>NC_060195.1:69272661-69318479 GCF_021184085.1 Oncorhynchus gorbuscha
TAATTCCATTATTACTAATGTAGGAGCTTTTCTTTAAACCAAAGGAAAAAATGGATGGAGGAAATAGGAATCTTTAACGTGACCTCAATGACATGCATGTCTATGCACTGTTATGTAATGAGCAGAAGGTCATGGGAAATAAGAATGGATTTTGATCGTCTACATTCAATTTCATTCATCTAAAATGACTGTTTGCTGGTAATTACGAAAACATTTTGGGGGTTAGAGCATGTTTGAATCATCATACAGTTGTTATGTTTCACACATTAAACATTGTTTTATCAATTACATGAATCCAAACATTCTCACAGTAGCCTCTATGAACAAGAGCCGTCGGTTTCCAAAAAGTTACGTAAAACATAGTACCAAAACACATGAAACTGTGTGGACAGAGGACACAGCCCTGTTGAGAGGGAGAACTTCAATCATTCATGAGTCCACATCCCTGGAACCGTCTTCATAAAATATGAATAGAAACATTTTTAAAACTGGTGCAAGGGGTTCAGACAGTGGACCCATGCCCGTCCATTCAGCTACCCCGCTTTGTCTCGCCTCAGTACCTTCCCCCTGTCTTTTAGCGTGAATTATTAAGAGCCATAGGGGTTGGGGGAGAGGTAAAACACTCAAAGTAGAGAAACGTTGACCTTTGACCTCCTGCTCATTCCTCTGTGAATCCCATTCAGACGAGCGAACACCATCACCATCAGAATATAAGGCAGAGAGTCAAATTTGAATGAGGATGAGAGAGAGAGAGAGAGAGAGAGAGAGAGAGAGAGAGCTACAGAGGCACGTGAGCACACACACACAAATGCGCACACACACACGTACACACACACACACACAAACTGCAGGACTTTTGCCAGCACAGACTGGAATATGTTCTGGGATTCATCCAATGGCATTGAGGAGTACACCACCTCAGTCACCGGCTTCATCAATAAGTGTATCGAAGACATTGTCCCCACAGTGATCGTTCGTACATATCCCTACCGGAAGCCATGGATTACAGGCAACATCCGCACCGAGTTTAAGGCTGGAGCTGTCGCTTTCAAGGAGTGGGACACTAATCTGGATGCTTATAAGAAATCCCGCTATGCCCTCAGACGAACCATCAAACAGGCAAAGCGTCAATACAGGACTAAGATTGAATCCTACTACACCTGCAGGGCTTGCAAACTATTACGGACTACAAAGGGAAACCCAGCCGTGAGCTGCCCAGTGACGCGAGCTTACCAGATGAGCTTTATGCCTTTTATTCTCGCTTCGAGGCAAGCAACACTGAAGGATGCATGAGAGCACCATCTGTTCCGGAGGACTGTGTGATCACGCTCTCCGCAGCCAATGTGTGCAAGACCTTTAAATAGGTCAACATTCACAAGGTCGCGGGGTCAGACGGATTACTAGGACGTGTACTCGGAGCATTCGGAGGACCAACTGGCAAGTGTCTTCAGTGACATTTTCAACCTCTCCCTGACCGAGTCTGTAATACCTACATGTTTCGAGCAGGCCACCATAGCCCCTGTGCCCAAGAAAGCAAAGGTAACCTACCTAAATGATTACCACCTTGTAGCACTCATGTCGGTAGCCATGAAGTGCTTTGAAAGGCTGGTCATGGCTCACATCAACACCATCATCCGTTAAACCCTAGACCCACTCCAATTCTCATACTGCCAGTGATTTAAAGTACTTAAGTGAAAAAACTTTAAAGTACTACTTAAGTAGTTTTTTGAGGTATCTGTACTTTACTTGACTATTTTTGGCCACTTTTACTTTTACTTCACTACATTCTTAAAGAAAGTATGTACTTTTTACTCCATACATTTTCCCTGACACCCAAAAGTACTCTTACATTTTGACAGGAAAATAGTCCAATTTACACACTTATCAAGAGAACACCCCTGGTCATCTCTACTGCCTCTGATCTGGGGGACTCACTAAACAGACAACATCTCTGTTCATCTCTACTGCCTCTGATCTGGGGGACTCACTAAACAGACAACATCCCTGGTCATCTCTACTGCCTCTGATCTGTCGGACTCACTAAACAGAGAACATCCCTGGTCATCCCTACTGCCTCTGATCTGTCGGACTCACTAAACAGAGAACATCCCTGGTCATCTCTACTGCCTCTGATCTGTCGGACTCACTAAACAGAGAACATCCCTGGTCATCCCTACTGCCTCTGATCTGTCGGACTCACTAAACAGAGAACATCCCTGGTCATCCCTACTGCCTCTGATCTGGTGGACTCACTAAACAGAGAACATCCCTGGTCATCCCTACTGCCTCTGATCTGTCGGACTCACTAAACAGAGAACATCCCTGGTCATCCCTACTGCCTCTGATCTGTCGGACTCACTAAACAGAGAACATCCCTGGTCATCCCTACTGCCTCTGATCTGTCGGACTCACTAAACACAAATGCTTTGTTCGTAAATTATGTCTGAGTGTTGGAGTGTGTCCCTGGCTCTCTGTAAATTATGTCTGAGTGTTGGAGTGTGTCCCTGGCTCTCTGTAAATTATGTCTGAGTGTTGGAGTGTGTCCCTGGCTCTCTGTAAATTATGTCTGAGTGTTGGAGTGTGTCCCTGGCTCTCTGTAAATTATGTCTGAGTGTTGGAGTGTGTCCCTGGCTCTCTGTAAATTATGTCTGAGTGTTGGAGTGTGTCCCTGGCTCTCTGTAAATTATGTCTGAGTGTTGGAGTGTGTCCCTGGCTCTCTGTAAATTATGTCTGAGTGTTGGAGTGTGTCCCTGGCTCTCTGTAAATTATGTCTGAGTGTTGGAGTGTGTCCCTGGCTCTCTGTAAATTATGTCTGAGTGTTGGAGTGTGTCCCTGGCTCTCTGTAAATTATGTCTGAGTGTTGGAGTGTGTCCCTGGCTCTCTGTAAATTATGTCTGAGTGGTGGAGTGTGTCCCTGGCTATCCGCCAATAACAAAAAAACAATAAAATTGTGCCGTCTGGTTTGCTTAATATAAGGAACTTGAAATAATTTATACTTTTACTTTTGATACTTAAGTACATTTTAGCAATGCCATTTACTCTTGATACTTAATTGTTATGGAGGAGTGTTCCTGTGGCGGAACCAAATCAGCGGAAATTTTAGAGCGCCACCTATAGTTTTTGATAAAACTCAAACTTTCATTAAAACACACATGCAAGGTACTGAATTAAAGCTACACTCGTTGTGAATCTAGCCACCAAGTCAGATTTGTAAAATGCTTTTCGGCAAAAGCATGAGAAGCTATTATCTGATAGCATGCACCCCCCAGAATACCAGACCTTCACCTAAACAACAGATTTTGTGGTAACCGGCGCTACCCAAAACGCATAAATAAAATATAAAACATTCATTACCTTTGACGAGCTTCTTTCTTGGCACTCCTATATATCCCGTAAATATCACAATTGGTTCTTTTTCCCGATTAAATCCGTCATTGTATAGCCAAAATGTTGTTTTCTGAAGACCGGTCTGAGCCAGGAATATTCCCTTTTACAAGACGCAACGTCACTTTTTAAAATTACAAAAGTTGCCTATAAACTTTTACAAATCACTTCAAACTACTTTTCTAAACCAACTTTAGGTATTAATAAACGTTAATAATATATAAAATTGATCACAGGGCGATCTGTATTCGATAGCAGCAAGTCTTGAAATCATTGTCCAATTTTTCAATTTCACAACATCCTGGGGCGAGCCCCAAGAAAGGAAGTGCCCTAACGTCATCTAACCAAGAATAAAGCAGGAAAAAAATGCCAGTACTGGCGACATCGTCTGGAAGCTGTAGGAATTGTACTGAGGGCCTCGTTTTTTGTCTGTCGCCTTAGACAATACATTGACTGGCGGATTAATATTTTTGGGGGGTTTTTGGTGAACAGTTTTTCGAGGGATTTGTACTCTTAAACACGTTCTGTTATAGCCACAGACACGATTTAATCAGTTCTAGAGACTTCAGAGTGTTTTCTATACACACATACTTATGCATATACTATATTCCTGGCATGAGTAGCAGGTCTTTGAAATGTTGTGCGATTTTTAACAAAAAGCTGCGAAAATTCGCAGCCTAAGTATATTTAAAACCAAATACTTTTTTACTTTTACTCAAGTAGTATTTTACTGCGTGACTCACTTTTACTTGAGTCATTTTATATCAAGGTATCTTTACTTTTACTCAAGTATGACAATTGAGTTATTTTTCCACCACTGCATACCGCCCCAACAGATCTACAGATGACACAATCTCTATTGCACTCCACACTGCCCTTTCCCACCTGGACAAAAGGAACACATATGTGAGAATGCTGTTCATTGACGTCCCTTCCGTCTTCAAGAGAGCGAGAGTTGCACCCCTTCTGAAAAAACCTACACTCGATCCCTCCGATGTCAACAATTACAGACCAGTATCCCTTCTTTCTTTTCTCTCCAAAACTTTTGAACGTTATATTGTAGTATGTGTGTGGGGGGGGGGGGGGTGGATCCTGATGATAGGGTATATTGTAGTATGTGTGTGTGGGGGGGGGGGGGATCCTGATGATAGGGTATATTGTAGTATTCCCAAGTTCTCTACAATATAACTCATCAGTCCAGGATCCGTCCCAACAGTAAATAATGTTTAGTGAGCACTTAAAGAGATATGGATATTAGGGATTGCCTGTGTGTTTAATAATCCATACTCAGCTGAAATAGATTTTTACTCTGATATAAATCAGCTTACTTTAGCAAACACTAATGTCTCCTGGTATCGAATCTCAGCATTTAATTTGAACTTTAAATGAGTATCATTCAGTGAGCTAAATATGGTGTGTGTGCGTGCGTGTGTGTGTGTGTGTGTGTGCGTGTGCGGCTATATTACCAGAGTAACAAGATAAACGTTGACGACAAAACACGGAACAAACCAAAAAAGACAGGCTTTTGAAAAATTAACTATTTTTCATAAAATTGTACAGTTATCTTAGCTAGCTGAATTGCTAGCAGAATTGTTTACTTGTTGCTAAGCAGTTGCTAGGGACTCTCCTGGAAGAAGCTAGCTAGCTTACAAAGAATAACAACAAAAAATATCTAGTTAACAGAAGAAAGGAAGACAAAATAAGGACAAAAGAAGGACAGAAGAAAAAGGAAAAGAAAGAGGACAACATAGTGAAACAGTCAGCACTTCTATTGCAACTTGTATTTCGTCGTCCTAACGTAGTCTACACTGCTATCTGCCCAGCAGCTAGCCAGCTAGCATACGTCCACCGTCTACCGAATAGCAGCACTGTAGAAACTATTACACTCAACTGAACGACTTGATTAGTGTAGTGTTAGCTAGCTACATAGTTGTCTTTGCTGTCTTCGTATCCAAGATAATTGTGTAGTTTAGAGCGTGTAGTCTTAGAGTGATTATCTTAATTTACTGAGGTTAGCTAGCCAGCTATTTGTCGTCCTTAACGTAGGAGACACTGCTAGCTAGCCAACAGCTAGCCAACGTCTACTGAATAGAACTTCCGCACTCAACAACCCGGTCGCATTCCGCTTCGCTCCACAGGTAGTATCACATTTTTCATTTCATTTCATTACAGCACAACGGTTTGATTTGTTTGATCGTAGCTAGCTACATAGCTAGCTACATAGCCGTCTGTGTATCAAAGATAATTGTTGTCGTTCTTTTAACGCAACGTAACGTAATCAACACTGCTAGCTAGCCAGCTAGCCCCCGAATAGCAGCACTGTAGAAACTATTACACTCAACGGAACAACTTGATTAGTGTAGTGTCAACAACACAGCCACTGCCAGCTAGCCTACAAAGTCAACAACGCAGCCACTGCCAGCTAGCCTACTTCAGCAGTACTGTATCATTTTAATCATTTTTGTCAATAAGATTCTTGCTACGTAAGCTTAACTTTCTGAACATTTGAGACGTGTAGTCCACTTGTCATTCCAATCTCCTTGCATTAGCGTAGCCTCTTCTGTAGCCTGTCAACTATGTGTCTGTCTATCCCTGTTCTCTCCTCTCTGCACAGACCATACAAACGCTCCACACCGCGTGGCCGCTGCCACCCTAATCTGGTGATCCCAGCGCGCACGACCCACGTGGAGTTCCAGGTCTCCGGTAGCCTCTGGAACTGCCGATCTGCAGCCAACAAGGCAGAGTTCATCTCAGCCTATGCCTCCCTCCAGTCCCTCGACTTCTTGGCACTGACAGAAACATGGATCACCACAGATAACACTGCTACTCCTACTGCTCTCTCTTCGTCCGCCCACGTGTTCTCGCACACCCCGAGAGCTTCTGGTCAGCGGGGTGGTGGCATCGGGATCCTTATCTCTCCCAAGTGGTCATTCTCTCTTTCTCCCCTTACCCATCTGTCTATCGCCTCCTTTGAATTTCATGCTGTCACAGTTACCAGCCCTTTCAAGCTTAACATCCTTATCATTTATCGCCCTCCAGGTCCCCTCGGAGAGTTCATCAATGAGCTTGATGCCTTGATAAGCTCCTTTCCTGAGGATGGCTCACCTCTCACAGTTCTGGGCGACTTTAACCTCCCCACGTCTACCTTTGACTCATTCCTCTCTGCCTCCTTCTTTCCACTCCTCTCCTCTTTTGACCTCACCCTCTCACCTTCCCCCCCTACTCACAAGGCAGGCAATACGCTTGACCTCATCTTTACTAGATGCTGTTTTTCCACTAACCTCATTGCAACTCCCCTCCAAGTCTCCGACCACTACCTTGTATCCTTTTCCCTCTCGCTCTCATCCAACACTTCCCACTGCCCCTACTCGGATGGTATCGCGCCGTCCCAACCTTCGCTCTCTCTCCCCCGCTACTCTCTCCTCTTCCATCCTATCATCTCTTCCCTCTGCTCAAACCTTCTCCAACCTATCTCCTGATTCTGCCTCCTCAACCCTCCTCTCCTCCCTTTCTGCATCCTTTGACTCTCTATGTCCCCTATCTTCCAGGCCGGCTCGGTCCTCCCCTCCCGCTCCGTGGCTTGACGACTCATTGCGAGCTCACAGAACAGGGCTCCGGGCAGCCGAGCGGAAATGGAGGAAAACTCGCCTCCCTGCGGACCTGGCATCCTTTCACTCCCTCCTCTCTACATTTTCCTCCTCTGTCTCTGCTGCTAAAGCCACTTTCTACCACTCTAAATTCCAAGCATCTGCCTCTAACCCTAGGAAGCTCTTTGCCACCTTCTCCTCCCTCCTGAATCCTCCTCCCCCCCCCCCTCCTCCCTCTCTGCAGATGACTTCGTCAACCATTTTGAAAAGAAGGTCGACGACATCCGATCCTCGTTTGCTAAGTCAAACGACACCGCTGGTTCTGCTCACAGTGCCCTACCCTGTGCTCTGACCTCTTTCTCCCCTCTCTCTCCAGATGAAATCTCGCGTCTTGTGACGGCCGGCCGCCCAACAACCTGCCCGCTTGACCCTATCCCCTCCTCTCTTCTCCAGACCATTTCCGGAGACCTTCTCCCTTACCTCACCTCGCTCATCAACTTATCCCTGACCGCTGGCTACGTCCCTTCCGTCTTCAAGAGAGCGAGAGTTGCACCCCTTCTGAAAAAACCTACACTCGATCCCTCCGATGTCAACAACTACAGACCAGTATCCCTTCTTTCTTTTCTCTCCAAAACTCTTGAACGTGCCGTCCTTGGTCAGCTCTCCCGCTATCTCTCTCAGAATGACCTTCTTGATCCAAATCAGTCAGGTTTCAAGACTAGTCATTCAACTGAGACTGCTCTTCTCTGTATCACGGAGGCGCTCCGCACCGCTAAAGCTAACTCTCTCTCCTCTGCTCTCATCCTTCTAGACCTATCGGCTGCCTTCGATACTGTGAACCATCAGATCCTCCTCTCCACCCTCTCCGAGTTGGGCATCTCCGGCGTGGCCCACGCTTGGATTGCGTCCTACCTGACAGGTCGCTCCTACCAGGTGGCGTGGCGAGAATCTGTCTCCTCACCATGCGCTCTCACCACTGGTGTCCCCCAGGGCTCTGTTCTAGGCCCTCTCCTATTCTCGCTATACACCAAGTCACTTGGCTCTGTCATAACCTCACATGGTCTCTCCTATCATTGCTATGCAGACGACACACAATTAATCTTCTCCTTTCCCCCTTCTGATGACCAGGTGGCGAATCGCATCTCTGCATGTCTGGCAGACATATCAGTGTGGATGACGGATCACCACCTCAAGCTGAACTTCGGCAAGACGGAGCTGCTCTTCCTCCCGGGGAAGGACTGCCCGTTCCATGATCTCGCCATCACGGTTGACAACTCCATTGTGTCCTCCTCCCAGAGCGCTAAGAACCTTGGCGTGATCCTGGACAACACCCTGTCGTTCTCAACTAACATCAAGGCGGTGGCCCGTTCCTGTAGGTTCATGCTCTACAACATCCGCAGAGTACGACCCTGCCTCACACAGGAAGCGGCACAGGTCCTAATCCAGGCACTTGTCATCTCCCGTCTGGATTACTGCAACTCGCTGTTGGCTGGGCTCCCTGCCTGTGCCATTAAACCCCTACAACTCATCCAGAACGCCGCAGCCCGTCTGGTGTTCAACCTTCCCAAGTTCTCTCACGTCACCCCGCTCCTCCGCTCTCTCCACTGGCTTCCAGTTGAAGCTCGCATCCGCTACAAGACCATGGTGCTTGCCTACGGAGCTGTGAGGGGAACGGCACCTCAGTACCTCCAGGCTCTGATCAGGCCCTACACCCAAATAAGGGCACTGCGTTCATCCACTTCTGGCCTGCTCGCCTCCCTACCACTGAGGAAGTACAGTTCCCGCTCAGCCCAGTCAAAACTGTTCGCTGCTCTGGCTCCCCAATGGTGGAACAAACTCCCTCACGACGCCAGGACAGCGGAGTCAATCACCACCTTCCGGAGACACCTGAAACCCCACCTCTTTAAGGAATACCTAGGATAGGATAAAGTAATCCTTCTCACCCCCCTTAAAATATGTAGATGCACTATTGTAAAGTGGCTGTTCCACTGGATGTCATAAGGTGAATGCACCAATTTGTAAGTCGCTCTGGATAAGAGCGTCTGCTAAATGACTTAAATGTAAAATGTAAATGTTGACACTCCCAAGAGGGGGGTCAAAGGCAGCACAGCCACTCTTGTTGAAGTCAGGTTATCCCAATGTTTGAAGTAAAAGTCAAAGACAATATTTCGGTGTGCGAGGCCCCTGGCTCACAGTGGAGTACTATGCTGTCAGACAAGGGCCCCATTGATGCCTCTGTTAGAGGAAGTGAGGGGAGGTTTCCCAGGGGAGGTCCCTGGACTGTTGAATCTAAAGGGGTCTAGGATGCTCTGCTGGCCAAACCAACCGTACTGTGATGGCTCAGATATTTTGCATGCGCACGCATTATGTATGAGCAGGTGCCTGTGAGCAGTGGGTCTCTCTTTGGTGGGTTCAACTCACATACAAGAATATACCCTATTGTCAGGATCCAGCCAACCCATGCCCATGTGAGGAGTGGATCTCTCTTTGGAGGGTTCAACTCACATACAAGAATATACCCTATTGTCAGGATCCAGCCAACCCATGCCCATGTGAGCAGTGGGTCTCTCTTTGGTGGGTTCAACTCACATACAAGAATATACCCTATTGTCAGGATCCAGCCAACCCATGCCCATGTGAGCAGTGGTTCTCTCTTTGGTGTTTCGAGTTGCATTTACCAATTGACTGGGATATGAGAGAGAGAGAGAGAGACAGACAGGCAGACAGAGACACAACAACGTGATGCAACAGGATGTAAACTATCTGATAGGAGTTATAGTGGATGGAGGACACCCTTGACACTTCCAGCACTTCTACAGGAAGAGGAAAGGTTCAACTCACATACTACAATATAACCTATCATCAGGATCCACCCCCCCACACACACATACTACAATATACCCTATCATCAGGATCCACCCCCCCCACACACATACTACAATATACCCTATCATCAGGATCCACCCCCCCCCCCCCACACACACACACATACTACAATATACCCTATCATCAGGATCCACCCCCCCACACACACACATACTACAATATACCCTATCATCAGGATCCACCCCCCCCCACACACACACACATACTACAATATACCCTATCATCAGGATCCACCCCCCACACACATACTACAATATACCCTATACCCTATCATCAGGATCCACCCCCCCCCCCACACACACACACATACTACAATATACCCTATCATCAGGATCCACCCCCCACACACACATACTACAATATACCCTATCATCAGGATCCACCCCCCCGCACACACATACTACAATATACCCTATCATCAGGATCCACCCCCCCACACACATACTACAATATACCCTATCATCAGGATCCACCCCCCACACACACATACTACAATATACCCTATCATCAGGATCCACCCCCCCCCCCCCACACACACACATACTACAATATACCCTATCATCAGGATCCACCCCCCCCCCACACTCACATACTACAATATACCCTATCATCAGGATCCACCCCCCCCCCCACAACACACATACTACAATATACCCTATCATCAGGATCCACCCCCCCCACACACACACACACATACTACAATATACCCTATCATCAGGATCCACCCCCCACACACACACATACTACAATATACCCTATCATCAGGATCCACCCCCCCACACACACACATACTACAATATACCCTATCATCAGGATCCACCCCCCACACAACACACATACTACAATATACCCTATCATCAGGATCCACCCCCCCACACACACACATACTACAATATACCCTATCATCAGGATCCACCCCCCACACACACATACTACAATATACCCTATCATCAGGATCCACCCCCCCCCCCACACACACACATACTACAATATACCCTATCATCAGGATCCACCCCCCCACACACACACACATACTACAATATACCCTATCATCAGGATCCACCCCCCACACACACACATACTACAATATACCCTATCATCAGGATCCACCCCCCCCCACACACACACACACACATACTACAATATACCCTATCATCAGGATCCACCCCCACACACACACATACTACAATATACCCTATCATCAGGATCCACCCCCCACACACACACACATACTACAATATACCCTATCATCAGGATCCAGCCCCCCACACACACACATACTACAATATACCCTATCATCAGGATCCACCCCTCCCCCCACACACACATACTACAATATACCCTATCATCAGGATCCACCCCCACACACACACATACTACAATATACCCTATCATCAGGATCCACCCCCCCCCACACACACATACTACAATATACCCTATCATCAGGATCCACCCCCCACACACACATACTACAATATACCCTATCATCAGGATCCACCCCCCCACACACACATACTACAATATACCCTATCATCAGGATCCACCCCCCCCCCCACACACACACACACACAACACACACATACACACAGAACGGTGTGAGGAGTGAGCGTGGTACCCTCACAAACACACAAACTAAACTACCTCACTGTAACATCCTCCATTATGAACTAGGGCTGTCAAACGATTCAACAAATGTATCACGTTAATCACAGGATTTTCTATGATTAATCACGATTAATCGTAAATCCAGAAGTTGCTGAAGTTTAGCTGTAATTTAAGATTTTTTATAGAAGGACCATGACAAGAATATTGGTGTCATGATTTTTTCCAAATGAAAATCAGGTAAATTGATAAAGCCCACTTTCTTTAACCTCAAAGTCAACTTGTTTTGACATTGTATTGTGGTTTTTAGCTGTATAGATGATGTATTTTGGATGTTTTGAATGTTTTTTCAACTATTTCAAACAATGCCGTTTAGTCACTGCCATAATATTAGTACAATAACATTAAACAAGTTAACTGGAGTTGACTGGTGAGCTCTGACAGCCCTATTATGGACAGAGAGAATATTCATATTTCCACTTCCTCCGTCTATCCTGAACAGTACACTGTAGCACAAGGCCCTCGGGCTCTGCCTGATTGACATGTCCAATGGTGAAAAGCATCAAGGTAGCCCACTCTATAGTCTTTCATTCAGATCTACGAATATAATAATTGATCATTGAATCTATTTTGACACAATAACTGTAAAGAACCTTAATGTAATTAGACCCATACAGCAGATACATTAGGCTAGTGCAGCAGGAAACTTCTTCTTAGTTTTAAAGGCAAAATGAAACTAATCTGGCAACATGCCATTTCTGGTCCTCATTCATTCTCAAAGTGGTGGCAAACCTGGCAACCCGCCTGTTTTTTCCTCTCCCGGTTACAGAGGAGCGGAGGGCCCAGAGCCATGGCTGTCACTGTGTTTTTATGCCCCCCTCCTAACAGTACAACCGGGGTCCTGTTCGGTCCAGCAGAATACACAATCACAACTGCTGAGTGTCAAGTCAGCAGAGAGAGGGATTTACAAACTGCCATACGCTTCATATTGATGGGAAGCCATGTCTGAGTCACACTAGAATAGGGAAGAGAATGGGGGGGGTATCCATTTTGTGTAACGGAGACATTGGAGAATGAGTGGTGAGTAACCTTGTCTGAGACTGAAGACTTGTGGTAGCTGTAATGCCTAGGCTTCAGCTCAGAGGGCTAACAGAGTCTTGTGTTCAAACCCCATCAAGTCACATGATTATTTCCTATACAAGACCATGAAACCTGTGGAAGGGGTCATCAAATATGACCTCTACTATGGTCAAGCACCAAAACCAGGAACTTCAATACCTGACTAACTACTCTAATTGAATTTGGTGAAGACATTCCTCTGGATCAGAGTGGTAGCCGTGAGTGAAATTCCACTCTGAACTTTGTAGAGCTTTGTATTGACCTCTTACTCAAAGATTCAGCTCTTTTGTGTTGATCTGCCCTTCGAGAAAGTACCAAGTCACTGAGCGAGTGAAGCACCTTTCCTTCCTGTCACAATAAGCCGCCCTGATCTAGAGAAATCAACAGACAGATGGAGAAACAAAACACAAGTCAAACGATGCAGATTATTTCACGAGGAACAGTTCATGTGTGAAAGGAAGCGTTTGACTGATGCCTAAAGACCTTGCAGACTTGGCGGCTACAGAGTTAGCACTGAGAGTTAGTTTTCATCTTATATCAGCATGCTGTGGGTGTTACACTGCTAGTTTGTGATGCATCGCTGCCAAAAAGAATGGCCTTAAATCTGTCCTGCATGGTAAGGGAGTTTTGCAGTCGCTGATACGGTCAAAACAAATATTGTGTCATGAAAGGTGTACCCAAACGTGCTTCAGCCCAGCTTGAACAGAAATATAAAGGATGGAAAGTATTCATACAGGATGCTCGGCAGGCTTTGCCCCCTCGAGCCACATGGTCTGGATTTTGCCATCTCCAACCATCTTGCGGTTCAAACACACAACAGCACTTTCCTCGGCCAAGGAGCTGGGTTCTCACTACGACACACTCCTCTCCTCCGGCCTTGACTCTGTTGCACTTCTGATAACTCGGACTGTGTCCTTCTCCTTCTCTGCTCCCTGGTTTACCTCTGAGCTGCATTCTGTGAAGTCCACTGGCCGACAACTAGAGAGGCTCTATAAAAAATCTGGTCACACAGTCCACTCAGAGGCCGGGAGGACTAAACGGTGCACTCTCCCAGGCCAAATCAATCTACTACTCCAACCTCATCAATAATGGCCAAGACAATCCCAGAACCCTTTTCTCCACCATCAACAGACTACTCAGGCCTTTGGATTCCTCCCCCTCACTGTCTGGACTTTTTTCAGTCCAAAATGGAATACATCTGCCAGCAGCTTCAGATGTCCCCCAGCCTGCACCCAGCCCCAGTTGTGGCGAACACGACCCACACAGCCTTCTGAAAGACGCTTTAAATCCCACGTATTACTATTTTATTCTTATTGTTTAGGATATGAAAGTGGAAACGTTTTCGGGCATTTTGGGGACACATTTAGATCCACATTCGGGTTCTCTTCCCGTTAATGCTTGGGGACATGGAGGAGACCGCTCTGGGTGTTGTAGGGCAGTTTTGTAGGGCAGTGTTGTAGGGCAGTGTTGTAGAGCAGTTTTGTAGGGCAGTTTTGTAGGGCAGTTTTGTAGGGCAGTGTTGGAGGGCAGTTTTGTAGGGCAGTTTTGTAGGGCAGTGTTGTAGGGCAGTTTTGTAGGGCAGTGTTGTAGGGCAGTTTTGTAGGGCAGTGTTGGAGGGCAGCCACTGACCGAAAGAAAAGGAAGAAGGGAAGGTCAATAGAACTGGTTTCTTCTTTAAAATGCTTTAAAAAAAAGCAACTTTCCTCCCAGTATTATCATTAAAAGTGTATGTTTTTGTATAACAGGAACGTGTGTGACTGAATAATATCAACACTTTTAATTAAGCTTTTTTGCTGACATTTGCCAAATATTTTGTAACATTTCCCATTAATAAAGCATTTGTAATAATGCTAATACAAAAATGTAGTTAGAACTGTTAGTAGAATGTCCTATTACTACCAGAGCAAATGTATATCAGGAGACAAAGTATAAAAGCAACCATTCTGTCAAGTAGCCTTATCAATATCAATTAGAACCGTATCACGTCCTTACATCGAGACTGACCATTCTATCCAAAGGGGGGTGCGCATCTCTCACTCTGAATAGAATGAAAACACAATTATATGACTGAAGAAATTAGTTTGAAGAAAAAGGCTCTGGGTTGTTAAAAGTTAGCCTACCTACAATTAAATTGTAACAAACATGTCCTTAATTTGAGATTTAAAACACCCTCAACCGATTCGTAGGTTCAAAACTCCCCTTTTAACAGCTGTAGTGGGATCTCCGCACAACATCACAGCGCCTGCAAAGCCAGCCAGGCAGATAGCCACTTGGTAGGAGAGAGACACGTACCGGACAGTGGATACTCTATGGGCTACTGTGCATAGGCCAACGCGCTCTGCTTCAGCCTTTGTATGAAACTAACTTTCTCCAGCAACATAAATGCACCAATAAAGAAAGGTAAGGTTTGTAAAAAATAAATACAAATAAAATGGTAGTGAGACAGCAATTGAATGAACTTAGTTTTCTGGAAAGTTTGACTGCTAGGCAATTTGATCATATTTGAGTAACCATATTTCCATTTCGTAGAAGATGCTTATGTCAAATAATTATTGACTGAACAAGCAACTTCATATAAATGGTGTAATCTGAATGACAAACGCGGTAGAATCTTTGTTATTTGACTCTAGGACGTCTCGTGTTGCGTCAATGTACTGTCCCTTCGATAGATTTTTCAGATCATTTCTGTTATTGGATTTTCGGTTGATGTCAGTATGTGCATCCCGAATCGATTTTAGGCTACCTATGCGCGCAAGATGTTGGCCGGATAGACAAAAGGCAAGAGGTTGGAATCATACCACTAGAGTAAGACTGTCTGATCATTCCGCGGACTGCTTTAGGGCATTAGATACAGTATCATGCACATCTTTACGACGCAGCCCTTGACATAATTGTCCTTTTCTTGTCTGTTCTAGGCCATTAAACATTGATGTTGCCCCAAACTTTGCAACTTTGCTCATAATTTTGGTTAATTATTGCCACTCGTCGATAGAGTGCAGAGTTGAGCAGCAGTTGTCCTTGGGTTTACAGTAGTCTCTGGGTTTACAGTAGTCGCTGGGTTTACAGTAGTCTCTGGGTTTAGAGACTACAGTAGTCTCTGGGTTTACAGTAGTCTCTGGGTTTACAGTAGTCTCTGGGTTTACAGTAGTCGCTGGGTTTACAGTAGTCTCTGGGTTTAGAGACTACAGTAGTCTCTGGGTTTACAATAGTCTCTGGGTTTACAGTAGTCTCTGGGTTTACAGTAGTCTCTGGGTTTACAGTAGTCTCTGGGTTTACAGTAGTCGCTGGGTTTACAGTAGTCTCTGGGTTTACAGTAGTCGCTGGGTTTACAGTAGTCTCTGGGTTTAGAGACTACAGTAGTCTCTGGGTTTACAGTAGTCTCTGGGTTTACAGTAGTCTCTGGGTTTAGAGACTACAGTAGTCTCTGGGTTTACAGTAGTCTCTGGGTTTACAGTAGTCTCTGGGTTTACAGTATTTGTGTTGATACTGTATGTCTATAATGTTTCATGCACCAGTAGACAACAAGAGTTTATCAAGATGTTTGAAAATAGCACTGTGATGTATTTCTTCCTCACCTAATGGCTTTAATATCACACTTGATGGCTGGTTCATGATGTTTCATGAATACAGCTATAATGTGTCTAAAGTTATCTCATTCTCTGTAAATTCTCATCTGTAATGTAATATGTGATGATGTATCATGTATATCTCTCAATGAGTGATACTGTATTCTTTGGGGCAAAAATCTGGTTTGTGGCTCTCTGTGTCTCAATTCAATTCAGAGCCTTTATTGGCATCCATCCATCCATCCATCCATCCATCCATCCATCCATCCATCCATCCATCCATCCATCTCTCTCTCTGTCTCTCTCTCTTTCAATTTAATTCAATTCAATTATATTTGCTTTATTGGCATGACGTAACAATGTACATCCTGCCAAAGCTTACTTTGGAGATTTACAATATTAACATAATTAATAATAATAATCAATATTGTCAACGGAACAACAGTAACAACAATAACCAGACAGTAACAACAATAACCAGACATTGACCAATACCAATAATCATAGAGGACATGTGCAGGTTGATTGGTCTGTCAGACACTGTCCCTCATCTTATGGCAGGCAGCAATGTAGTGCGCTGCCAACCCAGCTCTCTGTTCCTCTGGTTAATCTGTTCTGAACAGACCTATTGAGGATTCAATGATTCAATAGCTTCCCTCAATTCATCTCCCTCAGCGCAAGTCCAGTTCACGTTAACAGATCTGTTCACACAAGCTGTAATGAACCCCTCACCCTGTCCTATTGTAATGACTGCCCCTCACCCTGTCCTATTGTAATGACTGTCCCTCACCCTGTCCTATTGTAATGACTGCCCCTCACCCTGTCCTATTGTAATGACTGCCCCTCACCCTGTCCTATTGTAATGACTGCCCCTCACCCTGTCCTATTGTAATGACTGCCCCTCACCCTGTCCTATTGTAATGACTGCCCCTCACCCTGTCCTATTGTAATGACTGTCCCTCACCCTGTCCTATTGTAATGACTGCTCCTCACCCTGTCCTATTGTAATGACTGCCCCTCACCCTGTCCTATTGTAATGACTGCCCCTCACCCTGTCCTATTGTAATGACTGCCCCTCACCCTGTCCTATTGTAATGACTGCCCCTCACCCTGTCCTATTGTAATGACTGCCCCTCACCCTGTCCTATTGTAATGACTGCCCCTCACCCTGTCCTATTGTAATGACTGCCCCTCACCCTGTCCTATTGCAATGACTGCCCCTCACCCTGTCCTATTGTAATGACTGTCCCTCACCCTGTCCTATTGTAATGACTGCCCCTCACCCTGTCCTATTGTAATGACTGCCCCTCACCCTGTCCTATTGTAATGACTGCCCCTCACCCTGTCCTATTGTAATGACTGCCCCTCACCCTGTCCTATTGTAATGACTGCCCCTCACCCTGTCCTATTGTAATGACTGCCCCTCACCCTGTCCTATTGTAATGACTGCCCCTCACCCTGTCCTATTGTAATGACTGTCCCTCACCCTGTCCTATTGTAATGACTGTCCCTCACCCTGTCCTATTGTAATGACTGTCCCTCACCCTGTCCTATTGTAATGACTGTCCCTCACCCTGTCCTATTGTAATGACTGTCCCTCACCCTGTCCTATTGTAATGACTGCCCCTCACCCTGTCCTATTGTAATGACTGTCCCTCACCCTGTCCTATTGTAATGACTGCCCCTCACCCTGTCCTATTGTAATGACTGGCCCTCACCCTGTCTTATTGTAATGACTACCCCTTACCCTGTCCTATTGTAATGACTGGCCCTCACCCTGTCCTACCTGGCTACAGAAGTGGAACATGAGCTTCAGTGATAAGGGCTAGAAAAGGTCAGGGGGTAGAGAAGAACTTGTGTCCATTGTGAGTTGGCGCACCTTCACAGACAAGAGCAGTACAGCAGTCAACTACAAGACCTGAGGAGAGAGGAGGAGAGAGACATGGATTATATTCCATTCTAAACAACTCTGGTAGCATGTCTGTGTACAACATGATCGGAGCTGAGAGAGGAACGTGGAGAGAGGAGAGGAGAGAGATGCTTGTTACTGCATGTTAAAACTATTGGCTGGTGGAGTATGCTACTACAGAGATTTAATGGCTTGGACCTGCGGGGCTCAGCTCTGGTCTGTCTGTCGCTCTGTCTGTCTGGCTGCCTGTCTGGCTGCCTGTCTGGCTGGCTGCCTGCATGTCTCTGTCTGTCTGGCTGTCTTCCTGCATGTCTCTGTCTGTCTGGCTGCCTGCCTGCATGTCTCTGTCTGTCTGCCGGCCTGTCTGTCTGTCTGTCTGTCTGTCTGTCTGTCTGTCTGTCTGTCTGTCTGTCTGTCTGTCTGTCTGTCTGTCTGTCTGTCTGTCTGTCTGTCTGTCTGTCTGTCTGTCTGTCTGTCTGTCTGTCTGTCTGTGTATTCTTAGGTCTCAGGAGTAGTGTTTCTCTGCTCAATCGCTTCAGCTCTTGTCCCAACAACACAGAAACAAAAATACTACTCCCCAGGCTGTTCAGAAGAGTACCTCTGATGTATTTGAGTACGGCTTGGTGCCATGACTTATCCATGTGTTTAGTTACATCTGTGTGTTTCTCATCGGAGAACACAAAGAATGCTCCCCCGTCAACACACGCTCGCTCACTTGCTTACACACACACACACACACACACACACACACACACACACACACACACACACACACACACACACACACACACACACACACACACACACACACACACACACACACACACACACACACACACACACACACACACACACACACACACACACACACACACACACACACACACACACACACACCTCTCAGTGATCTGCTGTAGCAGACTAACTGTGACTCCATTGCATTTGGGATTGTGATTCTTGCTCTGTAGGTCTCTGGTGTTTGATGGGAAACGGTCAAATCTAGAGGACAGTTTCCCCTTCCACTACATTAATAATACTGTAAGACTGTTGAATGATTCATTGATAAAATCCCACATCCTCACAAAACTCAACCTCTGTGACCTCTTTCACTTCCCCATTTAATTCCTAGTAATTTCTTATCTCCTGTTTACGTTTAGCAGGTTGGATTAAATGTGTATTTGATGTGTATGTACATATATACAGTAGGATGTTAATTTGAGACAGTTTACTACAGCAGGAACAAGACATGTGAAATGTGGATTATTATTAAGGGACAGTTTTATATGGGTGGAAACATTTTTAGTAAGGGACAATCAAGTCGAAAATTTCAAAGTGGAAATGACAAACTTCAGAAGCCTTTTTTAAACCTCATATACAATAAAAGTTGAACATGTTCTGCATTGCAGGAAAGTTCTCCTGCAACAGGGTGATCAAATGAAGATCCTACATCTGTAGGGCAACCACCTGGCCCAGAGCAACAAGGCTGCTCTCTCTCAGCGTCAGGTCTACAGAATACAGTCTTTACTATGCGGCTGGTGGAAGCAGCCATTAAATCATTTTAGTGCCAGACAGACCGCCACAGGCTGACTCTCAAATGGCACCCTATTCCCTTTGTAGTGCACTACTTTAGACAAGGGTCTCTGGTCAAAAGTAGTGCACTGTATAGGGAGTAGGTTAGCCAGAGACCACAGCTCCCCTCTCTCTCTCCACTGCTGTTTCACTGGGATGGCGGGAGGGGGGAGGGTTAGGGGAGGGGGGAGAGTCACCTGGCCAGGGGGGCTATGGTGGTCACCCTGCACAGACCATGTCATTCACTAAGGGGGCTTAGATGAGTGCATGAGTGCATGTGTGCGTGTGTGTGCGTGTGTGTGCGTGTGTGTGCGTGTGTGTGCGTGTGTGTGCGTGTGTGTGTGCGTGTGCGTGTGCGTGCGCGTGTGTGTGTGCGTGCGTGGCTATATTACCAGAGTAACAAAATAAACGTTGACACTCCCAAGAGGGGGGTCAAAGGCAGCACAGCCACGCTTGTTGAAGTCAGGTTATCCCAATGTTTGAAGTAAAAGTCAAAGACAATATTTCGGTGTGCGAGGCCCCTGGCTCACAGTGGAGTGCTATGCTGTCAGACAAGGGCCCCATTGATGCCTCTGTTAGAGGAAAGTGAGGGGAAGGTTCCCAGGGGAGGTCCCTGGACTGTTGTATCTGAAGGGGTCTAGGATGCTCTGCTGGCCAAACCAACCGTACTGTGATGGCTCAGATATTTCTGTACATTCCAGTACAGTTCCATCAACTATGGTAAATGGGTAAGTCTAGCACAGACTTACCCTTCGCTGTCAACCCTGACAGCGACTCCAGTACCCTGACCTAGCCTTGACTCCAGTACCCTGACCTAGCCTTGACTCCAGTACCCTGACCTAGCCTTGACTCCAGTACCCTGACCTAGCCTTGACTCCAGTACCCTGACCTAGCCTTGACTCCAGTACCCTGACCTAGCCTTGACTCCAGTACCCTGACCTAGCCTTGACTCCTGTACCCTGACCTAGCCTTGACTCCTGTACCCTGACCTAGCCTTGACTCCTGTACCCTGACCTAGCCTTGACTCCTGTACCCTGACCTAGCCTTGACTCCTGTACCCTGACCTAGCCTTGACTCCTGTACCCTGACCTAGCCTTGACTCCTGTACCCTGACCTAGCCTTGACTCCTGTACCCTGACCTAGCCTTGACTCCTGTACCCTGACCTAGCCTTGACTCCTGTACCCTGACCTAGCCTTGACTCCTGTACCCTGACATAGCCTTGACTCCAGTACCCTGACCTAGCCTTGACTCCAGTACCCTGACCTAGCCTTGACTCCTGTACCCTGACCTAGCCTTGACTCCTGTACCCTGACATAGCCTTGACTCCTGTACCCTGACCTAGCCTTGACTCCTGTACCCTGACCTAGCCTTGACTCCTGTACCCTGACCTAGCCTTGACTCCTGTACCCTGACCTAGCCTTGACTCCTGTACCCTGACCTAGCCTTGACTCCAGTACCCTGACCTAGCCTTGACTCCTGTACCCTGACCTAGCCTTGACTCCTGTACCCTGACCTAGCCTTGATTCCTGTACCTAGACCTAGCCTTGATTCCTGTACCCTGACCTAGCCTTGACTCCTGTACCCTGACCTAGCCTTGACTCCAGTACCCTGACCTAGCCTTGACTCCTGTACCCTGACCTAGCCTTGACTCCTGTACCCTGACCTAGCCTTAACTCCTGTACCCTGACCTAGCCTTGACTCCTGTGATACTGTATGCATCCTGACCATCTACTCTCATACTCTGTCTCTGGTGTGAGTGAGAGTGAGAGTGAGAGAGAGGGAGAGAGTCATAGAGCTCATTGCCCTTTATGGTTGTGAGGTCTGGGGTCCGCTCACTAACCAAGTCTTCACAAAATGGGACAAACACCAAATTGAGACTCTGCATGCAGAATTCTGCAAAAATATCCTCCGTGTACAACGTAGAACACCAAATAATGCATGCAGAGCAGAATTGGGCCGATACCCACTAATTATCAAAATCTAGAAAAGAGCCGTTAAATTCTACAACCACCTAAAAGGAAGCGATTCCCAAACCTTCCATAACAAAGCCATCACCTACAGAGAGATGAACCTGGAGAAGAGTCCCCGAAGCAAGCTGGTCCTGGGGCTCTGTTCACAAACACACCCCACAGAGCCCCAGGACAACAGCACAATTAGACCCAACCAAATCATGAGAAAACAAAAAGATAATTACTTGACACATTGGAAAGAATTAACAAAAAAACAGAGCAACTAGAATGCTAATTGGCTTTAAACAGAGAGTACACAGTGGCAGAATACCTGACCACTGTGACTGACCCTAAACAGAGAGAACACCGTGGCAGAATACCTGACCACTGTGACTGACCCAAAATTAAGGAAATCTTTGACTATGTACAGACTCAGTGAGCATTGCCTTGCTATTGAGAAAGGCCGCCGTAGGCAGACATGGCTCTCAAGAGACAACAGGCTATGTGCTCACTGCCCACAAAATGAGGTGGAAACTGAGCTGCACTTCCTAACCTCCTGCCAAATGTATGGAATAAGCTGTAGTTTCCAAGTAATGGTAACTAAGCCATATAAGGCATTATGAAGGGTCATGCATGCTTATAACAACTAAAGAAGTGTTATACCTGCATGTTGGCTTTAAGTGAAGTCTTACTGAGGTAGGATTATATCTGTCAAAAAGTCTTACTGAAATAATAAACATTATCCCCCATTTCCACTTCCATTTGTCTGCTAAAGTTGTCCTCCTAAGTGTCTGGCTGTGCTACAAACTCTATCTCTCAACCTGAGGTGATGACAACAGCACTGTGAAATCACTTTACACTGTGACTCTGGGGTTGGGCTGAAAGTTTAGCAAAAGCAAAAGGCCCCCTCAGTCTCTTGGGGTTGGGGTAGTCTACCGAGCCAAGCTAAGAAAGATGAACGAGCCGCCTCCCGCGTCTTTCAAGGTTAGAGGTTCAATCGCTGGAGACTATTTGTCTCTGCTCTGCTGGACATACGGGCCAAGTGGAGGGTTTTTTCAGCTGACGTGATTTATGGTCACCGTGAATTGCTATAATATGTGTTTGAGCAGCGGGTCGTTCTACTACCTTGTGTTTTCCTGTTAGATTGGCGTTTAATTCCTTGGTTGGGAGACTCTTGTAGTACAATGACACATCATAGGGGTTTGTGTCTCAATGTAGACGTGTTGTTGTCACTGTCCTGCCCTGTGAGACTTCCTGTTAGCCACTTCTAAGCAGGGCTCTGGATGTGCCCTGTCACAGGTGAAAGAGTCAACCTTTTACAACTGGCACTTTGGCATAATGATAAATTGTCATTTCAAAAAGGTAAACTAATAGTTCTCAAAGCTAATCAGATGTGGTATTGTCTTTGTGACGCACTCACCCCTTAATTTACACATTAATGAGACGTATTCCTGCTCCCTGGAGCGATGGCGTTGATTTCCGGCCCAAATTAAATGTCCACCTTTAGGTAATGGCTTTACAAATTAATTAATCAGGGAAATCAATTTGGAAGTGAAAAAAAATCAGGGAGATTGAACACAATGAGGAAATAAAACATAAACAATCATGTCTTCAACCAGAATATTTTTGGTGATCTTCTCCTTTCCTCTCCTGTCTCTCTCTCCCTCCCTGTCTGTCTCTCTCTCTCTCTCTGTCTGGCTTTCTCTCTCTCTCTCTGTCTGGCTTTCTCTCTCTCTCTCTGTCTGGCTTTCCTTTCTCTCTCTCTCTCTGTCTGGCTTTCTCTCTCTCTCTATGTCTGGCTTTCTCTCTCTCTCTATCCCTGTCTGGCTTTCTCTCTCTCTCTCTCTCCCTGTCTGGCTTTCTCTCTCTCTCTCTCCCTGTCTGGCTTTCTCTCTCTCTCTCTCCCTGTCTGGCTTTCTCTCTCTCTCTCTCTCTCCCTGTCTGGCTTTCTCTCTCTCTCTCTCTCTCTCTCTCTCCCTGTCTGGCTTTCTCTCTCTCTCTCTCTCTCTCCCTGTCTGGCTTTCTCTCTCTCTCTCTCTCTCTCTCTCTCTCTCTCTCTCTCTCTCTCTCTCTCTCTCTCTCTCTCTCTCTCTCTCTCTCTCTCTCTCTCTCTCTCTCCCTGTCTGGCTTTCTCTCTCTCTCTCTCTCTCCTTGTCTGGCTTTCTCTCTCTCTCTCTCTCTCCCTGTCTGGCTTTCTCTCTCTCTCTCTCTCCCCCTGTCTGGCTTTCTCTCTCTCTCTCTCTCTCCCTGTCTGGCTTTCTCTCTCTCTCTCTCTCTCCCTGTCTGGCTTTCTCTCTCTCTCTCTCTCTCTCCCTGTCTGGCTTTCTCTCTCTCTCTCTCTCTCCCTGTCTGGCTTCTCTCTCTCTCTCTCTCTCTCTCCCTGTCTCTCTCTCTCTCTCTCTCTCTCTCTCTCTCTCTCTCTCTCTCTCTCTCTCTCTCTCTCTCTCTCTCTCTCTCTCTCTCTCCCCCTGTCTGGCTTTCTCTCTCTCTCTCTCTCTCTCTCTCTCTCTCTCTCTCTCGCTCTCTCTCTCTCGCTCTCTCCCTCTCTCTCTCTCGCTCTCTCCCTCCTTGTCTCTATCCCTCTCTCTCTCTCTCCCTCCCTGTATCTCTCTCCCTCCCTGTATCTCTCTCCCTCCCTGTCTCTCTGTCTCTCCGTCTCTCTCCCTCCCTCCCTGTCTCTCCCTCCCTCCCTGTCTCTCCCTCTCTCTCCCTCTCTCCCTCCCTCCCTGTCTCTCTCTCCCTCCCTGTCTCTCCCTCTGTGTTGAGTTGAAACAGCTGATGGAGGTAGATCATCTTGTGAACAGATCATCTGTGTTTTTCACCTTCCCTCTGATGTTTGACAGAAGAGAGAATCTCTATCTCCATAACTCTTGTCACTCTCTCCATGTTCAGTTTCTCTCTATCTGTTTCTCCTGCCCTGTCTTCCCAGTGGGGGTTCTCTCTGTCTCTCTCTGTCTCTCTCTGTCTCTCTCTGTCTCTCTCTGTCTCTATCTCTATCTCTCCTTCCAGTTGTATTGGTCTGTATCTACAGACTGTTTCTCCTGCCCTGCCTTCCCAGTGGGGGTTCTCTCTGTCTCTCTCTGTCTCTCTCTGTCTCTCTCTATCTCTGTCTCTGAAGGTTATGCTGTTGATAGACACACACACCAGGCCTCCAGACCAAGCTCCCAAACCACCAGAGGACTAGACACACATACACAAAAACAAGCACACACACGCAAGCGGACACATGCACACACACGCTCGTACACACATACCTTAATGCGAACACAAACACACACATAAATTGTGTTTAAACTTCAACTTTATATAAAAGTTTCAACAGAACATTCTGCGTTGTTTTCATTGTTGCCTCCGTCGTATTCTCCTCTCTTGCTAGTTTGAAGTTTCCTGACCTTCAACCCCATGGTGTTTCACTCAGAGGGAATTCATACATCATAACAATAGCTGCAGATGCTATGCCATCAGACATGTGACAAAATGGGGTGGCAGGTAGCCTAGTGGTTAGAGTGGAGGGGCGGCAGGTAGCCTAGTGGTTAGAGTGGAGGGGCGGCAGGTAGCCTAGTGGTTAGAGTGGAGGGGCGGCAGGTAGCCTAGTGGTTAGAGGGGCGGCAGGTAGTGGAGGGGAGGGGCGGCAGGTAGACTAGTGGTTAGAGTGGAGGGGCGGCAGGTAGCCTAGTGGTTAGAGTGGAGGGGCGGCAGGTAGCCTAGTGGTTAGAGTGGAGGGGCGGCAGGTAGCCTAGTGGTTAGAGTGGAGGGGCGGCAGGTAGCCTAGTGGTTAGAGTGGAGGGGCGGCAGGTAGCCTAGTGGTTAGAGTGGAGGGGCGGCAGGTAGCCTAGTGGTTAGAGTGGAGGGGCGGCAGGTAGCCTAGTGGTTAGAGTGGAGGGGCGGCAGGTAGCCTAGTGGTTAGAGTGGAGGGGCGGCAGGTAGCCTAGTGGTTAGAGTGGAGGGGCGGCAGGTAGCCTAGTGGTTAGAGTGGAGGGGCGGCAGGTAGCCTAGTGGTTAGAGTGGAGGGGCGGCAGGTAGCCTAGTGGTTAGAGTGGAGGGGCGGCAGGTAGCCTAGTGGTTAGAGTGGAGGGGCGGCAGGTAGCCTAGTGGTTAGAGTGGAGGGGCGGCAGGTAGCCTAGTGGTTAGAGTGGAGGGGCGGCAGGTAGCCTAGTGGTTAGAGTGGAGGGGCGGCAGGTAGCCTAGTGGTTAGAGTGGAGGGGCGGCAGGTAGCCTAGTGGTTAGAGTGGAGGGGCGGCAGGTAGCCTAGTGGTTAGAGTGGAGGGGCGGCAGGTAGCCTAGTGGTTAGAGTGGAGGGGCGGCAGGTAGCCTAGTGGTTAGAGTGGAGGGGCGGCAGGTAGCCTAGTGGTTAGAGTGGAGGGGCGGCAGGTAGCCTAGTGGTTAGAGTGGAGGGGAGGGGCGGCAGGTAGACTAGTGGTTAGAGTGGAGGGGCGGCAGGTAGCCTAGTGGTTAGAGTGGAGGGGCGGCAGTTAGCCTAGTGGTTAGAGTGGAGGGGCGGCAGGTAGCCTAGTGGTTAGAGTGGAGGGGCGGCAGGTAGCCTAGTGGTTAGAGTGGAGGGGCGGCAGGTAGCCTAGTGGTTAGAGTGGAGGGGCGGCAGGTAGCCTAGTGGTTAGAGTGGAGGGGCGGCAGGTAGCCTAGTGGTTAGAGTGGAGGGGCGGCAGGTAGCCTAGTGGTTAGAGTGGAGGGGCGGCAGGTAGCCTAGTGGTTAGAGTGGAGGGGCGGCAGGTAGCCTAGTGGTTAGAGTGGAGGGGCGGCAGGTAGCCTAGTGGTTAGAGTGGAGGGGCGGCAGGTAGCCTAGTGGTTAGAGCATTGGACTAGTAACGAAAGGTTGCAAGACCGAATCCCTGAACTGACAAGGTAAAAAAGGCAGTTAACCCACTATTCCTAGGCCGTCTTTGAATTCAAGAATTTGTTTTTAACTGACTTGCCTAGTTAAATAATGGTTAAAAAATGTTTTAAACTGTCCTGTAAAAGTTTTAAAAAGTGGACAACCACTTCCAACAACAGACACAAATGTCCCAATGGTTAGAAAACATGAGACTTTTCTTAGTTGCACATAGATGAACCCTATTTTTTCATGTAGTCTAATGGTTCTCTATATGTTTCCCTTGTAGATTTAACTAGACATACTGCATTAGAATGATATAAATCATTTACAACCTCAACGCTATGACTGTAAATATTAGCCTATGTTCCCTTATTCCCTGACTACAATGTCGTGTGCGCGAGCGTTGCAAAATAAATGTAGGAATCCAAGTGATTCAATTATTGCACCCACACTGCTCGCACGCAACAAACGAGCGTCTGCGATGCCAAGGGCTAAAATAGAAGTCATTCCTATTTCTGGACGCAGATCGGGCTGCTAGTCCTGCCTCTCCCATCTCCTCATTGGTTTATAGAAGCAGGTACCCATGTGCCATCTCCTCATTGGTTATACCCACATGGGTGATTGAAAGACGAACTGTTGCCGGTTGTCGTGGTAATACTATGAAAGTTTAGATGCCAATCACCATATAAGTTAAACGATGAAAAAGCCTGGAAGGAGGAGAGATGACTAGAAACGATTCGATTGATCGTTTTTATGTATGGATTAATTGTCTGAGTAGAGGACCTTGTGCATTTCAGGTAAAATAACAACCTAATGTTTATATCCCAGGACAAATTAGCTAGCAACAGCAAGCTAGCTAAATAGGATGAATTAGATAGCAAGTGCAAGCTAGCTAAATAGGACAAATTAGATAGCAAGTGCAAGCTAGCTAAATAGGACAAATTAGATAGCAAGTGCAAGCTAGCTAAATAGGACAAATTAGATAGCAAGTGCAAGCTAGCTAAATAGGACAAATTAGATAGCAAGCTAACAAGCTAAATTGCCATTTAATGCTTTTCGTCCTGTTGTCACGCCCTGACCTGAGAGCAATGTCTCTATGTTGGTTTGGTCAGGGTGTGATTTGGGTGGACATTCTATGTTCCTTTTTCTATGTTTTTGTATTTCTTTGTTTTGGTCGGGTATGGTTCTCAATTAGGGACAGCTGTCTATCGTTGTCTCTGATTGGAAACCATACTTAGGTAGCTTTTCCCACAGGGTTTTTGTGGGTAGTTAATGTCTGGTTAGTGTTTTGCACCTTTCAGGACTGTTTCAGTTATTCCCTTTGTTATTTTGTTATCGTGTTCAGTTTGAATAAAGAAAGCATGAACACTTACGACGCTGCACTTTGGTCCGATGATTCCTCTTCTTCAGACGACGAATACCGTTACACCTGTCCCCAAATTAATGTCATTGGTTCAGAGTTTGTTTTTATATTTTAACCTGTGTGTCGTGGTCACGTTTGGTGTAGGGGGACAAAATACATTTATGCACGATGGCGCACACGCTTTGGGTTGCATGTTAGGATTTTCAATGTCAACCTAACCAAGAGACACGCATGAACACACACACACACACACACACACACACACACACACACACACACACACACACACACACACACACACACACACACACACACACACACACACACACACACACACACACACACACACACACACACACACACACACACACACACACACACACATGCCTGTATGCACCCCATTGTTTGTTTGGGTATAATTTTTCCTCTGTTGTCCTTCTTGTCTCTCCTGGAGGACCGTTTGTTAACTGACCCCAATCAGGTCCTCCTGGGGGACAGAGGTTAAAGGAGGTTTAAACACTGTAAATCCTCACACACTCGCTCACACACACACACACACACACACACACACACACACACACACACACACACACACACACACACACACACACACACACACACACACACACACACACACACACACACACACGGTCACACATGAGTGCACCAGCAAATCTTTAGCCATCAGACTGCACCCTACTGTGAAGCCTGCAGTCCCTTAACAGAGGAGACTGGAGGGGGGCTGGGAGGTTCCCTTGACAGAGGAGACTGGAGGGGGGCTAGGGAAAACAATACTGATCATCCAGATGTCCCTGGCCTGTAGCTCAGACATATAGGGAACTGTTGTAATCTCTCTTCTCACCAGACATATAGGGAACTGTTGTAATCTGTTGTAATCTCTCTTCTCACCAGACATATAGGGAACTGTTGTAATCTCTCTTCTCACCAGACATATAGGGAACTGTTGTAATCTGATGTAATCCTCTTCTCACCAGACATATAGAGAACTGTTGTAATCTGTTGTAATCTCTCTTCTCACCAGACATATAGGGAACTGTTGTAATCTGTTGTAATCTCTCTTCTCACCAGACATATAGGGAACTGTTGTAATCTCTCTTCTCACCAGACATATAGGGAACTGTTGTAATCTGATGTAATCCTCTTCTCACCAGACATATAGAGAACTGTTGTAATCTGTTGTAATCTCTCTTCTCACCAGACATATAGGGAACTGTTGTAATCTGTTGTAATCTCTCTTCTCACCAGACATATAGGGAACTGTTGTAATCTCTCTTCTCACCAGACATATAGGGAACTGTTGTAATCTGTTGTAATCTCTCTTCTCACCAGACATATAGGGAACTGTTGTAATCTCTCTTCTCACCAGACATATAGAGAACTGTTGTAATCTGATGTAATCTCTCTTCTCACCAGACATATAGGGAACTGTTGTAATCTGTTGTAATCTCTCTTCTCACCAGACATATAGGGAACTGTTGTAATCTCTCTTCTCACCAGACATATAGGGAACTGTTGTAATCTCTCTTCTCACCAGACATATAGGGAACTGTTGTAATCTGTTGTAATCTCTCTTCTCACCAGACATATAGGGAACTGTTGTAATCTCTCTTCTCACCAGACATATAGAGAACTGTTGTAATCTGATGTAATCCTCTTCTCACCAGACATATAGGGAACTGTTGTAATCTGTTGTAATCTCTCTTCTCACCAGACATATAGGGAACTGTTGTAATCTCTCTTCTCACCAGACATATAGGGAACTGTTGTAATCTCTCTTCTCACCAGACATATAGGGAACTGTTGTAATCTCTCTTCTCACCAGACATATAGGGAACTGTTGTAATCTCTCTTCTCACCAGACACTCATGCAAGACTACTTGTATATTGTGTTGTTACAGCGAGATAAACTGCGCTATATCAGATTTTTGGCTGATCTGATGTGGCTGGATATTAGTTATCCTGGACATTGGCTGATGTTTTCTGATCTGGCTATTTGCCCAGTACATTATATAGATAATGTCTGAACAGTATTAATTGGGGATCTGGATCAGTTGCTATTCTCTATCACCATCCTGCTGTGTAGATAATGAGTGGCTTAGTCATGTACACACACACACACACACACACACACACACACACACACACACACACACACACACACACACACACACACACACACACACACACACACACACACACACACACACACACACACACACACACACACACACACACACACACACACACACACACACACACACACACACACACACACACACTCTGGCTTGCTACCTTGGTTTATTATCCCCCTCAACAGAATGCCCTGCAGCACATGCTAATTGAGTTTACTGTAATTAACACTAGCCAGAGCTCCTGGTACTCCTGCTCATTTCATTAGTTTTTCCCAATGTGTTCATTTAGAAAGTGAGAAAACACACGCCTCAATCTTCAAACTCAACCTTAACCATTTTCCCATCTTCCTTGAACTCTGAACAGTTTCTGAGAAAATCCAGAGAGAGTATGGAGCAGTCAAGCGCACACACACACACACACACACACACACACACACACACACACACACACACACACACACACACACACACACACACACACACACACACACACACACACACACACACACACACACACACACACACACACACACACACACACACACACACACCACATTCCACCAGGCTACTTGGTCACTTGCTTGTTGCCTCAGTGTATGGCACACCCTGATCTGTTTCACCGGTCCTTGTGATTGTCTCCACCGCCTCCAGTGGTCACTTATTTCCCCCAGTGTATTTATCCCAGTGTTTCCTGTCTCTCTGTACCAGTGTATGTATCCCAGTGTTTCCTGTCTCTCTGTGCCAGTGTATTTATCCCAGTGTTTCCTGTCTCTCTGTGCCAGTGTATTTATCCCAGTGTTTCCTGTCTCTCTGTGCCAGTGTATTTATCCCAGTGTTTCCTGTCTCTCTGGTCCAGTGTATTTATCCCAGTGTTTCCTGTCTCTCTGGTCCAGTGTATTTATCCCAGTGTTTCCTGTCTCTCTGTGCCAGTGTATGTATCCCAGTGTTTCCTGTCTCTCTGGTCCAGTGTATTTATCCCAGTGTTTCCTGTCTCTCTATGCCAGTGTATTTATCCCAGTGTTTCCTGTCTCTCTGGTCCAGTGTATTTATCCCGGTGTTTCCTGTCTCTCTGTGCCAGTGTATTTATCCCAGTGTTTCCTGTCTCTCTATGCCAGTGTATTTATCCCAGTGTTTCCTGTATCTCTGGTCCAGTGTATTTATCCCAGTGTTTCCTGTCTCTCTGGTCCAGTGTATGTATCCCAGTGTTTCCTGTCTCTCTATGCCAGTGTATTTATCCCAGTGTTTCCTGTCTCTCTGGTCCAGTGTATTTATCCCAGTGTTTCCTGTCTCTCTATGCCAGTGTATTTATCCCAGTGTTTCCTGTCTCTCTGGTCCAGTGTATTTATCCCAGTGTTTCCTGTCTCTCTGGTCCAGTGTATTTATCCCAGTGTTTCCTGTCTCTCTGTGCCAGTGTATGTATCCCAGTGTTTCCTGTCTCTCTGGTCCAGTGTATTTATCCCAGTGTTTCCTGTCTCTCTATGCCAGTGTATTTATCCCAGTGTTTCCTGTCTCTCTGGTCCAGTGTATTTATCCCAGTGTTTCCTGTCTCTCTGGTCCAGTGTATTTATCCCAGTGTTTCCTGTCTCTCTGGTCCAGTGTATTTATCCCAGTGTTTCCTGTCTCTCTGGTCCAGTGTATTTATCCCAGTGTTTCCTGTCTCTCTATGCCAGTGTATTTATCCCAGTGTTTCATGTCTCTCTGGTCCAGTGTATTTATCCCAGTGTTTCCTGTCTCTCTGGTCCAGTGTATTTATCCCAGTGTTTCCTGTCTCTCTGGGCCAGTGTATGTATCCCAGTGTTTCCTGTCTCTCTGGTCCAGTGTATTTATCCCAGTGTTTCCTGTCTCTCTGGTCCAGTGTATTTATCCCAGTGTTTCCTGTCTCTCTGGGCCAGTGTATGTATCCCAGTGTTTCCTGTCTCTCTATGCCAGTGTATTTATCCCAGTGTTTCCTGTCTCTCTGGTCCAGTGTATTTATCCCAGTGTTTCCTGTCTCTATGGTCCAGTGTATTTATCCCAGTGTTTCCTGTCTCTCTGGGCCAGTGTATGTATCCCAGTGTTTCCTGTCTCTCTATGCCAGTGTATTTATCCCAGTGTTTCCTGTCTCTCTGGTCCAGTGTATTTATCCCAGTGTTTCCTGTCTCTCTATGCCAGTGTATTTATCCCAGTGTTTCCTGTCTCTCTGGTCCAGTGTATTTATCCCAGTGTTTCCTGTCTCTCTGGTCCAGTGTATTTATCCCAGTGTTTCCTGTCTCTCTGTGCCAGTGTATGTATCCCAGTGTTTCCTGTCTCTCTGGTCCAGTGTATTTATCCCAGTGTTTCCTGTCTCTCTATGCCAGTGTATTTATCCCAGTGTTTCCTGTCTCTCTGGTCCAGTGTATTTATCCCGGTGTTTCCTGTCTCTCTGTGCCAGTGTATGTATCCCAGTGTTTCCTGTCTCTCTATGCCAGTGTATTTATCCCAGTGTTTCATGTCTCTCTGGTCCAGTGTATTTATCCCAGTGTTTCCTGTCTCTCTATGCCAGTGTATTTATCCCAGTGTTTCCTGTCTCTCTGGTCCAGTGTATTTATCCCAGTGTTTCATGTCTCTCTGGTCCAGTGTATTTATCCCAGTGTTTCCTGTCTCTCTATGCCAGTGTATTTATCCCAGTGTTTCCTGTCTCTCTATGCCAGTGTATTTATCCCAGTGTTTCCTGTCTCTCTGGTCCAGTGTATTTATCCCAGTGTTTCCTGTCTCTCTATGCCAGTGTATTTATCCCAGTGTTTCATGTCTCTCTGGTCCAGTGTATTTATCCCAGTGTTTCCTGTCTCTCTGGTCCAGTGTATTTATCCCAGTGTTTCCTGTCTCTCTGGGCCAGTGTATGTATCCCAGTGTTTCCTGTCTCTCTGGTCCAGTGTATTTATCCCAGTGTTTCCTGTCTCTCTGGTCCAGTGTATTTATCCCAGTGTTTCCTGTCTCTCTGGGCCAGTGTATGTATCCCAGTGTTTCCTGTCTCTCTATGCCAGTGTATTTATCCCAGTGTTTCCTGTCTCTCTGGTCCAGTGTATTTATCCCAGTGTTTCCTGTCTCTATGGTCCAGTGTATTTATCCCAGTGTTTCCTGTCTCTCTGGGCCAGTGTATGTATCCCAGTGTTTCCTGTCTCTCTATGCCAGTGTATTTATCCCAGTGTTTCCTGTCTCTCTGGTCCAGTGTATTTATCCCAGTGTTTCCTGTCTCTCTATGCCAGTGTATTTATCCCAGTGTTTCCTGTCTCTCTGGTCCAGTGTATTTATCCCAGTGTTTCCTGTCTCTCTGGTCCAGTGTATTTATCCCAGTGTTTCCTGTCTCTCTGTGCCAGTGTATGTATCCCAGTGTTTCCTGTCTCTCTGGTCCAGTGTATTTATCCCAGTGTTTCCTGTCTCTCTATGCCAGTGTATTTATCCCAGTGTTTCCTGTCTCTCTGGTCCAGTGTATTTATCCCGGTGTTTCCTGTCTCTCTGTGCCAGTGTATGTATCCCAGTGTTTCCTGTCTCTCTATGCCAGTGTATTTATCCCAGTGTTTCATGTCTCTCTGGTCCAGTGTATTTATCCCAGTGTTTCCTGTCTCTCTATGCCAGTGTATTTATCCCAGTGTTTCCTGTCTCTCTGGTCCAGTGTATTTATCCCAGTGTTTCATGTCTCTCTGGTCCAGTGTATTTATCCCAGTGTTTCCTGTCTCTCTATGCCAGTGTATTTATCCCAGTGTTTCCTGTCTCTCTATGCCAGTGTATTTATCCCAGTGTTTCCTGTCTCTCTGGTCCAGTGTATTTATCCCAGTGTTTCCTGTCTCTCTATGCCAGTGTATTTATCCCAGTGTTTCCTGTCTCTCTGGTCCAGTGTATTTATCCCAGTGTTTCATGTCTCTCTGGTCCAGTGTATTTATCCCAGTGTTTCCTGTCTCTCTGTGCCAGTGTATGTATCCCAGTGTTTCCTGTCTCTCTATGCCAGTGTATTTATCCCAGTGTTTCCTGTCTCTCTGGTCCAGTGTATTTATCCCAGTGTTTCCTGTCTCTCTATGCCAGTGTATTTATCCCAGTGTTTCCTGTCTCTCTGGTCCAGTGTATTTATCCCAGTGTTTCCTGTTTCTCTGGTCCAGTGTATTTATCCCAGTGTTTCCTGTCTCTCTGTGCCAGTGTATGTATCCCAGTGTTTCCTGTCTCTCTATGCCAGTGTATTTATCCCAGTGTTTCCTGTCTCTCTATGCCAGTGTATTTATCCCAGTGTTTCCTGTCTCTCTGTGCCAGTGTATTTATCCCAGTGTTTCCTGTCTCTCTGGTCCAGTGTATTTATCCCAGTGTTTCCTGTCTCTCTGTGCCAGTGTATTTATCCCAGTGTTTCCTGTCTCTCTGGTCCAGTGTATTTATCCCAGTGTTTCCTGTCTCTCTGTGCCAGTGTATTTATCCCAGTGATTCCTGTCTCTCTATGCCAGTGTATTTATCCCAGTGTTTCCTGTCTCTCTGTGCCAGTGTATTTATCCCAGTGTTTCCTGTCTCTCTATGCCAGTGTATTTATCCCAGTGTTTCCTGTCTCTCTGTGCCAGTGTATTTATCCCAGTGTTTCCTGTCTCTCTATGCCAGTGTATTTATCCCAGTGTTTCCTGTCTCTCTGGTCCAGTGTATTTATCCCAGTGTTTCCTGTCTCTCTATGCCAGTGTATTTATCCCAGTGTTTCCTGTCTCTCTGGTCCAGTGTATTTATCCCAGTGTTTCCTGTCTCTCTATGCCAGTGTATTTATCCCAGTGTTTCATGTCTCTCTGGTCCAGTGTATTTATCCCAGTGTTTCCTGTCTCTCTGGTCCAGTGTATTTATCCCAGTGTTTCCTGTCTCTCTGGGCCAGTGTATGTATCCCAGTGTTTCCTGTCTCTCTATGCCAGTGTATTTATCCCAGTGTTTCCTGTCTCTCTGGTCCAGTGTATTTATCCCAGTGTTTCCTGTCTCTCTGTGCCAGTGTATTTATCCCAGTGTTTCCTGTCTCTCTATGCCAGTGTATTTATCCCAGTGTTTCCTGTCTCTCTGTGCCAGTGTATTTATCCCAGTGTTTCCTGTCTCTCTATGCCAGTGTATTTATCCCAGTGTTTCCTGTCTCTCTGTGCCAGTGTATTTATCCCAGTGTTTCCTGTCTCTCTGGTCCAGTGTATTTATCCCAGTGTTTCCTGTCTCTCTATGCCAGTGTATTTATCCCAGTGTTTCCTGTCTCTCTGTGCCAGTGTATTTATCCCAGTGTTTCCTGTCTCTCTGTGCCAGTTCATCTTGTATGTTTTCATGTCAACCAGCGTGGTTTCCCGGCTCCTGTTTTCTATTCTCTTTTTCTAGTCTTCGCGGTTTTTACCTTTTTTTTTGGACTCGTACCAGTCTGCCTGACCCTTCTGCCTGCCCTGACATCTAGCCTGTCTGACCCCTCTGCCTGCCCTGACATCTGCCTGCCCTGACATCTAGCCTGTCTGACCCCTCTGCGTGCCCTGACATCTGCCTGCCCTGACATCTAGCCTGTCTGACCCCTCTGCCTGCCCTGACATCTAGCCTGTCTGACCCTTCTGCCTGCCCTGACATCTAGCCTGTCTGACCCCTCTGCCTGCCCTGACATCTAGCCTGTCTGACCCTTCTGCCTGCCATGACATCTAGCCTGTCTGACCCTTCTGCCTGCCCTGACATCTAGCCTGTCTGACCCTTCTGCCTGCCCTGACATCTAGCCTGTCTGACCCTTCTGCCTGCCCTGACATCTAGCCTGTCTGACCCTTCTGCCTGCCCTGACATCTAGCCTGTCTGACCCTTCTGCCTGCCCTGACATCTAGCCTGTCTGACCCTTCTGCCTGCCCTGACATCTAGCCTGTCTGACCCTTCTGCCTGCCCTGACATCTAGCCTGTCTGACCCTTCTGCCTGCCCTGACATCTAGCCTGTCTGACCCCTCTGCCTGCCCTGACATCTAGCCTGTCCGACCCCTTTGCCTGCCCTGACATCTAGCCTGTCTGACCCCTCTGCCTGCCCTGACATCTAGCCTGTCTGACCCTTCTGCCTGCCCTGACATCTAGCCTGTCTGACCCTTCTGCCTGCCCTGACATCTAGCCTGTCTGACCCCTCTGCCTGCCATGACATCTAGCCTGCCTGACCCTTCTGCCTGCCCTGACATCTAGCCTGCCCTGACATCTAGCCTGTCTGACCCCTCTGCCTGCCCTGACATCTGCCTGCCCTGACATCTAGCCTGTCAGACCCCTCTGCCTGCCCTGACATCTAGCCTGTCTGACCCTTCTGCCTGCCCTGACATCTAGCCTGTCTGACCCTTCTGCCTGCCCTGACATCTAGCCTGTCTGACCCTTCTGCCTGCCCTGACATCTAGCCTGTCTGACCCTTCTGCCTGCCCTGACATCTAGCCTGTCTGACCCCTCTGCCTGCCCTGACATCTGCCTGCCCTGACATCTAGCCTGTCTGACCCCTCTGCCTGCCCTGACATCTAGCCTGCCTGACCCCTCTGCCTGCCCTGACATCTAGCCTGTCTGACCCCTCTGCCTGCCCTGACATCTAGCCTGTCTGACCCCTCTGCCTGCCCTGACATCTAGCCTGTCTGACCCCTCTGCCTGCCCTGACATCTAGCCTGTCTGACCCCTCTGCCTGCCCTGACATCTAGCCTGTCTGACCCCTCTGCCTGCCCTGACATCTAGCCTGCCTGACCCCTCTGCCTGCCCTGACATCTAGCCTGCCTGCCACTCTTTACTTCCTGGACTCAGAATCTGGTTTTGACCTTCTGCCTGTCCTGTCCCAGACCATTCTCTTGCCTACTCCTTTTGGATTATAAATAAACTACAAAGACTCTAACCATCTGGCTCCTGTGTCTGCATCTGGGTCTCGACTCGTGCCCTTATAGTATGAGCTGCATAGTGTGCTTACTGTGTGGTGTTATAGTCTGGGGGTGTTTCACAGGATTGTGTTGTCCAGCCAATTCAAAAGGTGGAAACAGACCTAGTGTTTAGTCTGTCAGCGGACAACACACAATACTTTCCCAACACAGGAGAGCAGTATAATCAGTGTATGTACTGTATATACCTGCTGTGTTATTGCTACTCCTGTGCTGAGCAGTATAATCAGTGTATGTACTGCATATACCTGCTGTGTTATTGCTACTCCTGTGCTGAGCAGTATAATCAGTGTATGTACTGCATATACCTGCTGTGTTATTGCTACTCCTGTGCTGAGCAGTACTGATAGATATGTTACTGTCCATTGTGTGATGGGAATTAATCTGCTGCCTTTCCCAACTCCCCCCAGACACACACACACACACTGAAAGACACAAGATCAGTTCTGGGGTTAAGTCCCTTGCTCAAGGGTACAGCGGCAGACAATGTACCTGGGATCTGACCAGCAGCCCTACGGTTGACAGTTTAGTTCCCAATTCTTTACATTTAATTTCAAGTGGTAGCAAGAAGGCAGCAGTGGTAAGTGAGTACAGACAGACAGACAGACAGACAGACAGACAGACAGACAGACAGACAGACAGACAGACAGACAGACAGACAGACAGACAGACAGACAGACAGACAGACAGACAGACAGACAGACAGACAGACAGACAGACAGACAGACAGACAGACAGACAGACAGACAGACTGTTGTCAGAGAACAGCCCTTACTAAGGTGTGATGTCAACAACTGCTATAGCAGTAGTGTCTGTGTAAACCTGACTTCCTGTCATACAGGGCCTTGGGAAAGTATTCAGACCCCTTCACTTTTTCCACATTTTGTTATGTTACAGCCTTATTCTACAATTGATTAATTAAAGACACAATAAAGAGCTCAGGTGCATCCTGTTTCCATTGATCAGCTTTGAGATGTTTCTACAACTTGATTGGAGTTCACCTGTGGTAAATTCAATTGATTGGACATGTTTTGGAAAGGCACACACCTGTCTATATAAGGTCCCACAGTTGACAGTATATGTCAGAGCAAAAACCAAACCATGAGGTCGAAGGAATTGTCCGTAGAGCTACGAGACAGGTTTGTGTCGAGGCACAGATCTGGGGAAGGGTACCAAAACATTTCTGCAGCATTGAAGGTCCCCAAGAACACAGTGGCCCCCATCATTCTTAAATGGAAGAAGTTTGGAACCATCCACTCTTCATAGAGCTGACCGCCCAGCCAAACTGAGCGATTGGGGGAGAAGGGTCTTGGTCAGGGAGGTGACCAAGAACCCTATGGGCACTCTGACAGAGCTCTAGAGTTCCTCTGTGGAGATGGGAGAACCTTCCAGAAGGACAACCATCTCTGCAGCACTCCACCAATAAGGCCTTTGTGGTAAAGTGGCCAGACGGAAGCCACTCCTCAGTAAAAGGCACATGACAGCCTGCTTGGACTATGCCAAAAGGCACCTAAAGACTTTCAGACCATGAAAAACAAGATTTTCTGGTCTGATGAAACCAAGATTGAACTCATTAGCCTGAATGCCAAGCATTACATCTGTAGGAAACCTGGCACCATCCCTACGGTGAAGCATGGTGGTGGTGGCAGCATCATACTGTGGGGATGTTTTTCAGCGGCAGGGACTGGGAGACTAGTCAGGATCGAGGCAAAGAAGAAGCAAAGTACAAAGAGAAACTTGATGAAAACCTGCTCCAGAGAAGCTCAGGACTTCAGACTGTGGCGACAGTTCACCTTCCAACTGGACAACAAACCTAAGCACAGAGCCAAGACAATGCAGGAGTGGCTTGGGACAAGTCTCTGAATGTCCTTGAGTGGCCCAGCCAGAGCCCGGACTTGAACCCGATTGAACAGACCAGACTCTGAAGAGACCTGAAAATAGCTGTGCAGCGATGCTCCCCATCCAGCCTGACAGAGCTTGAGATGATCTGTGGAGAAGAATGGGAGAAACACCCAAAATACAGGTGTGCCAAGCTTGTAACGTCATACCCAAAAAGACTCGAGGCTGTAATCGCTGTCAATGGTGCTTCAACAAAGTACTGAGTACAGGGTCTGAATACTTATGTAAATGTCATATTTAAGTTTTTTTTATTTGTAATAAATCTGCAAAAAAACTGTTTTTAATTGGTCATTATGGGGTATAACACCTAGATTGAAAAAAATATTTGATCAATTTTAGAATACGGCTATAACCTAACAGAATGTGATAAAGTCAAGGGGTCTGAATACTTTCCGAAGGCCCTGTAGAAAGGCAGGAGGTACTGAATAAATGGTCCAGGGAATAAACAGTCCCCTCCTCTCCTCCTCCTCCTCCCTTCCCCCATCCTCCTCCCCCAACCTCTCTGTCTGGCTCAGAGCGGGCACAGTTGGGCAGCCCCATGCCCCCCTCCCTCCATCCCTCCTTCTCTCCAGTCTCTTTCTCAGCACACACTCACACCCCCACTCCATTGAGAAAGTTAACGGTTTGTTTTTCACAAGCGAGGAATGCTTTGCTGCTCACAACTCCCCCTTTACGGTGGAGGGAGCGGCTAGCCAGTTTGTGTGCTGATGGGTTACAATGTTTCTCTCTCTCTCTCTCTCTCTCTCTCTCTCTCTCTTTCTCTCTCTTTCTCTCTCTGTCTCTTTCTCTCTCTCTCTCTCTCTCTCTCTCTCTCTCTCTCTCTCTCTCTCTCTCTCTCTCTCTCTTTCTCTCTCTTTCTCCCTCTCTCTCTTTTTCTCTTTCTCTCTCTCTCTCATTTTCTCTCTCTCTTTCTCTCTCTCTCTGTCTCTTTTTCTCTCTTTTTCTCTCTCTCTCTCTCTCTTTACCTCGACTAACCCCCGCACATTGACTCTGTACTCTGTATATAGTCTGTCTATTGTTATTTTACTGCTGCTCTTTAATGTAGGTGCCAGTCTTTCCTTCTAAGAATGACTGTCTGGTGATTCTCTGTCTCCTCATTGGCTGTGTGAAGGACTGTCTTCCCTCCCCCTCATTGGCCAGTGAAGGACTGTCCATGTGACCTGGTTTGTCTGTTTTTTCCCCTCCCTCATTGGCCAGTGAAGGACTGTCCATGTGACCTGGTTTGTCTGTTTTTTCCCCTCCCTCATTGGCCAGTGAAGGACTGTCCATGTGACCTGGTTTGTCTGTTTTTTCCCCTCCCTCATTGGCCAGTGAAGGACTGTCCATGTGACCTGGTTTGTCTGTTTTTCCCTCCCTCATTGGCCAGTGAAGGACTGTCCATGTGACCTGGTTTGTCTGTTTTTTCCCCTCCCTCATTGGCCAGTGAAGGACTGTCCATGTGACCTGGTGTGTCTGTTTTTCCCCTCCCTCATTGGCCAGTGAAGGACTGTCCATGTGAACTGGTGTGTCTGCTTTTTCCCCTCCATCATTGGCCAGTGAAGGACTGTCCATGTGACCTGGTGTGTCTATTTTTTCCCCTCCCTCATTGGCCAGTGAAGGACTGTCCATGTGACCTGGTGTGTCTGTTTTTCCCCTCCCTCATTGGCCAGTGAAGGACTGTCCATGTGACCTGGTTTGTCTGTTTTTTCCCCTCCCTCATTGGCCAGTGAAGGACTGTCCATGTGACCTGGTTTGTCTCTTTTTTCCCCTCCCTCTATCTGTGGTGGACACATGGTCATCAGGGTTGGGGTCAATTCCATTTGAAATGTCAATTAATTTAGGAAGTTTAGGATTTATACAGTTAAATTATGGCTTTTCAGTAAGAAATATTTTTCTGACATTTCTCGAAATGGAACTGACCCCAACCCTGATGAACATCACTCCCATATCACTGTACCCCCCCCCAGCCAGAACACCCCCCCCCCCGTTTCTCCTGCGTCTACAAGCCGGATGTTATTGGACACACTGTTGTCTGTCACTGTGAGCGTTTCGATCAGTATCTCCTCTGTGCCGTCACCCCGGGACTCTCTCCTGCTGTGGGAACCATGCCCTTTGTTCTCCTGTCTGTCTGACTGAAGCATGTGTGCTGGAATGGGGAGGGGAGGAGGTGGTGGGCACTGGGTGGGTCCATGGCTAATGTCTGTGTTGTCTCTACAGCTGCTGTAAGGGCGCATAGTAAGGCAAAGGGTCACACGTTGCACTTGCTAAATCCGTTAGAAGCTTTTTGTTCAGAAGATGTTATTCTCATCCGTGGATTATTAAACATGATCATGCCATGCACAATAATGCAATTCCTTTTTGTTTTAAATTATGGGCACAAAAACAGCTTTACTGTTGCAGCAGCCGTGCTGGACAGATGAACAATATGAAATGTTCTTCCAGGCACCAACACTGATCATCAAAACATGTGCTGATTTGATTCTCTGTTGTACTCCTAGTTAGACAAACTGTAGTTGCAGCGTGTGATGTAATGACTTATATCGTTGTAATGCTCTCCCTATGAGCAAAAGACGTTGAAAAACATATTTTTGTTTGAAAATATGTTAAAAATAAATGTCTTAGTTTTTTTAGCTCACTGGGCTGTAGCCTCCAGTACTCTGCTTAGAGCTGTTAACACAAGGGTTCTCTGATTTGACCAACTACACTGCTCTACTGGCAAAACATTTCCTTATCATCTCTCCAAGTGTCTATTTTTAAATCCTCCTTTGTCACGTTGTTATATCTTTGTAATATTCTATGTGCCTAATGTGTCTAATCCATGTTGCAGCACAGGTTGTTTAGCCCGTTTATTCAAATGTTTCCTTCATGTGATTTGAAGCAGAAGAAAGATATGCAGATAAGAGGGAGGAAGGGAGATAGCAGTGCCCCCAGCCTCCTAGTCCTGTTTATCATTCTGTTATCTCCCCCCAGCCTCCTAGTCCTGTTTATCATTCTGTTATCTCCCCCCAGCCTCCTAGTCCTGTTTATCATTCTGTTATCTCCCCCCAGCCTCCTAGTCCTGTTTATCATTCTGTTATCTCCCCCCAGCCTCCTAGTCCTGTTTATCATTCTGTTATCTCCCCCAAGCCTCCTAGTCCTGTTTATCATTCTGTTATCTCCCCAAGCCTCCTAGTCCTGTTTATCATTCTGTTATCTCCCCCAGCCACCTAGTCCTGTTTATCATTCTGTTATCTCCCCCAGCCTCCTAGTCCTGTTTATCATTCTGTTATCTCCCCCAACGTCCTAGTCCTGTTTATCATTCTCTTATCTCCCCCAGCCTCCTAGTCCTGTTTATCATTCTGTTATCTCCCCCAGCCTCCTAGTCCTGTTTATCATTCTGTTATCTCCCCCAGCCTCCTAGTCCTGTTTATCATTCTGTTATCTCCCCCAAGCCTCCTAGTCCTGTTTATCATTCTGTTATCTCCCCCAAGCCTCCTAGTCCTGTTTATCATTCTGTTATCTCCCCCAGCCACCTAGTCCTGTTTATCATTCTGTTATCTCCCCCAGCCTCCTAGTCCTGTTTATCATTCTGTTATCTCCCCCAGCGTCCTAGTCCTGTTTATCATTCTCTTATCTCCCCCAGCCTCCTAGTCCTGTTTATCATTCTGTTATCTCCCCCAGCCTCCTAGTCCTGTTTATCATTCTGTTATCTCCCCAGCCTCCTAGTCCTGTTTATCATTCGGTGATCTCCCCCAGCCTCCTAGTCCTGTTTATCATTCTGTTATCTCCCCCAGCCTCCTAGTCCTGTTTATCATTCTGTTATCTCCCCCAGCCTCCTAGTCCTGTTTATCATTCTGTTATCTCCCCCAGCGTCCTAGTCCTGTTTATCATTCTCTTATCTCCCCCAGCCTCCTAGTCCTGTTTATCATTCTGTTATCTCCCCCAGCCTCCTAGTCCTGTTTATCATTCTGTTATCTCCCCCAGCCTCCTAGTCCTGTTTATCATTCTGTTATCTCCCCCAGCCTCCTAGTCCTGTTTATCATTCTGTGATCTCCCCCAGCCTCCTAGTCCTGTTTATCATTCTGTTATCTCCCCCAGCCTCCTAGTCCTGTTTATCATTCTGTTATCTCCGCCCAGCCTCCTAGTCCTGTTTATCATTCTGTTATCTCCCCAAGCCTCCTAGTCCTGTTTATCATTCTGTTATCTCCCCCAAGCCTCCTAGTCCTGTTTATCATTCTGTTATCTCCCCAAGCCTCCTAGTCCTGTTTATCATTCTGTTATCTCCCCCAGCCTCCTAGTCCTGTTTATCATTCTGTTATCTCCCCAGCCTCCTAGTCCTGTTTATCATTCTGTTATCTCCCCCAGCGTCCTAGTCCTGTTTATCATTCTCTTATCTCCCCCAGCCTCCTAGTCCTGTTTATCATTCTGTTATCTCCCCCAGCCTCCTAGTCCTGTTTATCATTCTGTTATCTCCCCCAGCCTCCTAGTCCTGTTTATCATTCGGTGATCTCCCCCAGCCTCCTAGTCCTGTTTATCATTCTGTTATCTCCCCCAGCCTCCTAGTCCTGTTTATCATTCTGTTATCTCCCCCAGCCTCCTAGTCCTGTTTATCATTCTGTTATCTCCCCCCAGCGTCCTAGTCCTGTTTATCATTCTCTTATCTCCCCCCAGCCTCCTAGTCCTGTTTATCATTCTGTTATCTCCCCCAGCCTCCTAGTCCTGTTTATCATTCTGTTATCTCCCCCAGCCTCCTAGTCCTGTTTATCATTCTGTGATCTCCCCCAGCCTCCTAGTCCTGTTTATCATTCTGTTATCTCCCCCAGCCTCCTAGTCCTGTTTATCATTCTGTTATCTCCCCCAGCCTCCTAGTCCTGTTTATCATTCTGTTATCTCCCCCAGCCTCCTAGTCCTGTTTATCATTCTGTTATCTCCCCCAGCCTCCTAGTCCTGTTTATCATTCTGTTATCTCCCCCAGCCTCCTAGTCCTGTTTATCATTCTGTTATCTCCCCCAAGCCTCCTAGTCCTGTTTATCATTCTGTTATCTCCCCCAAGCCTTCTAGTCCTGTTTATTATTCTATCTCCCCCAGCCTCCTAGTCCTGTTTATCATTCTGTTATCTCCCCCAAGCCTCATAGTCCTGTTTATCATTCTGTTATCTCCCCCAGCCTTCTAGTCCTGTTTACCATTATGCTATATCCCCCTATTTTAGTCCTATTTATCATTATGTTATCTCCCCCAGCCTCCTTGTCCTGTCTATCATTCTGCTAGTCTCCCACTAGTCTAGTTCTGTTTATCATTCTGTTATATCCACCCTAGTCTAGTCCTGTTTGTCATTCTGTTATCTCTACCTAGTCTAGTCATGTTTATCATTCTCCTATCTCCCCCTGGTCTTGTTTATCATTCTGCTATCTCATCCCCAAGTCTAGCCCTGTTTATCATTATGTTATCTCTCCCCAGTCTAGTCCTGTTTATCATTCGGTTATCTCCCTCCCTTGTCTCCTAGGCTAGTCCAGCCAAAGTAGCATCATTAGCTTTGGCAAATGACCCATGCAGCCATTGTGGTCCAGCCATGGCATGTTAGTGTGTCTTTTAACTGTGGCTAAACAAGTCCATTCACTTGTAAAAGAGAGCCACCATTGGCAGATACTTGGCAAGTCTAACAGAGGAGGCTTTCACACGAGGAGGAAGGACCTTGGAGGGAAAAAACATCACACCGCCTCAGACATTTCTTGGCGTTGAGGAAATATTTATAGTCACATTTGAGTTGACCTAACAAAATGTGGGACACCCCTGTTCAGACTCCGATGGTCTGGGTTTTATTAGTTAGCTGTAGCCTAATAATGCAGTCTCATACAGCAGCCTAGTTGGGCAGTGAGGATGAGGCAGCCCAGAAGTTCATTTTAGAGTGATGTGTTTAGGAGGAGGGCTGTTGTTTTGCGACCCTCTTTGTTCCGGGTGGAATTTGGGGGTTACGGGGCCAGTGGGGTCCTACCCATTCCTTTTAATCAGGTTTGGAAGGAGTCCAATTCTTCTCAGAGAGGAGCAGTGGCTCCTAAATTAGGAAGCAAATACGTTTTCCCTTTGGTTATTGTGCTCTAATACAGAATATATTAAATATATTATAGATATTGATAATATTATAATATAGACAGTAAGCAAAAACATCAAGACCACACAGACATAGGGAGTCCTTATAAAACATCAGGACAGGACCACATAGGGAGTCCTTATAAAACATCAGGACAGGACCACATAGACATAGGGAGTCCTTATAAAACATCAAGACAGGACCACATAGACATAGGGAGTCCTTATAAAACATCAAGACAGGACCACATAGACATAGGGAGTCCTTATAAAACATCAAGACAGGACCACATAGGGAGTCCTTATAAAACATCAGGACAGGACCACATAGACATAGGGAGTCCTTATAAAACATCAGGACAGGACCACATAGACATAGGGAGTCCTTATAAAACATCAGGACAGGACCACATAGGGAGTCCTTATAAAACATCAAGACAGGACCACATAGACATAGGGAGTCATTATAAAACATCAAGACAGGACCACATAGGGAGTCCTTATAAGACATCAGGACAGGACCACACAGACATAGGGAGTCCTTATAAAACATCAGGACAGGACCACATAGACATAGGGAGTCCTTATAAAACATCAGGACAGGACCACATAGGGAGTCCTTATAAAACATCAAGACAGGACCACATAGCCATAGGGAGTCATTATAAAACATCAAGACAGGACCGCATATACATAGGGAGTCCTTATAAAACATCAAGACAGGACCACATAGGGAGTCCTTATAAGACATCAGGACAGGACCACACAGACATAGGGAGTCATTTTAAAACACCAAGACAGGACCACGTAGACATAGGGAGTCCTTATAAAACACCAAGACAGGACCACGTAGACATAGGGAGTCCTTATAAAACATCAAGACCACACAGACATAGGGAGTCCTTATAAAACATCAAGACCACACAGACATAGGGAGTCCTTATAAAACATCAGGACAGGACCACACAGACATAGGGAGTCCTTATAAAACATCAAGACAGGACCACACAGACATAGGGAGTCCTTATAAAACATCAAGACAGGACCACACAGACATAGGGAGTCCTTATAAAACATCAAGACAGGACC
>NC_060195.1:69318579-69358771 GCF_021184085.1 Oncorhynchus gorbuscha
TACTATACTATTCTATTTTACAGTATTCTATTCTAGACTATTCTATTCTATTTTACACTATTCTATTCTAGACTATTCTATACTATTCTATCTTACACTATTCTACTTTAGACTATACTATACTATTCTTATTTTACAGTATTCTATTCTAGACTATTCTATACTATTCTATTCTAAACTATTCTATACTATTCAAATCAAATCAAACGGTATTTGTTACATGCTCCGAATACAAGTATAGACTTTAGCGTGAAATGCTTACTTACAAGCTCCTTTTTAACCAACAGTGCAGTTCAAGAAGAATAAAATATTTATGATGTAGACTAAAATAAAATAAAAGGTAACACAAAATAAAATAACAATAACGGCAAGAGTCAGTGTGGGGGTATATACAGGGGGCACCTGTACCGAGTCAGTGTGGGGGGTATATACAGGGGGCACCCACTGAGTCAGTGTGGGGGTATATACAGGGGGCACCTGTACCGAGTCAGTGTGGGGGGTATATACAGGGGGCACCTGTACCAGTCAGTGTGGGGGGTATATACAGGGGGCACCTGTACCGAGTCAGTGTGGGGGTATATACAGGGGCACCTGTACCGAGTCAGTGTGGGGGGTATATACAGGGCACCTAGGCCGAGTCAGTGTGGGGTATATACAGGGGCACCTGTACCGAGTCAGTGTGGGGGTATATACAGGGGGCACCTGTACCGAGTCAGTGTGGGGGGTATATACAGGGGGCACCTGTACCGAGTCAGTGTGGGGTGTATACAGGGGGCACCTGTACCGAGTCAGTGTGGGGGTATATACAGGGGGCACCTGTACCGAGTCAGTGTGGGGGTATATACAGGGGCACCTGTACCGAGTCAGTGTGGGGGTATATACAGGGGGCACCTGTACCGAGTCAGTGTGGGGGTATATACAGGGGGCACCTGTACCGAGTCAGTGTGGGGGTATATACAGGGGGCACCTGTACCCGAGTCAGTGTGGGGGGTATATACAGGGGGCACCTGTACCGAGTCATGTGGGGGTATATACAGGGGGCACCTGTACCCGAGTCAGTGTGGGGGTATATACAGGGGGCACCTGTACCGAGTCAGTGGGGGTATATACAGGGGGCACCTGTACCGAGTCAGTGTGGGGGTATATACAGGGGGCACCTGTACCGAGTCAGTGTGGGGGTATATACAGGGGGCACCTGTACCGAGTCAGTGTGGGGTATATACAGGGGGCACCTGTACCGAGTCAGTGTGGGGGTATATACAGGGGGCACCTGTACCGAGTCAGTGTGGGGGTATATACAGGGGGCACCTGTACCGAGTCAGTGTGGGGTGTATATACAGGGGGCACCTGTACCGAGTCAGTGTGGGGGGTATATACAGGGGCACCTGTACCGAGTCAGTGTGGGGGTATATACAGGGGGCACCTGTACCGAGTCAGTGTGGGGGTATATACAGGGGGCACCTGTACCAGCCAGTGTGGGGGGTATATACAGGGGGCACCTGTACCGAGTCAGTGTGGGGGTATATACAGGGGGCACCTGTACCCGAGTCAGTGTGGGGGGTATATACAGGGGGCACCTGTACCGAGTCAGTGTGGGGGTATATACAGGGGGCACCTGTACCGAGTCAGTGTGGGGGGTATATACAGGGGGCACCTGTACCGAGTCAGTGTGGGGGTATATACAGGGGGCACCTGTACCGAGTCAGTGTGGGGGGTATATACAGGGGCACCTGTACCGAGTCAGTGTGGGGGGTATATACAGGGGGCACCTGTACCGAGTCAGTGTGGGGGTATATACAGGGGGCACCTGTACCGAGTCAGTGTGGGGGGTATACAGGGGGCACCTGTACCGAGTCAGTGTGGGGGTATATACAGGGGGCACCTGTACCGAGTCAGTGTGGGGGGTATATACAGGGGGCACCTGTACCGAGTCAGTGTGGGGGTATATACAGGGGGCACCTGTACTGTGGGGTCCGAGTCAGTGTGGGGGGTATATACAGGGGGCACCTGTACCGAGTCAGTGTGGGGGGTATATACAGGGGGCACCTGTACCGAGTCAGTGTGGGGGTATATACAGGGGGCACCTGTACCGAGTCAGTGTGGGGGGTATATACAGGGGGCACCTGTACCGAGTCAGTGTGGGGGGTATATACAGGGGGCACCTGTACCGAGTCAGTGTGGGGGGTATATACAGGGGGCACCTGTACCGAGTCAGTGGGGGGTATATACAGGGGGCACCTGTACCGAGTCAGTGTGGGGGGTATATACAGGGGGCACCTGTACCGAGTCAGTGTGGGGGGTATATACAGGGGGCACCTGTACCGAGTCAGTGTGGGGGTATATACAGGGGGCACCTGTACCGAGTCAGTGTGGGGGGTATATACAGGGGGCACCTGTACCGAGTCAGTGTGGGGGGTATATACAGGGGGCACCTGTACCGATTCAGTGTGGGGGGTATATACAGGGGGCACCTGTACCGAGTCAGTGTGGGAGTATATACAGGGGGCACCTGTACCGAGTCAGTGTGGGGGGTATATACAGGGGGCACCTGTACCGAGTCAGTGTGGGGTGTATATACAGGGGCACCTGTACCGAGTCAGTGTGGGGGTATATACAGGGGCACCTGTACCGAGTCAGTGTGGGGGTATATACAGGGGGCACCTGTACCGAGTCAGTGTGGGGGTATATACAGGGGGCACCTGTACCGAGTCAGTGTGGGGGTATACAGGGGGCACCTGTACCGAGTCAGTGTGGGGGGTATATACAGGGGGCACCTGTACCGAGTCAGTGGGGGTATATACAGGGGGCACCTGTACCGAGTCAGTGTGGGGGTATATACAGGGGGCACCTGTACTGAGTCAGTGTGGGGGGTATATACAGGTGGCACCTGTCCCGAGTCAGTGTGGGGGTATATACAGGGGGCACCTGTACCGAGTCAGTGTGTGGGGAATATACAGGGGGCACCGGTACCGAGTCAGTGTGGGGGGTGTATACAGGGGGCACCTGTACCGAGTCAGTATGGGGGTATATACAGGGGGCACCTGTACCGAGTCAGTGTGGGGGGTATATACAGGGGGCACCTGTACCGAGTCAGTGTGCGGGGGTATATACAGGGGGGGCACCTGTACCGAGTCAGTGTGCGGGGGTATATGCAGGGGGCACCTGTACCAGTCAGTGTGGGGGTATATACAGGAGCACCTATACCGAGTCAGTGTGGGGGTATATACAGGGGGCACCTATACCGAGTCAGTGTGGGGGTATATACAGGGGGCACCGCTACCGAGTCAGTGTGGGGGGTATATACAGGGGGCACCTGTACCGAGTCAGTGTGGGGGGTATATACAGGGGGCACCTGTACCGAGTCAGTGTGGGGGGTATATACAGGGGGCACCTGTACCGAGTCAGTGTGGGGGGTATATACAGGGGGCACCTGTACCGAGTCAGTGTGTGGGGTATATACAGGGGGCACCTGTACCGAGTCAGTGTGTGGGGTATATACAGGGGGCACCTGTACTGAGTCAGTGTGGGGGGTATATACAGGGGGCACCTGTACCGAGTCAGTGTGGGGGTATATACAGGGGGCACCTGTACCGAGTCAGTGTGGGGGGTATATACAGGGGGCACCTGTACCGAGTCAGTGTGCGGGGGCACAGGCTAGTTGAGGTAATCTGTAAATATAGGTGGGGCGAAGTGACTATGCATAGGTAACAAACAAACAGCGAGTAGCAGCAGTGTATAAAGGGGGGGGGGTGAATGTAAATTGTCCGGTGGCGATTTTATGAATTGTTCAGCAGTCTTATGGCTTGGGGATAGAAGCTGTTGAGGAGCCTTTTGGTCCTAGACTTGGTGCTCCGGTATTCTATTCTATACTAAACTTTTCTACACTAAACTATTCTATACTAAACTTTTCTATACTAAACTATTCTATACTAATCTATTCTACACTATACTATTCTATAATAAAATATTATATACTGAACTATTCTACATACATACCACACACTGTTCCCTCAACCCCTGCATATCTATCTACATACCACACACTGTTCCCTCAACCCCTGCATATCTATCTACATACCACACTGTTCCCTCAACCCCTGCATATCTATCTACATACCACACTGTTCCCTCAACCCCTGCATATCTATCTACATACCACACACTGTTCCCTCAATCCCTGCATATCTATCTACATACCACACACTGTTCCCTCAACCCCTGCATATCTATCTACATACCACACTGTTCCCTCAACCCCTGCATATCTATCTACATACCACACACTGTTCCCCCAACCCTGCATATCTATCTACATACCACACACTGTTCCCTCAACCCCTGCATATCTATCTACATACCACACACTGTTCCCTCAACCCCTGCATATCTATCTACATACCACACTGTTCCCTCAACCCCTGCATATCTATCTACATACCACACACTGTTCCCTCAATCCCTGCATATCTATCTACATACCACACTGTTCTCTCAACCCCTGCATATCTATCTACATACCACACACTGTTCCCTCAACCCCTGCATATCTATCTACATACCACACTGTTCCCTCAACCCCTACATATCTATCTACATACCACACACTGTTCCCTCAACCCCTGCATAACTATCTACATACCACACACTGTTCCCTCAACCCCTGCATATCTATCTACATACCACACACTGTTCCCTCAACCCCTGCATATCTATCTACATACCACACACTGTTCCCTCAACCCCTGCATAACTATCTACATACCACACACTGTTCTCTCAACCCCTGCATATCTATCTACATACCACACTGTTCCCTCAACCCCTGCATATCTATCTACATACCACACTGTTCCCTCAACCCCTGCATATCTATCTACATACCACACTGTTCCCTCAACCCCTGCATATCTATCTACATACCACACACTGTTCCCTCAACCCCTGCATATCTATCTACATACCACACACTGTTCCCTCAACCCCTGCATATCTATCTACATACCACACACTGTTCCCTCAACCCCTGCATATCTATCTACATACCACACACTGTTCCCTCAACCCCTGCATAACTATCTACATACCACACACTGTTCCCTCAACCCCTGCATATCTATCTACATACCACACACTGTTCCCTCAACCCCTGCATATCTATCTACATACCACACACTGTTCCCTCAACCCCTGCATATCTATCTACATACCACACTGTTCCCTCAACCCCTGCATATCTATCTACATACCACACACTGTTCCCTCAACCCCTGCATATCTATCTACATACCACACACTGTTCCCTCAACCCCTGCATATCTATCTACATACCACACTGTTCCCTCAACCCCTGCATATCTATCTACATACCACACACTGTTCCCTCAACCCCTGCATATCTATCTACATACCACACACTGTTCCCTCAACCCCTGCATATCTATCTACATACCACACACTGTTCCCTCAACCCCTGCATATCTATCTACATACCACACACTGTTCCCTCAACCCCTGCATATCTATCTACATACCACACACTGTTCTCTCAACCCCTGCATATCTATCTACATACCACACTGTTCTCTCAACCCCTGCATATCTATCTACATACCACACTGTTCTCTCAACCCCTGCATATCTATCTACATACCACACACTGTTCCCTCAACCCCTGCATATCTATCTACATACCACACTGTTCTCTCAACCCCTGCATATCTATCTACATACCACACTGTTCCCTCAACCCCTGCATATCTATCTACATACCACACTGTTCCCTCAACCCCTGCATATCTATCTACATACCACACACTGTTCCCTCAACCCCTGCATATCTATCTACATACCACACACTGTTCCCTCAACCCCTGCATATCTATCTACATACCACACTGTTCCCTCAACCCCTGCATATCTATCTACGTACCACACACTGTTCCCTCAACCCCTGCTTGTCTACCTTCATTTGAATGAATGTGTGTGATTATCAGTAATGACAGGATAAGTTTGCATGTTGGGGTTTGGGATAGGGGGAGTAGCTCAATTACTGTTGTGTTGCTATAACCTTTGACCCCGCTAATGTCATTTGGGTCAGCGTTGGTGGCCACTCACTCCAGCTCTGCACAATGTCAGCACACTAGACAGGTGTCAATTGGCCAGCCCATAAAACCGTCAAAAGTACAAGTCCCAGGGGTCAGGAAGGCTTGGGGTCACTAAATGAAATGATCAGATTAGTTAAATGGATCTATTCTGGCATAGAGGTAAAACATAGTATGATCTATGGTCTGTGGTGTTCAGTTGACACGTTGCTCTTTCTACCTTTAGTTCTCATATCTTTCAAGGAGTAAAAATATCTAAAAGCTCAAATACATTTTATACAGAAGACAATGTCGTTCTAGTTGTCTTTCGCTGCACTTTACTGTCTAAGTGGTGATTGGCTGTCTGTATGTTATAATCAATCGTCATTGGCCATGTGTATGTTTGACTGACAGCTCTGTCCTTCCTCCCTCAGGTGTGTCCTGTGAGGACCAGTTAGAGGTACGGTGGGCGTGGTTGGCCCCGTAACCATGGCGACGTCTCTGTGGGAGTTTGTGTCCCTTCATCCCGTTGGTCTAGTGCTGCTCCTCTGCCTGCCACTCGGTCTATGCCAGCAGCCATTGGTCAACTTTGAGAGTCCGTTCCCACCCCTACCGGAGTGTACCAGGAAAGTTCATCCCATCGTCCCATACAAAGGTGAGCACATTAGATACTTTGAGCATTTGCCTGTTGTGCCGGGTAGGCAGGGTTTTCATTTTTAAGAGTATGCAATTGGTTACGGTGCTCCAGGCAGCTCAGTCAAGCATAGCGAAAGTATTTGACAGATTTCCAATACCATTTTGTAAATCTACTTACTCCTCACTAGCATCATCATTCCAATGAGACGTTTCACAATGGTTTGCTATTCACTGCTATCTCCTCTGAGGATTCTGCAGCCTCATCCTTCTCAATCACTCCTCTGCCCGGAACGCCAGCTATATGGGTCTGGCCCAAGAGAAACCGAAAGGACAGCAACATTTTGTGATTGTAGATAATTGGACTCGTCTCATTTCTGAGCCTTTTCCTTTTAAGAGAGTTGTCTATTCTTTCTCTCTCATCCCCAAAACCCTCCCTCGCTCCTTCCCTCCACAGTCAGCTCTTTTCAGGGTTCCATTATCGAGAGAGAGAGAGAGAGAGAGAGAGAGAGAGAGAGAGAGAGAGAGAGAGAGAGAGAGAGAGAGAGAGAGAGAGAGAGAGAGAGAGAGAGAGAGAGAGAGAGAGAGAGAGAGAGAGAGAGAGAGAGAGAGAGAGAGAGAGAGAGAGAGAGAGAGAGAGAGAGAGAGAGAGAGAGAGAGAGAGAGAGAGAGAGAGAGAGAGAGAGAGAGACTACTTTCCACTCCATTTGGATGTCTGTTAGAAAGTGTCTGTCCTTTGCCAGGATGCTCCCCCCTCAGGGGTGTAGTTTCTAAAAGGGGTCTGAGGAGAGGAGGTGGGGGAGGAAGAGAGGGGGGAATGGTAAACTGTTCTGTCAGTCAACTGTCAATCATCAGACACTTGTCACACTTGTCACATGCTGGTTCAATGTGGCTGAGACTGGCATCACTATGTACCTCAGGGAACACTGCTGTCTGCTATTGTTGTCTTACTGGAGACCGGATGGGCAACTGATGTGGGTGGGGCCACAAGAAAATCTGAACTCATCATGAGGGGCCATTGTGGCTCTCGGGTATGCCTACCCACACAGGGCTCCCGAGTGGCTTGTGGGTCTGCCTACCCACACAGGGCTCCCGAGTGGCTTGTGGGTCTGCCTACCCACACAGGGCTCCCGAGTGGCTTGTGGGTCTGCCTACCCACACAGGGCTCCCGAGTGGCTCGCGGGTCTGCCTACCCACACAGGGCTCCCGAGTGGCTTGTGGGTCTGCCTACCCACACAGGGCTCCCGAGTGGCTTGTGGGTCTGCCTACCCACACAGGGCTCCCGAGTGGCTTGTGGGTCTGCGTACCCACACAGGGTTCCTGAGTAGCGCAGCGGTCTAAGGCACTGCATCTCATCTTGAGGTGTCACTACAGACACCCTGGTTCGATTCCAGGCTGTATCACAACCGGCTGTGATTGAGAGTCCCATAGGGCGGTGGAAAATTGGCCCAGCGTCCTCCGGGTTTGGTCGGGGTAGGGGAGGGTTTGGCCGGGGTAGGGGAGAGTTTGGCCGGGGTAGGGAGGGGGTTGGCCGGGGTAGGGAGGGGGTTGGCCGGGGTAGGGGAGGGTTTGGCTGGGGTAGGGGAGGGGGTTGGCCGGGGTAGGGGAGGGTTTGGCCGGGGTAGGGGAGGGGTAGACCGTCATTGTAAATAAGAATTGTTTACAAATGTAAAACATGCAGTCAGCTTGTTGACGACCCGACATCAACTTTTTTCCTCTCATGACAGCAGAGAGAAAAATTAAACGTTTTATAGTTATTTCCTGCAATTCTTCACATTTGGCCATTTGGGTGGAGAGAAATGTTTGCAGTCTTTAATATGATCTGAGTGAGACTGACTAATAAAATCAATGGGCCCCGGTCGGTAATTCAACCATGATTACTACAAGTTTAGATAGCTGGCAAGACTAACTTACCAATCTAAAACATGTTAGCTGACACGTGCTGTCAGTGACTGACATATTTTGGGGGTGGAATTGATCGCAGGCCTACAAAAGAAGCAGTTGTCCATCTCCCGCTGTATAAAAACATGGCTTTGGACTGAAGCCTTTTAAAGATGGCGTCGACAGAGAGGGCTGCCTCGCTTCTAGTCCTTTTACAAGCATTTAGCTACACTCCCAATAACATCTGCTAACCATGTGTATGTGACCAATAACATCTGCTAACCATGTGTATGTGACCAATAACATCTGCTAACCATGTGTATGTGACCAATAACATCTGCTAACCATGTGTATGTGACCAATAACATATGCTAACCATGTGTATGTGACCAATAACATATGCTAACCATGTGTATGTGACCAATAACATCTGCTAACCATGTGTATGTGACCAATAACATCTGCTAACCATGTGTATGTGACCAATAACATCTGCTAACTGTGCGTATGTGACCAATAACATATGCTAACCATGTGAATGTAACCAATAACATCTGCTAACCATGTGTATGTGACCAATAACATCTGCTAACCGTGTGTATGTGACCAATAACATCTGCTAACCGTGTGTATGTGACCAATAACATCTGCTAACCGTGTGTATGTGACCAATAACATCTGCTAACCGTGTGTATGTGACCAATAACATCTGCTAACCATGTGTATGTGACCAATAACATCTGCTAACCGTGTGTATGTGACCAATAACATCTGCTAACCGTGTGTATGTGACCAATAACATCTGCTAACCATGTGTATGTGACCAATAACATCTGCTAACCATGTGTATGTGACCAATAACATCTGCTAACCATGTGTATGTGACCAATAACATCTGCTAACCTTGTGTATGTGACCAATAACATCTGCTAACCGTGTGTATGTGACCAATAACATCTGCTAACCGTATGTATGTGACCAATAACATCTGCTAACCGTGTGTATGTGACCAATAACATCTGCTAACCGTGTGTATGTGACCAATAACATCTGCTAACCGTGTGTATGTGACCAATAACTTCTGCTAACCGTGTGTATGTGACCAATAACATCTGCTAATCATGTGTATGTGACCAATAACATCTGCTAACCATGTGTATGTGACCAATAACATCTGCTAAACACGTGTATGTGACCAATAACATCTGCTAACCATGTGTATGTGACCAATAACATCTGCTAACCATGTGTATGTGACCAATAACATCTGCTAACCATGTGTATGTGACCAATAACATCTGCTAACCGTGTGTATGTGACCAATAACATCTGCTAACCATGTGTATGTGACCAATAACATCTGCTAACCGTGTGTATGTGACCAATAACATCTGCTAACCGTGTGTATGTGACCAATAACATCTGCTAACCGTGTGTATGTGACCAATAACATCTGCTAACCGTGTGTATGTGACCAATAACATCTGCTAACCGTGTGTATGTGACCAATAACATCTGCTAACCGTGTGTATGTGACCAATAACATCTGCTAACCATGTGTATGTGACCAATAACATCTGCTAACCATGTGTATGTGACCAATAACATCTGCTAAACACGTGTATGTGACCAATAACATCTGCTAACCATGTGTATGTGACCAATAACATCTGCTAACCATGTGTATGTGACCAATAACATCTGCTAACCGTGTGTATGTGACCAATAACATCTGCTAACCATGTGTATGTGACCAATAACATCTGCTAACCGTGTGTATGTGACCAATAACATCTGCTAACCATGTGTATGTGACCAATAACATCTGCTAACCGTGTGTATGTGACCAATAACATCTGCTAACCATGTGTATGTGACCAATAACATCTGTTAACCATGTGTATGTGACCAATAACATCTGCTAACCATGTGTATGTGACCAATAACATCTGTTAACCATGTGTATGTGACCAATAACATCTGCTAACCATGTGTATGTGACCAATAACATCTGCTAACCATGTGTATGTGACCAATAACATCTGCTAACCGTGTGTATGTGACCAATAACATCTGCTAACCATGTGTATGTGACCAATAACATCGGCTAACCATGTGTATGTGACCAATAACATCTGCTAACCATGTGTATGTGACCAATAACATCTGCTAACCATGTGTATGTGACCAATAACATCTGCTAACCGTGTGTATGTGACCAATAACATCTGCTAACCATGTGTATGTGACCAATAACATCTGCTAACCATGTGAATGTGACCAATAACATTTCATTTGAAGCCGTTCAGATCCAGTGACATTGTGTCAAGCCTGTATGTTGCTGCACATTTCCCTATGAGAAATGAAAGTAGTATTCAACATATTTATTCATTGATCCATCTACTAGAGAATACAACTGTAGCCACTACATGTTCTGACCTGGTGTGAAACAGGCACAACTACACAACATTGTGTTAGTGAGAAGTAGGTTAGACATCTTGTAAAGAGCTCATAGCAGCGTACAGCAGCAACTCTATCCAGAAGGGGATGTTTACGGTTTGATACGAATGCTGTCAGAAGTTATGTGCCATTTGTCATTTTTAATATCGTCGTCATTGAAAGGTTTCAGAGGGACTAACCTTTATGCAGGATAACATTTCTCATTTTTGAAGGAGATTATTCCTACCCAGAGGGATCATTAAGATTATTTTATGGACAAAGAACCAAAGGTCTGTTTTAACAGTGTGAGGTTTGGGATACTAGTGGTTCTGATTAACAGTCTGTCTGTTAGCGGAGTGGTGTGGACTTTCACATTTTACAATACTATCTCAATGGCTGAGGCTTTTTTATATTACACTATTATGATTTTGAAATACACTTAACATCACCTGTCGTCTGTAGAAATGATCTATATATTAAGCTGTTGCTGAGATACAGGACACTGAACTTTATTGCAGGAATCTAGTGTAGGCTGATATCACGTCTATATGAGAACGTCTTGCTCGCCTTCTCTGACTTTTCCCATTTGTTTTGAAGTTGTGTCTCGATCTCCTCAATTTAAAGTCCCCAGTTGGACGCATCCAAGCTAAACTGTTTATATTTGCCCATCAAACAGTCTTTCTATTGGAGTCCCGAGCCTGTTGGCTGTTTTGACTGGGTGTCGAGTTACATTAACATCAGGACACCAAAACAAACCCTGGCTTTATTGCTTTGGGTACATCCCTCCCTCCCCCAATGACCTTTTTGTCTCCCCCATCTCTTTCTCTCTAACACCCGCTCTCTCTCGGTCTTCCTCTGTCTCTCGCTCTCTCTCTCTCTCTCTCTCTCTCTCTCTCTCTCTCTCGGTCTTCCTCTGTCTCTCACTCTCTCTCTGTGTCTTCCTCTGTCTCTCACTCTCTCTCTCTGTCTTCCTCTGTCTCTCGCTCTCTCTCTGTCTTCCTCTGTCTCTCGCTCTCTCTCTCTCTCTCTCTCTCTCTCGGTCTTCCTCTGTCTCTCACTCTCTCTCTCTGTCTTCCTCTGTCTCTCTCTCTCTCTCTCTCTCTCTCTCTCTCTCTCGGTCTTCCTCTGTCTCTCACTCTCTCTCTGTGTCTTCCTCTGTCTCTCACTCTCTCTCTGTGTCTTCCTCTGTCTCTCACTCTCTCTCTCTGTCTTCCTCTGTCTCTCGCTCTCTCTCTCTCTCGGTCTTCCTCTGTCTCTCACTCTCTCTCTGTGTCTTCCTCTGTCTCTCACTCTCTCTCTCTGTCTTCCTCTGTCTCGCTCTCTCTCTCTCTCGGTCTTCCTGTCTCTCACTCTCTCTCTCTGTCTTCCTCTGTCTCTCGCTCTCTCTCTCTCTCTCTCTGTCTTCCTCTGTCTCTCTCTCTCTCTCTCTCTCTGTCTTCCTCTGTCTCTCACTCTCTCTTTTTTTCTCCCCCGCCTCTCTCTCTCTCCCTCCCCCTAACTCTCCCTCTGTCTCTCACTCTCTTTCTCTCTCTCCCTCCCCCTAACTCTCCCTCTGTCTCTCACTCTCTTTCTCTCTCTCCCTCCCCCTAACTCTCCCTCTGTCTCTCACTCTCTCTCTCTCTCCCTCCCCCTAACTCTCCCTCTGTCTCTCACTCTCCATCTCTCTCTCCCTCTCCCTAACTCTCCCTCTGTCTCTCACTCTCTTTCTCTCTCTCCCTCCCCCTAACTCTCCTCTGTCTCTCACTCTCTTTCTCTCTCTCCCTCCCCCTAACTCTCCCTCTGTCTCTCACTCTCTCTCTCTCCCTCCCCCTAACTCTCCCTCTGTCTCTCACTCTCCATCTCTCTCTCTCCCTCTCCCTAACTCTCCCTCTGTCTCTCACTCTCTTTCTCTCTCTCCCTCCCCCTAACTCTCCCTCTGTCTCTCACTCTCTTTCTCTCTCTCCCTCCCCCTAACTCTCCTTCTGTCTCTGACTCTCTTTCTCTCTCTCCCTCCCCCTAACTCTCCCTCTGTCTCTCACTCTCTTTCTCTCTCTCCCTCCCCCTAACTCTCCCTCTGTCTCTCACTCTCTCTCTCTCTCCCTCCCCCTAACTCTCCCTCTGTCTCACACTCTCTCTCTCTCTCTCCCCTAACTCTCCCTCTGTCTCTCACTCTCTTTCTCTCTCTCCCTCCCCCTAACTCTCCCTCTGTCTCTCACTCTCTTTCTCTCTCTCCCTCCCCCTAACTCTCCCTCTGTCTCTCACTCTCTTTCTCTCTCCCTCCCCTAACTCTCCTCTGTCTCTCACTCTCTTTCTCTCTCTCCCTCCCTAACTCTCCCTCTGTCTCTCACTCTCACTCTCTCTCTCTCCCTCCCCCTAACTCTCCCTCTGTCTCTCTCTTTCTCTCTCTCCCTCCCCCTAACTCTCCCTCTGTCTCTCATTCTCCATCTAATGAAGCAGGCTAGCGTTAGCTCAGCCTCTGGTAAGGGTCAGCATGCGTTTCAGCACAGGGCTCAAGGAGCCACCTGCTCTCACAGTCGCACTGATCTTAATATGATACCGATGTGTCAACATGCTACTGTCATAATGGATCTACAGGAGCTGGTTTGATACAGATGTGTCAACATGCTACTACTGTGTTAGCCTGCTACTGTCATAATGGATCTACAGGAGCTGGTTTGATACAGATGTGTCAACATGCTACTACTGTGTTAGCCTGCTACTGTCATAATGGATCTACAGGAGCTGGTTTGATACAGATGTGTCAACATGCTACTACTGTGTTAGCCTGCTACTGTCATAATGGATCTACAGGAGCTGGTTTGATACAGATGTGTCAACATGCTACTACTGTGTTAGCCTGCTACTGTCATAATGGATCTACAGGAGCTGGTTTGATACAGATGTGTCAACATGCTACTACTGTGTTAGCCTGCTACTGTCATAATGGATCTACAGGAGCTGGTTTGAACTGATGCCTCGTGAAAAGTCAGTTGATGACACAGGCTGAAAGGCTCATCCTTATGTTCCAGGTAAAGTGTCAAGGGAGAGACATTTCACACAGTCAGAGCAGGGCCTGAGCCAGCGACCGTTTAGTGTCGGCTTCCCAACTGACTGGATGTTCACACTCGTTTCACCTCCTCATCCTTCTCTTCTTCCTTCCCTCCTCTTCCCTCCTCTTCCTCCTTTCAGCATTGAGTCCCTGGATGTCAGGATTCTCACGTCCCGGAGTGAAGGACTTTTCCCAGCTGACCCTTGACCTGACCAGAAACCAGCTGATTGTGGGAGCTAGGTGAGACACACACACACACACACACACACACACACACACACACACACACACACACACACACACACACACACACACACACACACACACACACACACACACACACACACACACACACACACACACACACACACACACACACAAACCAAAGCAGACACATACACACACACACACACGTGCAACAACCCACACAGACCACATATTTTACATGTACACACACATCCAACACAACAGACTTTTGCTTGTTTTTTACTGATGTAGAATGTTGTTGGTCATCATGTTGGTTAGAACTCTCTCTCCTCTATCTTCAGAAATCACCTCTTCAGACTGAGTCTCAGTAATGCTTCTCTCTTACAGGTAAGCCGTTCACAGCTCTCCATGCTCCCACTGTTATTACACACCACATTACTTAGGGCTGTTTTCACTCTTCCAAATGGTAGCTAGGCAACCATATAGTTTGTTGAAATTGTAGAAGAGACCAGACACATCAGAGTAACTGTTGGCCAGTAGGCTCCGTTCCTTGGCTTAGTGGGGTAAGGGGGGGGGGGGGGGGGGGGGGTTAGGAATGTCAACACACTGAGGGTTTACTGGGCCAAATTGGTGTTTACCAGGGGTTACATCACACAGGAACGGGATCTACCCAGCTACCCACTCGCTCTCTGTCAATTTCAATTTAAGGGGCTTTATTGGCATGGGAAACACATGTTTACATTGTCAAAGCAAGTGAAATGGATAATAAGTCAAAGTGAAATAAACAATAAAAAAATGAACAGTAAACTTTACTTTACATTCACAGAATTACTAAATAAATGTCAAATTCAGATTATGTGCAAAAGTACAAAAGGGAAAATAAATAAACATAAATCTCTCTGGTTGTTTCTCTCTCCCTCTGTCTCTCTCTCTCTCTGTGTCTCTCTCTCTCTCTCTCTCTGTCTCTCTCTCTCTGTCTCTCTCTCTCTGTCTCTCTCTCTCTGTCTCTCTCTCTCTGTTTCTCTCTCTCTGTTTCTCTCTCTCTGTGTGTCTCTCTCTCTCTGTCTCTCTCTCTCTGTCTCTCTCTCTCTCTCTCTCTGTCTCTCTCTCTCTCTCTCTGTCTCTCTCTGTCTCTCTCTCTCTCTGTCTCTCTCTCTCTCTGTCTCTCTCTCTCTCTCTGTCTCTCTCTCTGTCTCTCTCTCTCTCTCTCTCTGTCTCTCTCTCTCTCTCTGTCTATCGCGCTCTCTTTCTCTCTCTCTCTCTCTCTGTCTCTCTCTCTCTCTCTCTCTGTCTCTCTCTCTCTCTCTGTCTCTCTCTCTCTGTCTCTCTCTCTCTGTCTCTCTCTCTCTGTGTCTCTCTCTCTGTCTCTCTCTCTGTCTCTCTCTCTCTCTGTCTCTCTCTCTCTCTCTGTCTCTCTCTCTCTGTCTCTCTCTCTCTCTCTCTCTCTGTCTCTCTCTCTCTGTCTCTCTCTCTCTGTCTCTCTCTCTCTCTCTCTCTCTGTCTCTCTCTATCTCTCTCTCTCTGTCTCTCTCTCGCTCTCTTTCTCTCTCTCTCTCTGTCTCTGTCTGTCTCTCTCTGTCTGTCTATCGCGCTCTCTTTCTCTCTGTCTTTCTCTCTCTCTCTGTCTCTCTCTCTGTCTCTCTCTCTCTGTCTATCGCGCTCTCTTTCTCTCTGTCTTGCTCTCTCTCTCTCTCTGTCTCTCTCTGTCTGTCTCTCTCTGTCTGTCTATCGCGCTCTCTTTCTCTCTGTCTTGCTCTCTCTCTCTCTCTGTCTCTCTCTGTCTGTCTCTCTCTGTCTGTCTATCGCGCTCTCTTTCTCTCTGTCTCGTTCTCTCTATCCCTTGTCTCCTCTCCCTCCCCTGATCCCTACCCTGTCATTGCTAAATGGCTGATCAATTTGATGTCAGTCATGAACTTTCTGTCAGATTTGTCCTGAGGGCCACGTCATTGCTTTCTTGGGATAATACCCATCAAACGTCTCCCTAAAATCAATCTGAATAAGCTGTTTTGGAAATGTCACAGTGCTGCACTAATGTCTTCCTGTCCATCTGGCCGTCCGGCTGTCTGTCTTAGGGATATTATAAATATATTCCATCTCTTACAATGGCTCCTTGATATGTCATTAACTCTATGAATTGCGTTTCATCAGTATACAAGTAAAGGACATTACTGTGAATATTACAAAGAACCTCTCTCCTTTAATGTTATGATTGTAGTGTTTTTTCTCTACGAATTATGATCCATTTGTATCCATGGATACAAGGTACTATGATTTAATTTGGAAGTTCATGGATGACAGCAAATAACATAAATAATTTCTTACAAGGTCGTTTTACAATTTCAATATACAGATGTAGGATCTTAATTTGATCACCCTTTTCAGGAGAACTTTCCTGCTATGCAGGAAATTTGAACTTGTAGTATATTTCAGGTTTTAAAATGCTTCGGAAGTTTGTAAATTCCACTTTGAAAGCGTTAGGTTTAAAATCCAATTTTATGAATTTGTGGCTGTGCTAGCGAGTGACCACTCCACAGCGCTGCCTCCAGAACAACATTCATGATGAAAAATGCTAATATGCTACAAAGATGACCATTAATTATAATCCACATAATAATTAACATTTCCTCTTGCTGCAGGATTTTTTTCCTTCTGTAGCAAACTGGTTCAAATTAAGATCCTACATCTGTACCATTATTAAAAATGTTAAACATGCCTTAAAAAAGTACTGAACTTTGGTGTCAGTACACATCCAGGTACTTAAGGAGTGTAGTCAGTACACATCCAGGTACTTAAGGAGTGTAGTCAGTACACATCCAGGTACTTAAGGAGTGTAGTCAGTATACATCCAGGTACTTAAGGAGTGTTGTCAGTACACATCCAGGTACTTAAGGAGTGTAGTCAGTATACATCCAGGTACTTAAGGAGTGTAGTCAGTATACATCCAGGTACTTAAGGAGTGTAGTCAGTATACATCCAGGTACTTAAGGAGTGTAGTCAGTATACATCCAGGTACTTAAGGAGTGTAGTCAGTATACATCCAGGTACTTAAGGAGTGTAGTCAGTATACATCCAGGTACTTAAGGAGTGTAGTCAGTATACATCCAGGTACTTAAGGAGTGTAGTCAGTATACATCCAGGTACTTAAGGAGTGTAGTCAGTATACATCCAGGTACTTAAGGAGTGTAGTCAGTACACATCCAGGTACTTAAGGAGTGTAGTCAGTATACATCCAGGTACTTAAGGAGTGTAGTCAGTATACATCCAGGTACTTAAGGAGTGTAGTCAGTATACATCCAGGTACTTAAGGAGTGTAGTCAGTATACATCCAGGTACTAAAGGAGTGTAGTCAGTATACATCCAGGTACTTAAGGAGTGTAGTCAGTATACATCCAGGTACTTAAGGAGTGTAGTCAGTACACATCCAGGTACTTACGGAGTGTAGTCAGTATACATCCAGGTACATAAGGAGTGTAGTCAGTATACATCCAGGTACTTAAGGAGTGTAGTCAGTATACATCCAGGTACTTAAGGAGTGTAGTCAGTACACATCCAGGTACTTAAGGAGTGTAGTCAGTACACATCCAGTTACTTAAGGAGTGTAGTCAGTATACATCCAGGTACTTAAGGAGTGTAGTCAGTATACATCCAGGTACTTAAGGAGTGTAGTCAGTATACATCCAGGTACTTAGGAGTGTCCTTGAACAATGAGCCCACTGACCGTCTCAATAAGAGTCTCATGTCATTCATCAATGCTATACTGAATGAACGGACAAGGAGCAGGCTGGGGGAGGGAGGGACGTGTGACTTTGGAGGCCCTGGTCGGCCTATCAGAGCAAGCGAACCATGAATGACACCTCTGAGAACCAACTCCTTAATCGACCACTGCACCAGTGGCCACAATGGCATTATGCAAACACAGGGAAGAGTTTTCAGTTTGGTCATTCATTCACGCATTGTCCCTGATCTTTAGAAGTAGATTTGGGAGCTCTGTTGTCAGGGGTGACTGAGGGAAAGACTTGGTGGGAGTTTAGCAGTGAACGTTCACGAGGCTGAGGCCAGTTTCAGTGGCTCCAAAGTAAAGCACAGTGAAATGCTACAGTATACTGTAAGGTGTGTCAGTGTAAGGACTCCCCTTAAGTTTGAGGGTCTGAGAGATATATCGGTTTAATAAGAAATAGGAAATCGTTTTTGCAGGTCAATAGTTTGTGCAGTCAGCATTGTAATGGTAGGATACCAGTTTATTTATCAGCTATTTTAGTGAAATTAAATTGCAGTCTTGGGTGGCAATTTTGGGCCTTGAGATGTGCACACAATTGTATTTACTACGTTTGTTTACACTGATATTATTGGTGTAAACAAACCATTATGTACAGTTTCAGTCAGTTTCCCAGAACTATGATAACATTTCCCCCAAAACGAGGTGCTGCTTTTCACTCTCAGGACCACAATGAAACTGTAGGAACAGAGAATACAGTTTAATTATACTACTATTCTTATGCCTGATTATTTATTTACCTTTATTTTACCTTTATTTAACCTTTATTTGACCTTTATTTAACTAGGCAAGTCATTTAAGAACAAATTCTTGTTTACAATGACAGCCTAGGAACAGTGGGTTAACTGCCTGTTCAGGGGAAGAACAACAGATTTTTTACCTTGTCTTCTCTGGGATTCGATTTTGCAAACTTTCGGTTACTAGGCCAACGCTCTAACCACTAGGCTTCCTTACTGAACCCAAAAAACTATTCCTTGGAAAGTTCTATGCAAAATAGGGGAACCATGTGCAAATGTTGTTCGAACATTTTGTGTTAGCTGGATGACTTGTGTTTTTGTTTTTGTTTGTCCTGTGGTCAAGATCCAATTGTTGTAGCCATGGTGATTAGACTGGAGTGATTGAGTTGGGGGGAGTAACCATGGTGATTAGACTGAGTGATTGAGTTGGGGGGAGTAGCCATGGTGATTAGACTGGAGTGATTGAGTGGGGAGTAACCATGGTGATTAGACTGGAGTGATTGAGTTGGGGAGTAACCATGGTGATTAGACTGGAGTGATTGACTGCAATCGAGGACAGTGTATTTTTACGCACAACACACTTCAGCACTCGGCGGTCCGTTCTGTAAGCTTGTGTGGTCTACCACTTCACGGCTGAGCCATTGTTGCTCCTAGACGTTCCACTTCACAATAACAGCACTTACATTTGACCGGGGCAGCTCTAGCAAGGCAGAAATTTGATGAACTGACTTGTTGGAAAGGTGGCATCCTATGATGGTGCCACGTTGAAAGTCAGTATGGATCATTCTACTGCCAATGTTTGTCTATGGAGATTGCATGACTGTGCGCTGAATTTTATACACCTGTCAGCAACGGGTGTTGATTAAAAAAGGTGTCCACATACTTTTTGTGTATGTGTATGTATAGTAGTATATACAGTACATATCCCATACTAATCTGATTTAGCAAGGATCCAATCTACACATTCTGTCCACGTTATTGTGCACACGTTTATATGTCATTTTTTAAATGTAATTTTCTTCTCTAGGCAGTAGAATGGGGACCAGATGAAGACACCAAGCGGTCCTGTCAGAGCAAAGGAAAGACAGAGGTATTATAGCTGTCTGGCAGTTCTGGACACTTTAAATAGAGAAAGACAGACGACTGGTAGAATTCTACATTAAAGCGGCTGCCTTCACCAGAGATATTTAGATAAAGACAGACGACTGGTAGAATTCTACATTAAGCGGCTGCCTTCACCAGAGATATTTAGATAAAGACAGACGACTGGTAGAATTCTACATGAAGCGGCTGCCCTCATCAGAGATATTTAGATAAAGACAGACGACTGGTAGAATTCTAGATTAAGCGGCTGCCCCCACCAGAGATATTTAGATAAAGACAGACGACTGGTAGAATTCTACATTAAAGGGGCTGCCCTCACCAGAGATATTTAGATAAAGACAGACGACTGGTAGAATTCTACATTAAAGCGACTGCCCTCACCAGAGATATTTAGATAAAGACAGACGACTGGTAGAATTCTACATTAAAGGGGCTGCCCTCACCGGAGACATTTAGATAGAGAAAGACAGACGACTGGTAGAATTCTACATTAAAGGGGCTGCCCTCACCAGAGATATTTAGATAAAGACAGACGACTGGTAGAATTCTACATTAAAGCGACTGCCCTCACCAGAGATATTTAGATAAAGACAGACGACTGGTAGAATTCTACATTAAAGGGGCTGCCCTCACCGGAGACATTTAGATAGAGAAAGACAGACGACTGGTAGAATTCTACATTAAAGGGGCTGCCCTCACCAGAGATATTTAGATAAAGACAGACGACTGGTAGAATTCTACATTAAAGCGACTGCCCTCACCAGAGATATTTAGATAAAGACAGACGACTGGTAGAATTCTACATTAAAGGGGCTGCCCTCACCGGAGACATTTAGATAGAGAAAGACAGACGACTGGTAGAATTCTACATTAAAGGGGCTGCCCTCACCAGAGATATTTAGATAAAGACAGACGACTGGTAGAATTCTACATTAAAGCGGCTGCCCTCACCAGAGATATTTAGATAATATAATAATATATATGCCATTTAGCAGACGCTTTTATCCAAAGCGACTTACAGTCATGTGTGCATACATTCTACGTATGGGTGGTCCCGGGAATCGAACCCACTACCCTGGCGTTACAAGCGCCATGCTCTACCAACTGAGCTACAGAAGGACCATAAAGACAGACGACTGGTAGAATTCTACATTAAAGGGGCTGCCCTCACCGGAGACATTTAGATAGAGAAAGACAGACGACTGGTAGAATTCTACATTAAAGGGGCTGCCCTCACCAGAGATATTTAGATAAAGACAGACGACTGGTAGAATTCTACATTAAAGCGGCTGCCCTCACCAGAGATATTTAGATAAAGACAGACGACTGGTAGAACTCTACATTAAAGCGGCTGCCCTCACCAGAGACATTTAGATAGAGAAAGACAGACGACTGATAGAATTCTTCATTAAAGGGCCTGCCCTCACCAGAGACATTTAGATAGAGAAAGACAGACGACTGGTAGAATTCTACATTAAAGGGGGTGCCCTCACCAGAGACATTTAGATAGAGAAAGACAGACGACTGGTAGAATTTTACATTAAAGGGGCTGCCCTCACCAGAGATATTTAGATAAAGACAGACGACTGGTAGAATTCTACATTAAAGGGGCTGCCCTCACCAGAGATATTTAGATAGAGAAAGACAGACGACTGGTAGAAATCTACATTAAAGGGGCTGCCCTCACCAGAGATATTTAGATAGGTTCAATGAAGTGTACTAGAAGCTGTACTAACCTTGTCCAGGAAGAAATGAATAGACTATTGCATGGTGGTGTTATGACATCTTTGACCTCCCGTGTTCCCGTCCCCACAGGATGAATGTCAGAACTACATCCGGGTCCTGCTTATCACCGGGAGGCGGATCTTTACCTGTGGAACCAACGCCTTTACCCCGTCTGCACCACCCGGCAGGTGAGAGAGAGAGGTAGAGGAGGATGAAGATAGAGTTGAAGGAGATGAGAGAAGAGTAACAGGAGAGGGGGTGAGAGAGTAACAGGAGAGGGGGTGAGAGAGTAACAGGAGAGGGGGTGAGAGAGTAACAGGAGAGGGGTGTGAGAGTAACAGGAGAGGGAGATGAGAGAGGAGTAACAGGAGAGGGAGATGAGAGAGGAGTAACAGGAGAGGGAGATGAGAGAGGAGTAACAGGAGAGGGAGATGAGAGAGGAGTAACAGGAGAGGGAGATGAGAGAGGAGTAACATGAGAGGGAGAGGAAGATGAGAGAGGAGTAACTGGAGAGGGAGATGAGAGAGGAGTAACTGGAGAGGGAGATGAGAGAGGGAGTAACAGGAGAGGGAGATGAGAGAGGAGTAACAGGAGAGGGAGATGAGAGAGGAGTAACAGGAGAGGGAGATGAGAGAGGAGTAACAGGAGAGGGAGATGAGAGAGGAGTAACAGGAGAGGAGAGGAAGATGAGAGAGGAGTAACTGGAGAGGGAGATGAGAGAGGAGTAACAGGAGAGGGAGATGAGAGAGGAGTAACAGGAGAGGGAGATGAGAGAGGAGTAACAGGAGAGGGGGATGAGAGAGGAGTAACAGGAGAGGGAGAGGAAGATGAGAGAGGAGTAACAGGAGAGGAAGATGAGAGAGGAGTAACAGGAGAGGGAGATGAGAGAGGAGTAACAGGAGAGGGAGAGGGAGATGAGACAGGAGTAACAGGAGAGGAAGATGAGAGAGGAGTAACAGGAGAGGAAGATGAGAGAGGAGTAACAGGAGAGGGAGATGAGAGAGGAGTAACAGGATAGGGAGAGGGAGATGAGACAGGAGTAACAGGAGAGGGAGAGGAAGATGAGAGAGGAGTAACAGGAGAGGGAGATGAGAGAGGAGTAACAGGAGAGGGAGAGGGAGATGAGACAGGAGTAACAGGAGAGGGAGATGAGAGAGGAGTAACAGGAGAGGGAGATGAGAGAGAGGAGTAACAGGAGAGGGAGATGAGAGAGAGAGGAGTAACAGGAGAGGGAGATGATAGAGGAGTAACAGGAGAGGGAGAGGGAGATGAGAGAGGGGTAACAGGAGAGGGAGAGGGAGATGAGAGAGGAGTAACAGGAGAGGGAGATGAGAGAGAGGAGTAACAGGAGAGCGAGATGAGAGAGAGGAGTAACAGGAGAGGGAGATGAGAGAGAGGAGTAACAGGAGAGGGAGATGAGAGAGGAGTAACAGGAGAGGGAGAGGGAGATGAGAGAGGAGTAACAGGAGAGGGAGATGAGAGAGAGGAGTAACAGGAGAGGGAGATGAGAGAGGATTAACAGGAGAGGGAGATGAGAGAGGATTAACAGGAGAGGGAGATGAGAGAGGAGTAACAGGAGAGGGAGATGAGAGAGGAGTAACAGGAGAGGGAGATGAAGATGAGAGAGGAGTAACTGGAGAGGGAGATGAGAGAGGAGTAACAGGAGAGGGAGATGAGAGAGGAGTAACAGGAGAGGGAGATGAGAGAGGAGTAACAGGAGAGGGGGATGAGAGAGGAGTAACAGGAGAGGGAGAGGAAGATGAGAGAGGAGTAACAGGAGAGGGAGAGGAAGATGAGAGAGGAGTAACAGGAGAGGGAGATGAGAGAGAGGAGTAACAGGAGAGGGAGATGAGAGAGAGGAGTAACAGGAGAGGGAGATGAGAGAGAGGAGTAACAGGAGAGGGAGATGAGAGAGGAGTAACAGGAGAGGGAGATGAGAGAGAGGAGTAACAGGAGAGGGAGGGGGAGATGAATGAGGAGTAACAGGAGAGGGAGATGAGAGAGAGGAGTAACAGGAGAGGGAGATGAGAGAGAGGAGTAACAGGAGAGGGAGATGAGAGAGGAGTAACAGGAGAGGGAGATGAGAGAGGAGTAACAGGAGAGGGAGATGAGAGAGAGGAGTAACAGGAGAGGGAGAGGAGAGAGGATTAACAGGAGAGGGAGATGAGAGAGGATTAACAGGAGAGGGAGATGAGACAGAAGTAACAGGAGAGGGAGAGGGAGATGAGAGAGAGGAGTAACAGGAGAGGGAGATGAGAGAGAGGAGTAACAGGAGAGGGAGATGAGAGAGGAGTAACAGGAGAGGGAGATGAGAGAGGAGTAACAGGAGAGGGAGATGAGAGAGAGGAGTAACAGGAGAGGGAGAGGAGAGAGGATTAACAGGAGAGGGAGATGAGAGAGGATTAACAGGAGAGGGAGATGAGACAGAAGTAACAGGAGAGGGAGAGGGAGATGAGAGAGGAGTAACAGGAGAGAGAGATGAGAGAGGAGTAACAGGAGAGGGGGTGAGAGGGGAGTGACAGGAGAGGGAGATGAGAGAGGAGTGACAGGGTAGGGAGATGAGAGAGGAGTGACAGGAGAGGGAGATGAGAGAGGAGTAACAGGAGAGGGAGATGAGAGAGGAGTGACAGGAGAGGGAGATGAGAGAGGAGTAACAGGAGAGGGAGATGAGAGAGGAGTGACAGGAGAGGGAGATGAGAGAGGAGTAACAGGAGAGGGGGTGAGAGGGGAGTGACAGGAGAGGGAGATGAGAGAGGAGTGACAGGGTAGGGAGATGAGAGAGGAGTAACAGGAGAGGGAGATGAGAGAGGAGTGACAGGAGAGGGAGATGAGAGAGTAACATGAGAGGGAGAGGGAGATGAGAGAGAGGAGTAACAGTAGAGGGAGATGAGAGAGTAGTGACAGGAGAGGGAGATGAGAGAGGAGTAACAGGAGAGGGAGATGAGAGAGGAGTAACAGGAGAGGGAGATGAGAGAGAGGAGTAACAGGAGAGGGAGATGAGAGAGTAACATGAGAGGGAGAGGGAGATGAGAGAGAGGAGTAACAGGAGAGGGAGATGAGAGAGAAGTGACAGGATGGAGCACTCTGTTCACAATGTCGAACAGCAAACCACTGACCCACACTACGCCACGACATGCTTTCTGACACCTACCGGTACAGTAGAATCCGGGATTCATCCGTAAAGAGCACACCTCTCCAGCGTGCCAGTGGCCATCCTAGGTGAACCTTTGCCCACTGAAGTCGGTTACGACGCCGAACAACAGTCAGGTCAAGACGACAAGAACACAGATCAGCTTCCCTGAGACGATTTCTGGCAGTTTGTGCAGAAATTATTTGGTTGTGCAAACCCACAGTGTCATCCGCTGTCCGGGTGGCTGGTCTCAGACGATCCCGCAGGTGAAGAAGCCGGATGAGGGCTGGCGTGGTTCGCGGTTGTAAGGTCAGTTGGACCTGCTGCCAAATTCTCAAAAACAACGTTGGAGTGGGCTTATGGTAGAGAAATGAACATTCACTTCTCTGGCAACAGCTCTGGTGGACATTCCTGCAGTCAGCATGCCAATTGCACCCCCCTCAAAATTTGAGACATCTGTGGCATTGTGTTGTGTAACAAAATTGCACATTTTAGAGTGGCCTTTTATTGTCCCCCACATAAGATGCACTAACAGGGATGTAAACAAATTTGTGGCCAAAATTTGAAAGATAAACGTTTTGTGCGTATGGAACATTTCTGGGATCTTTTATTTCAGCAGATGAAACATGGGACCAACACTTTCCATGTTGCGTTTCTATTTTTGTTCAGTATAGTATGAAGTCATGTTTTGGCCATGCATACTATATAGCAGGTGTCTGCGGCAAAACCGGAAGAAATCTGTTCTCCAGTATTCCCACGAGTAAAAGAGGAGACATGATTGTGTCTCATTGTAATCAACGTATGAAGGGATTGTTATTTTCAAATACAATATATTTTTCGGCTTAGTTGTGGTCTATTTACAGTGTAAAGATTATAATAATTATGTTCTGGGCCCCTGACATCCGCTCTGACAAAAATCATCCCTTAGCTGAATGGAGTGGCCTGTTCTGCTGTTTAGGATCCTAGTATGGACATCTGGACATACCTCTATCTAAACACCCTCTATCCTCACCCTTCTTCCATCCTCTTCCAGATAGGAAACATCAGTCGGGTGATGGACACGGTGAACGGGGTGGCGAGATGCCCCTACGACCCACGTCACAACTCCACTGCCATGATAACAGAGAAGGGCGAACTCTATGCCGCCACTGTCATCGACTTCTCGGGTCGTGACCCCGTCATCTACCGTAGCCTTGGTAACATGCCGCCGCTGCGAACAGCCCAGTACAACTCCAAATGGCTCAACGGTAAACACTCATGTGTACCATACACTCTTTGGAAAAAAGAGAACCCTTTTGGTTCCAAGTAGAACATTTTCAGTTTCAGATAGAACCCTTTTGGGCTCTAGGTACGTGGAACCCAGAAGGGTTCTACCTAGAACCAAAAAAGGGTTATCCTATAGGGATAGCCAAAGAACTCTTTTGGAACTATTTTGTCTAATAGTGTGGGAATAGAATTACAATTGGATCATGACTGTACTTCCTGCTTTGCTTCCTGGTTATGGGTACATTCAATATGGCTGCCGGTCCACCCATCAGGGAACATGACTTGACTATTTGCATTCTAGCAATTCTATGTCAATGCCAATACATTACTGAACAGCCAACTGTAACTGGCTAGAGACACTCCTTATGTTGTAACGTGAATGGAATCCTAGAGGATGAGTCCTAATGGTAATGGGAAAGGAATCCTAGAGGATGAGTCCTAATGGTAATGGGAAAGGAATCCTAGAGGATGAGTCCTAATGGTAATGGGAAAGGAATCCTAGAGGATGAGTCCTAATGGTAATGGGAAAAGGAATCCTAGAGGATGAGTCCTAATGGTAATGGGAAAGGAATCCTAGAGGATGAGTCCTAATGGTAATGGGAAAGGAATCCTAGAGGATGAGTCCTAATGGTAATGGGAAAGTGTAAGGAAGAGAGAACTACTGATTCCATGCAAAGAACATCACTGCTCACATTCCTGCCGCTGCATCAGCCGTTTGGAGCTGAAAGATGCGTTGAAGATGTCGTTCCCATAGCAACGATTAAAACATTCCCTAACCAGAAACCGTGGATTGATGGCAGCATCCGCGTGAAACTGAAAGCGCGAACCACTGCTTTTAATCAGGGCAAGGTGACTGGTAACATGACCGAATACAAACAGTGCAGCTATTCCCTCCGCAAGGCTATCAAACAAGCTAAGCGTCAGTATAGAGACAAAGTAGAATCTCAATTCAACGGCTCAGACACAAGAGGTATGTGGCAGGGTCTACAGTCAATCACGGACTACAAGAAGAAAACCTGCCCCGTCACGGACCAGGATGTATTGCTCCCGCTTTGAGGACAATACAGTGCCACTGACACGGCCTGCAACGAAAACATGCGAACTCTCCTTCACTGCAGCCGAGGTGAGTAAAACTGCAGTGAAGGCTGCAGGCCCAGACGGCATTCCCAGCCGCGCCCTCAGAGCATGCGCAGACCAGCTGGCCGGTGTGTTTACGGACATATTCAATCAATCCCTATATCAGTCTGCTGTTCCCACATGCTTCAAGAGGGCCACCATTGTTCCTGTTCCCAAGAAAGCTAAGATAACTGAGCTAAACGACTACCGCCCCGTAGCACTCACTTCCGTCATCATGAAGTGCTTTGAGGGACTAGTCAAGGACCATATCACCTCACCCTGGACCCACTCCAATTTACTTACCGCCCAAATAGGTCCACAGACGACGCAATCGCAACCACACTGCACACTGCCCTAACCCATCTGGACAAGAGGAATACCTATGTGAGAATGCTGTTCATCGACTACAGCTCTGCATTTAACACCATAGTGCCCTCCAAGCTCGTCATCAAGCTCGAGACCCAATAACATCTGCTAACCATGTGTATGTGACCAATAACATCTGCTAACCATGTGTATGTGACCAATAACATCTGCTAACCATGTGTATGTGACCAATAACATCTGCTAACCATGTGTATGTGACCAATAACATCTGCTAACCATGTGTATGTGACCAATAACATCTGCTAACCATGTGTATGTGACCAATAACATCTGCTAACCACGTGTATGTGACCAATAACATCTGCTAACCGTGTGTATGTGACCAATAACATCTGCTAAATATGTGTATGTGACCAATAACATCTGCTAACCATGTGTATGTGACCAATAACATCTGCTAACCATGTGTATGTGACCAATAACATCTGCTAACCATGTGTATGTGACCAATAACATCTGCTAACCATGTGTATGTGACCAATAACATCTGCTAACCATGTGTATGTGACCAATAACATCTGCTAACCATGTGTATGTGACCAATAACATCTGCTAACCATGTGTATGTGACCAATAACATCTGCTAACCATGTGTATGTGACCAATAACATCTGCTAACCATGTGTATGTGACCAATAACATCTGCTAACCATGTGTATGTGACCAATAACATCTGCTAACCGTGTGTATGTGACCAATAACATCTGCTAACCGTGTGTATGTGACCAATAACATCTGCTAACCATGTGTATGTGATCAATACCATCTGCTAACCGTGTGTATGTGACCAATAACATCTGCTAACCATGTGTATGTGATCAATAACATCTGCTAACCGTGTGTATGTGACCAATAACATCTGCTAACCATGTGTATGTGACCAATAACATCTGCTAACCGTGTGTATGTGACCAATAACATCTGCTAACCATGTGTATGTGACCAATAACATCTGCTAACCATGTGTATGTGACCAATAACATCTGCTAACCATGTGTATGTGACCAATAACATCTGCTAACCATGTATGTGACCAATAACATCTGCTAACCATGTGTATGTGACCAATAACATCTGCTAACCATGTGTATGTGACCAATAACATCTGCTAACCATGTGTATGTGACCAATAACATCTGCTAACCATGTGTATGTGACCAATAACATCTGCTAACCATGTGTATGTGACCAATAACATCTGCTAACCATGTGTATGTGACCAATAACATCTGCTAACCATGTGTATGTGACCAATAACATCTGCTAACCATGTGTATGTGACCAATAACATCTGCTAACCATGTGTATGTGACCAATAACATCTGCTAACCATGTGTATGTGACCAATAACATCTGCTAACCATGTGTATGTGACCAATAACATCTGCTAACCATGTGTATGTGACCAATAACATCTGCTAACCATGTGTATGTGACCAATAACATCTGCTAACCATGTGTATGTGACCAATAACATCTGCTAACCGTGTGTATGTGACCAATAACATCTGCTAACCGTGTGTATGTGACCAATAACATCTGCTAACCATGTGACCAATAACATCTGCTAACCATGTATGTGACCAATAACATCTACTAACCATGTGTATGTGACCAATAACATCTGCTAACCATGTGTATGTGACCAATAACATCTGCTAACCGTGTGTATGTGACCAATAACATCTGCTAACCATGTGTATGTGACCAATAACATCTGCTAACCATGTGTATGTGACCAATAACATCTGCTAACCATGTGTATGTGACCAATAACATCTGATTTGATGATTTGATTTGATACCATATCTCATGCCGAACTTACACCTTCCCTCCCTCTCTTTCTCTATTCCTGTCTTCTGCCCTCCCCTCCTCCCCTCCCTCCCCTCCCCTCCCTCCTTCCCTCCCTCTCTTTCTCTATTCCTGTCTTCTGCCCTCCCTCTCTTTCTCTATTCCTGTCTTCTGCCCTCCCTCTCTTTCTCTATTCCTGTCTTCTGCCCTCCCCTCCTCCCTGCCTTCCCTCTCGCCCTCCCCTTCTCCATTCTTCTTCTTCTTCTTCTTCTTCCCCCTCCTCCCCTTCCCTTCTCCCTTCTTCTTCTTCCCCTCCTCCCGTCCCTCCTTCCCTCTCTCCTCCTCCCTCCTCCCCTCCCTCTCGCCCTCCCCTTCTCCCTTCTTCTTCTTCCCTCCTCCCCTCCCTCCTCCCCTCCCTCTTGCCCTCCCCTTCTCCCTTCTTCTTCTTCTTCCCCCCTCCCCTCCCCTCCTCCCTCCTCCCCTCCCTCCTCCCCTCCCTCTCGCCCTCCCCTTCTCCCTTCTTCTTCTTCTTCCCCTCCTCACCTCCCTCCTTCCTCTCTCCTCCCCTCCCTCCTCCCCTCCCTCTCGCCCTCCCCTTCTCCCTCCCTTCTCCCTTCTTCTTCTTCTTCTTCCCCCTCCTCCCCTCCCTCCTCCCCTCCCTCCTCCCCTCTTCTCTCGCCCTCCCTTCTCCTTCTTCTTCTTCTTCCCCTCCTCCCCTCCCTCTCGCCGTCCCCTTCTTCTTCTTCTTCCCCTCCTCCCCTCCCCTCCCTCCTCCCTCCCTCTCGCCCTCCCCTTCTCCTTCTTCTTCTTCTTCCCCTCCTCCCCTCCCTCCTCCCCTCCCTCTCGCCCTCCCCTTCTCCCTTCTTCTTCTTCTTCCCCTCCTCACCTCCCTCCTCCACTCCCCTCCCTCCTCCCTCCCCCTCCCTCCCCTCCCTCCTCCCCTCCCTCCCTCCTCCTCTTCCCTCCCCTTCTCCTTCTTCTTCTTCTTCTTCCCCTCCTCCCCTCCCTCCTCCCCTCCCTCCTTCCCTCTCTCCTCCAGACCCTCACTTTATCTCAGTCTACGAGGTGGGTCTCTTCACCTATTTCTTCCTGAGAGAGAACGCAGTCGAACACGACTGCGGTCGCACCGTGTTCTCCCGGGTCGCCCGGGTCTGTAAGAACGACGTGGGCGGTCGCTTCCTATTGGAGGACACTTGGACTACGTTCATGAAGGCGCGGTTGAACTGCTCGCGGTCAGGAGAGATCCCCTTCTACTATAACGAGCTGCAGAGCACCTTCTATCTGCCCGAACAGGACCTCATCTACGGCATCTTCACCACCAACGTGTGAGTGACACACGCGCACACACAGACGCACATACACACACATAAAATGAACACACACATTGTCAGTGATACACACACAGGCACTTTTACATGTACAGAACCAGTCAGTAGTTTGGACACCTACTCATTCAAGGGTTTATCATTATTTGGACTATTTTCTACATTGCAAAGCTGTCATCAAGGCTACATTGAAGAATCTCAAATAGAAAATATTTGTTTAACACTTTTTTGCTTACTACATGATTCCATATGTGTTATTTCATCGTTTTGATGTCTTCACTATTATTCTACAATGTAGAAAATAGTAAAAATACAGAAAACCCTGGAATGAGTAGGTGTGTCCAAACTACTGACTGGTAAATATATATATACATGTATAGATGCAGGCACACACACACACACACACACACACACACACACACACACACACACACACACACACACACACACACACACACACACACACACACACACACACACACACACACACACACACACACACACACACACACACACACACACACACACACACACACACACACACACACATCTGCAAAAGAACCTTTAAAACAGCCCCAATGAGTGAATGAGCATAGTTTAGTAGCCACACACACACACAACAGACGCACAAGCTCACTTACACACACCTTTATTCTCCATCTATCCAGTCCTACTTTGTTTTAGTCTATTTATTTACACATTGCCCTAACGGCATCCTGTTGAGGCTGAAGGTTTTACAGATGCTAAGAAGCATATTACACATTGCCCTAACGGCATCCTGTTGAGGCTGAAGGTTTTACAGATGCTAAGAAGCATATTACACATTGCCCTAACGGCATCCTGTTGAGGCTGAAGGTTTTACAGATGCTAAGAAGCATATTACACATTGCCCTAACGGCATCCTGTTGAGGCTGAAGGTTCTACAGATGCTAAGAAGCATATTACACATTGCCCTAACGGCATCCTGTTGAGGCTGAAGGTTTTACAGATGCTAAGAAGCATATTACACATTGCCCTAACGGCATCCTGTTGAGGCTGAAGGTTTTACATATGCTAAGAAGCATATTACACATTGCCCTAACGGCATCCTGTTGAGGCTGAAGGTTCTACAGATGCTAAGAAGCATATTACACATTGCCCTAACGGCATCCTGTTGAGGCTGAAGGTTTTACAGATGCTAAGAAGCATATTACACATTGCCCTAACGGCATCCTGTTGAGGCTGAAGGTTCTACAGATGCTAAGAAGCATATTACACATTGCCCTAACGGCATCCTGTTGAGGCTGAAGGTTTTACAGATGCTAAGAAGCATATTACACATTGCCCTAACGGCATCCTGTTGAGGCTGAAGGTTCTACAGATGCTAAGAAGCATATTACACATTGCCCTAACGGCATCCTGTTGAGGCTGAAGGTTTTACAGATGCTAAGAGGCATATTACACATTGCCCTAACGGCATCCTGTTGAGGCTGAAGGTTTTACAGATGCTAAGAAGCATATTACATTGCCCTAACGGCATCCTGTTGAGGCTGAAGGTTTTACAGATGCTAAGAAGCATATTACACATTGCCCTAACGGCATCCTGTTGAGGCTGAAGGTTTTACAGATGCTAAGAAGCATATCACATTGCCCTAACGGCATCCTGTTGAGGCTGAAGGTTCTACAGATGCTAAGAAGCATATCACACATTGCCCTAACGGCATCCTGTTGAGGCTGAAGGTTTTATGGATGCTAAGAAGCATATTACACATTGCCCTAACGGCATCCTGTTGAGGCTGAAGGTTCTACAGATGCTAAGAAGCATATTACACATTGCCCTAACGGCATCCTGTTGAGACTGAAGGTTTTACAGATGCTAAGAAGCATATTACACATTGCCCTAACGGCATCCTGTTGAGGCTGAAGGTTTTACAGATGCTAAGAAGCATATTACACATTGCCCTAACGGCATCCTGTTGAGGCTGAAGGTTTTACAGATGCTAAGAAGCATATCACACATTGCCCTAACGGCATCCTGTTGAGGCTGAAGGTTTTACAGATGCTAAGAAGCATATTACACATTGCCTAACGGCATCCTGTTGAGGCTGAAGGTTCTACAGATGCTAAGAAAGCATATTACACATTGCCCTAACGGCATCCTGTTGAGGCTGAAGGTTTTACAGATGCTAAGAAGCATATTACACATTGCCCTAACGGCATCCTGTTGAGGCTGAAGGTTTTACAGATGCTAAGAAGCATATTACACATTGCCCTAACGGCATCCTGTTGAGGCTGAAGGTTTTACAGATGCTAAGAAGCATATTACACATTGCCCTAACGGCATCCTGTTGAGGCTGAAGGTTTTACAGATGCTAAGAAGCATATTACACATTGCCCTAACGGCATCCTGTTGAGGCTGAAGGTTTTACAGATTACTAACGGCAAGAAGCATATTACACATTGCCCTAACGGCATCCTGTTGAGGCTGAAGGTTCTACAGATGCTAAGAAGCATATTACACATTGCCCTAACGGCATCCTGTTGAGGCTGAAGGTTTTACAGATGCTAAGAAGCATATTACACATTGCCCTAACGGCATCCTGTTGAGGCTGAAGGTTTTACAGATGCTAAGAAGCATATTACACATTGCCCTAACGGCATCCTGTTGAGGCTGAAGGTTTTACAGATGCTAAGAAGCATATTACACATTGCCCTAACGGCATCCTGTTGAGGCTGAAGGTTTACAGATGCTAAGAAGCATATTACACATTGCCCTAACGGCATCCTGTTGAGGCTGAAGGTTTTACAGATGCTAAGAAGCATATTACACATTGCCCTAACGGCATCCTGTTGAGGCTGAAGGTTTTACAGATGCTAAGAAGCATATTACACATTGCCCTAACGGCATCCTGTTGAGGCTGAAGGTTCTACAGATGCTAAGAAGCATATTACACATTGCCCTAACGGCATCCTGTTGAGGCTGAAGGTTCTACAGATGCTAAGAAGCATATTACACATTGCCTTAACGGCATCCTGTTGAGGCTGAAGGTTTTACAGATGCTAAGAAGCATAATACACATTGCCCTAACGGCATCCTGTTGAGGCTGAAGGTTCTACAGATGCTAAGAAGCATATTACACATTGCCCTAACGGCATCCTGTTGAGGCTGAAGGTTTTACAGATGCTAAGAAGCATATTACACATTGCCCTAACGGCATCCTGTTGAGGCTGAAGGTTTTACAGATGCTAAGAAGCATATTACACATTGCCCTAACGGCATCCTGTTGAGGCTGAAGGTTTTACAGATGCTAAGAAGCATATTACACATTGCCCTAACGGCATCCTGTTGAGGCTGAAGGTTTTACAGATGCTAAGAAGCATATTACACATTGCCCTAACGGCATCCTGTTGAGGCTGAAGGTTTTACAGATGCTAAGAAGCATATTACACATTGCCCTAACGGCATCCTGTTGAGGCTGAAGGTTTTACAGATGCTAAGAAGCATATTACACATTGCCCTAACGGCATCCTGTTGAGGCTGAAGGTTTTACAGATGCTAAGAAGCATATTACACATTGCCCTAACGGCATCCTGTTGAGGCTGAAGGTTCTACAGATGCTAAGAAGCATATTACACATTTCAAGCTGTTTGGACAAATGCTGAGAGGAGGGAAGTGAAAATCACTTCTCGGGTCTTTTCTTCTCCCGTCTCTGTCTGTGTTGGTGCCCTTGGCTTAGTGACAGAGCAGAACCTTGTCTGGGAGAGACGCTTTAGTCCGCAAGGAAGAATGGTGTTGGAGGATAACCACTTAAGAACATTTCTGTGTGACTGTGAAACACTTAAATAGTTTTCAAACTCAAAGGGTTGTGGAAATTGATTGTGGTGAACCATTTGTGTTAGTTAACCCTGTCAGGTTTTGGGTTGCTGTCTGTCTGTCAGTCTGACGGTCCTACTCTGTGGATAGCCCAAAGCATCATATCCTGTCCAGAAGCTCCTCCCTGCCAGTCTATAGTCCCATGTGCCTTATCATTGGTCTGTTCAGAACCAACACCCAGAATCCCCTCTCTGCCAGTCTATAGTCCCATGTACCTTATCATTGGTCTGTTCAGAACCAACACCCAGAATCCCCTCTCTGCCAGTCTATAGTCCCATGTTCCTTATCATTGGTCAGTTCAGAACCCCTCTCTGCCAGTCTGTAGTCCCATGTTCCTTATCATTGGTCTGTTCAGAACCAACACCCAGAATCCCCTCTCTGCCAGTCTATAGTCCCATGTTCCTTATCATTGGTCAGTTCAGAACCCCTCTCTGCCAGTCTGTAGTCCCATGTTCCTTCTCCTTGGTCTGTTCAGAACCAACACCCAGAATCCCCTCTCTGCCAGTCTATAGTCCCATGTGCCTTATCATTGGTCGGTTCAGAACCCCTCTCTGCCAGTCTATAGTCCCATGTGCCTTATCATTGGTCTGTTCAGAACCCCTCTCTAATAGACTCGGTGCCAGTAGTTATAACACACTATATTAGTGTGGTAGGCTTCTAACCCATCTACCTCTCCTCCTAGACCCTGTTATTAACATGATGTAAACCTACACACTGCAGTACAGTCAGCCACAGAACAGTCAGCTACAGCCAGCTACAGTACAGTCAGCTACAGTACAATCTGATACAGGACTGTCTGCTACAGTACAGTCAGCTACAGTACAATCTGATACAGGACTGTCTGCTACAGTACAGTCAGCTACAGTACAATCTGATACAGGACTGTCTGCTACAGTACAGTCAGCTACAGTACAATCTGATACAGGACTGTCTGCTACAGTACAGTCAGCTACAGTACTGTCATGCAGGTGAAAGAGGACCCAAAAGCGACTTAACAGAAACAGAGTTTATTTAAGTCCAAACAGGGAATAACAGAAATCCTCTAGTCTGTAGAGGGGAATAACTGGAGAAGCGGCCACAGACTGCAGGTCGCTTCGGGTAGGCGCAGGCCGTAGTAGACAGAGACACCTGCTCACACGCAGCATCTGAAGAAGGCAAAAAACACGACAGGACAGGGCGATACACAATCACAGCACGGTGAATTCAAAACAAGGAACCGACGGGACAGGAACGGAACACAAAGGAATAAATAGGGACTCTAATCAGGGGAAAGGATCGGGAACAGGTGTGGGAAGACTAAATGATGATTGGGGAATAGGAACAGCTGGGAGCAGGAACGGAACGATAGAGAGAGAGAGAGCGAGAGAGTGAGAGAGGGAGGGGGAGAGAGGGATAGAAAGAGGGAAAGAACCAAATAAGACCAGCAGAGGAAACGCGAATAGAATGGGGAGCACAGGGACAAGACATGATAATAAATGACAAACATGACAGTACCCCCACTCACCGAGCGCCTCCTGGCGCACTCGAGGAGGAATCTGGCGGCAACGGAGGGAAATCATCGATGAGTGAACGGTCCAGCACGTCCCGAGACGGAACCCAACTCCTCTCCTCAGGACCGTAACCCTCCCAATCCACTAAGTATTGTGACCCGTCCCGGAACGCATGTCCATGATCTTATGTACCTTGTAAATAGGTGCGCTCGACAAGGACGGGAGGGGGAGGGAAGACGAACGGGGGTGCGAAGAAAGGGCTTAACACAGGAGACATGGAAGACAGGATGGGCCGACGAAGATGTCGCGGAAGAAGCAGTCGCACAGCGACAGGATTGACGACCTGGGAGACACGGAGCGGACCAATGAACCGCGGAGTCAACTTACGAGAAGCTGTCGTAAGAGGAAGGTTGCGAGTGGAAAGCCACACTCTCTGGCCGCAACAATACCTTGGACTCTTAATCCTGCGTTTATTGGCGGCTCTCACAGTCTTCCCCGCAGACAAAGGCAGACCGGTAATGAAGTCTAAGGCGATGTGAGACCATGGTCGAGAAGGAATGGGGAGCGGTCTGAGACGACCGGCAGGAGGAGAGTTACCCGACTTAGTCTGCGCGCAGTCCGAACAAGCAGCCACGAAACGGCGCGTGTCACGCTCCTGAGTCGGCCACCAAAAGCGCTGGCGAATAGACGCAGAGTGCCTCCAACACCGGGATGACCAGCTAACTTGGCAGAGTGAGCCCACTGAAGAACAGCCAGGCCAGTGGAAACAGGAACGAAAAGGAGGTTACTAGGACAAGCGCGACGACGCAGTGTGCGTGAGTGCTTGCTTAACCTGTCTTTCAATTCCCCAGACTGTTAACCCGACAACACGCCCATAAGGAAGAATCCCCTCGGGATCAGTAGAAGCCACAGAAGAACTAAACAGACGGGATAAGGCATCAGGCTTGGTGTTCTTGCTACCCGGACGGTAAGAAATCACAAACTCGAAACGAGCGAAAAACAACGCCAACGAGCTTGACGGGCATTAAGTCGTTTGGCAGAACGGATGTACTCAAGGTTCTTATGGTCTGTCCAAACGACAAAGGAACGTGTCGCCCCTCCAACCACTGTCGCCCATTCGCCTAGGGCTAGCGGATGGCGAGCAGTTCACGGTTACCCACATCATAGTTGCGCTCAGATGGCGACAGGCGATGAGAAAAATAAGCGCAAGGATGAACCTTATCGTCAGACTGGAAGCGCTGGGATAGAATGGCTCCCACGCCTACCTCTGAAGCGTCAACCTCGACAATGAATTGTCTAGTGACGTCAGGAGTAACGAGGATAGGAGCGGACGTAAAACGTTCTTTTAGAAGAGATCAAAAGCTCCCCTGGGCGGAACCGGACCACTTAAAACACGTCTTGACAGAAGTAAGAGCTGTGAGAGGGGCAGCAACTTGACCGAAATTACGAATGAAACGCCGATAGAAATTAGCGAAACCTAAAAGCGCTGCAACTCGACACGTGACCTTGGAACGGGCCAATCACTGACAGCTTGGACCTTAGCGGAATCCATCTGAATGCCTTCAGCGGAAATAACGGAACCGAGAAAAGTAACGGAGGAGACATGAAAAGAGCACTTCTCAGCCTTTACGTAGAGACAATTCTCTAAAAGGCGCTGTAGAACACGTCGAGCGTGCTGAACATGAATCTCGAGTGACGGAGAAAAAATCAGGATATCGTCAAGATAGACAAAAACAAAGATGTTCAGCATGTCTCTCAGAACATCATTAACTAATGCCTGAAAAACAGCTGGCGCATTGGCGAGACCGAGCGGCAGAACCCGGTACTCAAAATGCCCTAACGGAGTGTTAAACGCCGTTTTCCACTCGTCCCCCTCTCTGATGCGCACGAGATGGTAAGCGTTACGAAGGTCCAACAGTAAAGCACCTGGCTCCTGCAGAATCTCGAAGGCTGATGACATAAGGGGAAGCGGATAACGATTCTTAACCGTTATGTCATTCAGCCCTCGATAATCACGCAGGGGCGCAGAGTACCGTCCTTCTTCTTAACAAAAAAGAACCCCGCCCCGGCCGGAGAGAAGAAGGCACTATGGTACCGGCGTCAGAGACACAGACAAATAATCCTCGAGAGCCTTACGTTCGGGAGCCGACAGAGAGTATAGTCTACCTCGAGGAGGAGTGGTCCCCGGAAGGAGATCAATACTACAATCATACGACCGGTGAGGAGGAAGGGAGTTGGCTCGGGACCGACTGAAGACCGTGCGCAGATCATGATATTCCTCCGGCACTCCTGTCAAATCGCCAGGTTCCTCCTGAGAAGTAGGGACAGAAGAAGCGGGAGGGATGGCAGACATTAAACACTTCACATGACAAGAAACGTTCCAGGATAGGATAGAATTACTAGACCAATTAATAGAAGGATTATGACATACTAGCCAGGGATGACCCAAAACAACAGGTGTAAACGGTGAACGGAAAATCAAAAAAGAAATAGTCTCACTGTGGTTACCAGATACTGTGAGAGTTAAAGGTAGTGTCTCAAATTTGATACTGGGAAGATGACTACCATCTAAGGCAAACATGGGCGTAGGCTTGTCTAACGGTCTGAAAGGAATGTCATGTTTCCGAACCCATGCTTCGTCCATGAAACAACCCTCAGCCCCAGAGTCAATCAAGGCACTGCATGTAGCACCGAACCGGTCCAGCGTAGATGGACCGACAAAGTAGTACAAGATCTAGATGAAGAGACCTGAGTAGTAGCGCTCACCAGTAGCCCTCCGCTTACTGATGAGCTCTGGCCTTTACTGGACATGAATTAACAAAATGTCCAGCAACTCCGCAATAGAGGCACAGGCGGTTGGTGATCCTCCGTTCCCTCTCCTTAGTCGAGATGCGAATCCCTCCCAGCTGCATGGGCTCAGTCTCAAAGCCAGAGGAGGGAGATGGTTGCGATGCGGAGCAGGGAAACACCGTTGATGCGAGCTCTCTTCCACGAGCCCGGTGACGAAGATCTACCCGTCGTTCTATGCGGATGGCGAGAGCAATCAAGAGTCCACATCTGAAGGAACCTCCCGGGAGAGAGAATCTCATCCTTAACCACTGCGTGGAGTCCCTCCAGAAAACGAGCGAGCAGCGCCGGCTCGTTCCACTCACTAGAGGCAGCAAGAGTGCGAAACTCAATAGAATAATCCGTTATGGACCGTTCACCTTGGCATAAGGAAGCCAGGGCCCTAGAAGCCTCCCTACCAAAAACTGAACGGTCAAAAGCCCGAATCATCTCCTCTTTAAAGTTCTGGAACTTGTTAGAGCAATCAGCCCTTGCCTCCCAGATAGCTGTGCCCCATTCTCGAGCCCGGCCAGTAAGGAGTGAAATGACGTAAGCAACCCGAGCTCTCTCTCTCTAGAGTATGTGTTGGGTTGGAGAGAGAACACAATCTCACACTGCGTGAGAAAGGAGCGGCACTCAGTGGGCTGCCCGGAGTAGCAAGGTGGGTTATTAACCCTAGGTTCTGGAGGCTCGGCAGGCCAGGAAGTAACAGGTGGCACGAGACGTAGACTCTGGAACTGTCCAGAGAGGTCGGAAACCTGAGCGGCCAGGTTCTCCACGGCATGGCGAGCAGCAGACAATTCCTGCTCGTGTCTGCCGAGCATGGCTCCTTGGATCTTGACGGCAGTGTAACGGCGTCTGAAGTCGCTGGGTCCATTCCTTGGTCGGTTCCTTCTGTCATGCAGGTGAAGAGGACCCAAAGCGACTTAACAGAAACAGAGTTTATTTAAGTCCAAACAGGGAATAACAGAAATCCTCTAGTCTGTAGAGGGAATAACTGGAGAAGCGGCCACAGACTGCAGGTCGCAGCCCGGGTAGGCGCAGGCCGTAGTTGACAGAGACACCTGCTCACACGCAGCATCTGATGAAGGCAAAAAACACGACAGGACAGGGCGATACACAATCACAGCAAAAACACGACACGGTGAATTCAATCACACAAGTGAATACTAAACAAGGAACAGGACAGGAACGGAACACAAAGGAATAAATAGGGACTCTAATCAGGGAAAGGATCGGGAACAGGTGTGGGAAGACTAAATGATGATTAGGGGAATAGGAACAGCTGGGAGCAGGAGCAGACGATAGAGAGAAGAGAGCGAGAGAGTGAGAGAGGGAGGGGAGAGAGAGGGATAGAAGGGGAAAGAACCAAATAAGACCAGCAGAGGAAACGAATAGA
>NC_060195.1:69358871-69436371 GCF_021184085.1 Oncorhynchus gorbuscha
GTAGTCCATGATTGACTGTAGACCCTGCCACATGCCTCTTGTGTCTGAGCCATTGAATTGAGATTCCACTTTGTCTCTGTACTGACGCTTAGCTTGTTTGATAGCCTTACGGAGGAATAGCTGCACTGTTTGTATTCAGTCATGTTGCCAGACACCTTGCCCTGATTAAAAGCAGTGGTTCGCTTTCAGTTTCACGCGAATGCTGCCATCAATCCACGGTTTCTGGTTAGGGAATGTTTTTATCGTTGCTATGGGAACGACATCTTCGACGCACGTTCTAATGAACTCGCACACCGAATCAGCGTATTCGTCAATATTCCCATCTGACGCAATACGAAACATGTCCCAGTCCACGTGATGGAAGCAGTCTTGGAGTGTAGAGTCAGCTTGGTCTGACCAGCGTTGGACAGACCTCAGCGTGGGAGCCTCTTGTTTTAATTTCTGCCTGTAGGCAGGGATCAGCAAAATGGAGTCGTGGTCAGCTTTTCCGAAAGGGGGGCGGGGCAGGGCCTTATATGCGTCGCGGAAGTTAGAGTAACAGTGATCCAAGGTTTTACCACCCCTGGTTGCGCAATCGATATGCTGATAAAATTTAGGGAGTCTTGTTTTCAGATTGGCTTTGTTAAAATCCCCAGCTACAATGAATGCAGCCTCCGGATAAATGTTTTCCAGTTTGCAAAGAGTTAAATAAAGTTCGTTCAGAGCCATCGATGTGTCTGCTTGGGGGGGGATAAAGCCATGACATAAACAGTTTTTCCAAGCGGTTTAAAGGCACAGTCAACTTAGTGTATGTAAACTTCTGACCCACTGGAATTGTGATACAGTGAATTATAAGTTAAATAATCTGTCTGTAAACAATTGTTGGAATAATGACTTGTGTCATGCACAAAGTAGATGTCCCAACCAACTTGCCAAAACTATAGTTTGTTAACAAGAAATTTGTGGAGTGGTTGAAAACGACTTTTAATGACTCCAACCTAAGTGTATGTAAACTTCCGTCTTATATTTTTGTGATTACATGTACTTCTGATACTTAAGTACATTTAAGACCAAATACTTTTAAACTTTTACTCAAGAAGTATTTTACTGGGTGACTTTCACTTTCACTTGATTTTCTTTTAAGGTATCGATACTTTTACTCAAGTAGGACAGTTGGGTACTTTTCCCACCACTGGGAATGAATGTATTCTGCTGCGTGGTCCACGGAACATGTTGACAATGTAACTAACACAGACTCATTCTGTTCAGGACAACCCAGGGTATAACACAGGCTCATTCTGTTCAGGACAACCCAGGGTATAACACCATGTCATCTTGTAACTAGGCTCATTCTGTTCAGACAACCCAGGGTATAACACAGGCTCATTCTGTTCAGGACAACCCAGGGTATAACACAGGCTCATTCTGTTCAGGACAACCCAGGGTATAACACAGGCTCATTCTGTTCAGGACAACCCAGGGTATAACACAGGCTCATTCCCAAGGGTATAACACAGACTCATTCTGTTCAGGACAACCCAGGGTATAACACAGGCTCATTCTGTTCAGGACAACCCAGGGTATAACACAGACTCATTCTGTTCAGGACAACCCAGGGTATAACACAGGCTCATTCTGTTCAGGACAACCCAGGGTATAACACAGGCTCATTCTGTTCAGGGTATAACACAGGCCCATTCTGTTCAGGACAACCCAGGGTATAACACAGGCTCATTCTGTATCAGGCTCACAACCCAGGGTATAACACATTCTGGTGTTAACACAGGGGCTCATTCTGTTCAGGACAACCCAGGGTATAACACAGGCTCATTCTGTTCAGGACATCCCAGGGTATAACACAGGCTCACAGGACACCCAGGGGCTCATTCTGTTCAGGACAACCCAGGGTATAACACAGGCTCATTCTGTTCAGGACAACCCAGGGTATAACACGGGCTCATTCTGTTCAGGACAACCCAGGGTATAACACAGGCTCATTCTGTTCAGGACAACCCAGGGTATAAGTGCGCATTTGGGCTCACGGGTGTTTGGCTTGTATGATGTCAAAGCGGTATTTATTATAAATCTCAAAGTATCCTCTTTCAAAATACATCGAGTCCTCGTAATTTACAGTATTCCCTTCACTCAGACAACAACAAATGTGGAAGAAGTTGCCTAATTATCTGGAGGGATGGGGGGCGACTTCTTGTTGCGCGTGGTGCACAAGTTCAAAACGTCTGTCAGTCAAAACCCATACAGAGCTGTGAGGCGCAGAGCCAGAGCTGTATAACATGTTACTATACAGCCACTGTGTTCCAATGTAGGTGATTATCAGTGTCCAAATCAGCCCTTTTCAACCTGTATACTGACTGTGAAGGACTACAGGAAATAAACTGTTTATATTTTCTATAAGAGTTTGGTGTGTGTGTGTGTGTGTGTCCAGTGAAAGGAACCTGGTCGTGCTGGGCGTCTTGGTCTCACTGCTCTGCCATCTGTGGAGGTGGGCACTACCAGCGTACCCGTACCTGTAGCAACCCTGCCCCGCCAACGGAGGTGACATCTGCATCGGCCTGCACACTGAAGAGGCCCTGTGCAACACACACACCTGTGAAGGTATGCAGAATGAACAGATTCACAGATGACAGATATGCAGCACTCAGTCATACACAGATACACAACATTCAATCATATCCTGCACAGGTACACATATTTGCAGCATTCGTTCATACAAATATTGTTTTAAAAATGTTCCGCATTCAAAGTAAGTCATTTAATTGAAATGATGGTGCATAAGTCATGTTAAGGTTATGTAGCTGCTATGCTGAGTTCACTGTGGCTTTGACTTATAGTGGTACCACAACTCATCATCCTCTCTTCTCTCCGTCCACCCTCTCCTCTCTCTCCGTCCACCCTCTCCTCTCTCTCCGTCCACCCTCTCCTCTCTCTCCGTCCACCCTCTCCTCTCTCTCCGTCCACCCTCTCCTCTCTCTCCGTCCACCCTCTCCTCTCTCTCCGTCCACCCTCTCCTCTCTCTCCTCCAACCCCCTCCACTCCTCATCTGCTGTTCCTCCAGGTGGCCGGCTGCCGTGGTCAGAGTGGGGGGAGTGTGACGAGGAGGGGCTGCAGCATCGCAGCAGAGTGTGGGGAACGGGAGGCAGACCCCAGCCTGTGTCAGGGCAATGCCACTGCGAGCAGGCCCTGCCAGCCCCCCGAGGTGCAAGGTCAGTCCCCAACATTTTGAACACACTGCTAAATAGCCAGCTGACCATCACTTTATGGGCAGTGCTTGGTTGGTCTTGCTGCAGAAAATGGTACTCTGTGATTGTGGGGAGCTTTGACTCTATTGGCTGGTTGAATTGTGCAATGCAGTAACAGTCTGTTTCTCTCTTGGTTCCTCCCTATTTCTTTCCTCTTCTTCTATTTTTCTCTCTCTATATTTTTCTCCGCAGTCGTTCTGCCTGGACAGGATAACGATCAGCGCTGTGGGGGTAAGTGACTCACGAGAATCCCCTCCCCCATCCCAGTGGGGGGTTACAGGGACCCCAAGGACATGGAGCGTGACTCTCGCCACCCCCTTCTTCCCCCCTCTCCACTTGTTTTACACCCTTCCCACTCCCGTTGAATCACAAACGAACCATCGCCACCCTGATTACACACAATGCTATCATTCCTAAAAGCTTTAGGCCTAGATTCAATCAGATCAAGCGTTAACGCGCGATAGCAAATACCGGCAGCTGATATGTTGGCGGTGTCGGAGATGTAACTGTGTTGGAGCTGTCAAATCAGGGAGCAGCTGCTGTTGATCATTGTCCAGAAGCCACACCCCGTCCCACTCGCATTACAAGCTCACAATGACAAAGTGTAGAATGTATAGAAATAATTGCTCTCAAATCAAAAATCATTAAACAAAAATAATGAGGATTTCTATCAGCCTAATCAAGGTGTAGATTACATCTCACATTCCAGAGTTAAAACTTCTAAACAAGACTGCAAGGGATTTCTCTTAATGCGACACCGTTCAGCCAATGGCAATGTCTGCTTTAGGAATGATGCCAGGAGCCGCTTGTGGATCTGACAACTCTAACGCAGTTCCAACTCTGACACTGCCAAAACAACCACTATGTGGATGTAGGCTAAAGCGGATCTGATTGAATAAAGCCTTGTTCACATTGGCAGTTTGAAGTGATTCAAAAAAAAAAAAAATCATATCTGGTCCGAATCTGTTCTTTTTCCTGCAGTCTGAACAGCCAAAAAGTACATGGGATCAAATATTTCAAGACATATTTCAAACCACCTTTGTAGGTGGTTTGCAATCAGATGCAAATTGTTTCCTGGCTGTGCAACTTCTGTCTGAACGGTCAAATTTGATTTATTTGGTGAATATTGTTGCTTACTAACTAGTGGGTTGACAGTTTTGACAAGACCATGTGGAAGCTAATTAGCTTGTTAATTTAAGAACAATTTACTGAATGTGCTAGAAAGCTAGACAGCTAGCTAGCTGACGGCTGTGGCTAGCTGGCTGACGGCTGTGGCTAGCTGGCTATGGCTAGCTGGCTGACGGCTGTGGCTAGCTGGCTGTGGCTAGCTGGCTGACGGCTGTGGCTAGCTGGCTGTGGCTAGCTGGCTGACGGCTGAGGCTAACTGGCTGATGGCTGTGGCTAGCTGGCTGACGGCTGAGGCTAGCTGGCTGTGGCTAGCTGGCTGACGGCTGTGGCTAGCTGGCTGTGGCTAGCTGGCTGTGGCTAGCTGGCTGACGGCTGTGGCTAGCTGGCTGTGGCTAGCTGGCTGACGGCTGAGGCTAGCTGACTGACGGCTGTGGCTAGCTGGCTGACGGCTGTGGCTAGCTGGCTATGGCTAGCTGGCTGTGGCTAGCTGGCTGACGGCTGAGGCTAGCTGGCTGATGGCTGTGGCTAGCTGGCTGACGGCTGAGGCTAGCTGGCTGTGGCTAGCTGGCTGACGGCTGTGGCTAGCTGGCTGTGGCTAGCTGGCTGTGGCTAGCTGGCTGACGGCTGAGGCTAGCTGACTGACGGCTGTGGCTAGCTGGCTGACGGCTGTGGCTAGCTGGCTGACGGCTGTGGCTAGCTGGCTATGGCTAGCTGGCTGACGGCTGTGGCTAGCTGGCTGACGGCTGTGGCTAGCTGGCTATGGCTAGCTGGCTGACGGCTGTGGCTAGCTGGCTGACGGCTGTGGCTAGCTGGCTGTGGCTAGCTGGCTGTGGCTAGCTGGCTGACGGCTGAGGCTAGCTGGCTGATGGCTGTGGCTAGCTGGCTGACGGCTGAGGCTAGCTGGCTGTGGCTAGCTGGCTGACGGCTGTGGCTAGCTGGCTGTGGCTAGCTGGCTGATGGCTGAGGCTGCTGCTGACGGCTGTGGCTAGCTGACTGACGGCTGTGGCTAGCTGGCTGACGGCTGTGGCTAGCTGGCTATGGCTAGCTGGCTGACGGCTGTGGCTAGCTGGCTATGGCTAGCTGGCTGACGGCTGTGGCTAGCTGGCTGACGGCTGTGGCTAGCTGGCTGACGGCTGAGGCTAGCTGGCTGACGGCTGTGGCTAGCCGAAAAGGATTAGTTTTGAAAGATGGATCATGTTATCCTTTGAGGTTTAAAAAATAAGTGTTCTTCCTCTATGAATTTGAACATTCAAAACAACAGGGAGGCATTGTTGTCACCTTAGCCTGTTAGATAACTTCTGAGTGATAGGAAGCACGAGCACCACCAATCAGGCTACACCACCGCGCACACATCCGTCGTTACTATGACAACTAGCATAGCAACGTCAGCAAATGACTGCTGTCTGAACACACACAAATCTGATTTGGTCACTTGTAACTTGCTGTTTGGACAGTCAGTATTCCAAAACAGATTTGAAGAACTAATTTGAGTCTTAAGGCGTGCAGTGTGAACATGGCTTTAGTTTCAGTATGATTCTTGGTCTTTTGAGTGGATCCTCTCATGACAAAAACATTATGGAGCTATTGCAATGTTGTGAGTAGTCCTGGGTTCAAATACTATTTGTAATCTTTCCAAGACCAGGGTTCACACTTTTAGAAATGTTCCATTTAGTCAGGAAAGCTCAATTAAGCACAGATAAGGCATTTTAACTGATTTCAAATCGTATTTGAAACCAGGTCTGATCACTAGCTGCACCGGTTTGAACTCACAATTGTTAGGGAACAAGACTACATTGCCAAAACAAACATATTGGAACATATTAAATCAATGATGATGTAGTAAATAATACCAATGATAGCAAACTCTGTCCCTTTCTCTCTCCTCCCAGCAGCCTTCTCTCTGTTCCACCTGATGGCCACGGGAGCGTTGTGTTTCTTTGCAGCGGTGGGGCTGTCGGTCCTGGTCTACGCCTACTGCCAACGACTCCACAAGCCCTCCCAGGAGTCAGCCGTCATCCACCCCACCACGCCCAACCACCTCAGCTATAAGGGCAACACGACGCCAAAGAACGAGAAGTACACCCCCATGGAGTTCAAGGTGGAGTATTCCACTCTCTCTACCCCCACGCTTACACACAGGGAATGGAACAATCAGTTAGGGCAGAGTCAGACCTGCAGGTTCAGATAGATAACATTGGTTTTCTTTCAAATACTTTTCATTAAGTCTGCCTGGAGTGCCAGATGGGTGGGGTTTGCACTTTTGGAACTACTCCATTGGTTCCATTGCATCAGGTGAGCCCAATCAAGCACAGATGAAGAATTTGAAAGAAAGTAAATATTATTTGAACATAGGTCCGCTTCAAATACCAAATATCAGACCTCAAATGGTCAGGTCATTGTAGTCCTTGCTTGTCTGATTGTGCCTATTTTGCTCTTTGGTAGAATGGCAGAGAGACAGTGTCCGTCCGTCCGTCCTGCCCTTGTGATGTCCCAGTGATATACCATCTGTTTGCCTCCTACTCTTTATTAATGTGTTCATTAGCCTGTTAACCTATCAGAAAGGAGGGCGAGACTCACACAGCTGTGTTTGATTAATCGAGCCATTACTTGAATTAATTAACTAACGTCTGCTCTTTGGCTGTCTACACACACACACACACACACACACACACACACACACACACACACACACACACACACACACACACACACACACACACACACACACACACACACACACACAAACCATCCCTCATGTCCTTCCTGTGTCTGCCTCTCGCCATGGTTACCAGCGATTACCACCATGGTTTGTCTGTCTGAGACCCCCTAAAGGGATCGGTAGTCCATCTGTGTGTGATTGATCGTGTATTATCTACTTGTTGATACAGTTTTATGTATTATACTATCTGTGTGTGATTGATCGTGTCTACTTGTTGATACAGTTTTATGTATTATACTATCTGTGTGTGATTGATCGTGTCTACTTGTTGATACAGTTTTATGTATTATACTATCTGTGTGTGATTGATCGTGTCTACTTGTTGATACAGTTTTATGTATTATACTATCTGTGTGTGATTGATCGTGTCTACTTGTTGATACAGTTTTATGTATTATACTATCTGTGTGTGATTGATCGTGTCTACTTGTTGATACAGTTTTATGTATTATACTATCTGTGTGTGATTGATCGTGTCTACTTGTTGATACAGTTTTATGTATTATACTATCTGTGTGTGATTGATCGTGTCTACTTGTTGATACAGTTTTATGTATTATACTATCTGTGTGTGATTGATCGTGTCTACTTGTTGATACAGTTTTATGTATTATACTATCTGTGTGTGATTGATCGTGTCTACTTGTTGATACAGTTTTATGTATTATACTATCTGTGTGTGATTGATCGTGTCTACTTGTTGATACAGTTTTATGTATTATACTATCTGTGTGTGATTGATCGTGTCTACTTGTTGATACAGTTTTATGTATTATACTATCTGTGTGTGATTGATCGTGTCTACTTGTTGATACAGTTTTATGTATTATACTATCTGTGTGTGATTGATCGTGTCTACTTGTTGATACAGTTTTATGTATTATACTATCTGTGTGTGATTGATCGTGTCTACTTGTTGATACAGTTTTATGTATTATACTATCTGTGTGATTGATTGATACAGTTTTATGTATTATACTATCTTGATTTGATACAGTTTTATGTATTATACTATCTGTGTGTGATTGATACAGTGTATTATCTACTTGTTGATACAGTTTTATGTATTATACTATCTGTGTGTGATTGATCGTGTCTACTTGTTGATACAGTTTTATGTATTATACTATCTGTGTGTGATTGATCGTGTCTACTTGTTGATACAGTTTTATGTATTATACTATCTGTGTGTGATTGATCGTGTCTACTTGTTGATACAGTTTTATGTATTATACTATCTGTGTGTGATTGATCGTGTCTACTTGTTGATACAGTTTTATGTATTATACTATCTGTGTGTGATTGATGTGTGATTGATCTGTGTGTGATTGTGTCTACTTGTTGATACAGTTTTATGTATTATACTATCTGTGTGTGATTGATCGTGTCTACTTGTTGATACAGTTTTATGTATTATACTATCTGTGTGTGATTGATCGTGTCTACTTGTTGATACAGTTTTATGTATTATACTATCTGTGTGTGATTGATCGTGTCTACTTGTTGATACAGTTTTATGTATTATACTATCTGTGTGTGATTGATCGGGTCTACTTGTTGATACAGTTTTATGTATTATACTATCTGTGTGTGATTGATCGTGTCTACTTGTTGATACAGTTTTATGTATTATACTATCTGTGTGTGATTGATCGTGTCTACTTGTTGATACAGTTTTATGTATTATACTATCTGTGTGTGATTGATCGGGTCTACTTGTTGATACAGTTTTATGTATTATACTATCTGTGTGTGATTGATCGTGTCTACTTGTTGATACAGTTTTATGTATTATACTATCTGTGTGTGATTGATGTATTATACTATCTGTGTGTGATTGTCTACTTGTTGATACAGTTTTATGTATTATACTATCTGTGTGTGATTGATCGGGTCTGTGTGTGAAGATACAGTATGATGTAACTGTGGGAGAGAATCTCAATTGCATACTCCTTGTGTCCTCTCCTCGCCTCCGTCTCAAAACCCAAAGCCAGAGGTCCCGCACCTTGACCTTCTCCACCAATGGGTTTTGAGAAGGAGGCGAGGGGAGAGATTCTCCCTGAGTGTTATTGAGTGGTACAGTAGGGCGTTGCAGGGAAGCGGAACTGGAAACAAAAATGAGCTTTCTCATTGGACGAGATCAGGTAGCGCCTCCTGCCTTTAGAAACATTTTCTCCCATGTTGCACCTACTGAACACCCCCTGTTCTGTTTCCTTCTGTCTTCCACAGACGCTGAACAAGAACAACCTTCTCCCGGACGAGAGCTGCAACTTCTTCCCCTCGTCCCTCTCGCCCCTCCCCTCCCTCCCCCAGAATAACGTTTACACCACCACCTACTACCCAGCACCCCTGGGCAAATACGACCACCCCTTCCACCCCGACTCACCTTGCAGGAACTATATGCACCACAGTTGAGACAGGACCCCCCCTCCCCCCTCCAACTCTCTTCTCTATGGGAAGTTGGAAACACTCCTGCACCCCAGACCCTTCCCCGTTTCCTCTCCTCTCCTCTATTGAGTGTGTACTTTGCTACAGTGAGGGGGAGCTGTGTTAACGACCGGGCAGACCCTTGAACTGGGTGTGTCCTCTCAAGGGGAGAACCATGCACGTTCTTCTCCATCACCAGTGCGGAGGTTGAACTGTCCCTGTCAACCAACAGGAGAATCATTTCGTATCATTGTGACTGTTCAGTTGATATGACTGTTTTATGACGTTGTTTTTCTACTCTACTGTGCAGTACAGCAACTCATCTCAAGACGAGGAAGTAGACTGGACCATGTGGAATGCTGGGAGTTGGAGTCTTATGAGGGAGCTGGGCTGTAGCAGCCTTATGGTTCAGTATGGAGATTCACTACTTGTGGAATCTGTTCTAAAACAACACTGTTAAAAGTCTCCTGTAAAACCCTACGGTGTCAGATCATGTATATCACAAAAACCTACAGACGTCACATTTGATCTGAGGAGAATATAAGACATTGTGGTTTGTATTCGATATAGACGTTCCCAAAGGATACCGTACTGGAATATGCTGACCAAGACACCTCCCAGCTCTAAAAACCGGCTTTATGATGGTGAAAGTGCAGAACTCAATGACACTGACAGTATGGGCATGTTTGTCATGCTTCTGCTCACCAACTTGTTTCTCCTGTCTGTTTGTCTGTTTGTCTGTTTGGACACGCTGCATCGGATTAGCCTCATGGTCAGGTGCTCCCGCAGTGTGGACTAACAGAGAGGGGAAGGGAGTGAGGGGCTGGTACTGCTTTCATCTGAGCAGCCCAAGGACTCCTTAGCCACATCCCAAATGGCACCCTATTCCCTATATAGTGCACTACTTTTGATTGGAGCCCAATTGGCCCTGGTTGAAAGGAGTGCACTATGTAGGGAATAGGGAGCCAAATGGGACGTGGCCATGGCCTCTGAAAGGGTTTATAATCCTGTAACTACCTGCACCGACACCCAAAAATGACAATGGCGGCGATTCAGAGTCGATGTAAAAGGAGCAATTTTGAGAAAAAACATGTATTTTGAACAACCCAGATACTCAGCTAAGGCTCAGCGATCCTGTCTCACCACCCTCATCCCTTCAAATGGATAGCTGTCTCACCACCCTCATCCCTTCAAATGGATAGCTGTCTCACCACCCTCATCCCTTCAAATGGATAGCTGTCTCACCACCCTCATCCTTTCAAATGATTCGTGTGTCTCACCACCCTCATCCCTTCAAATGGATAGCTGTCTCACCACCCTCATCCCTTCAAATGGATAGCTGTCTCACCACCCTCATCCTTTCAAATGATTCGTGTGTCTCACCACCCTCATCCCTTCAAATGGATCACTGTCTCACCACCCTCATCCTTTCAAATGATTTGTGTGTCTCACCACCCTCATCCCTTCAAATGGATAGCTGTCTCACCACCCTCATCCTTTCAAATGATTCGTGTGTCTCACCACCTTCATCCCTTCAAATGGATAGCTGTCTCACCACCCTCATCCCTTCAAATGGATAGCTGTCTCACCACCCTCATCCCTTCAAATTAATAGCTGTCTCACCACCCTCATCCCTTCAAATGGATAGCTGTCTCACCACCCTCATCCCTTCAAATGGATAGCTGTCTCACCACCCTCATCCCTTCAAATGGATAGCTGTCTCACCACCCTCATCCCTTCAAATGGATAGCTGTCTCACCACCCTCATCCCTTCAAATGGATAGCTGTCTCACCACCCTCATCCCTTCAAATGGATAGCTGTCTCACCACCCTCATCCCTTCAAATGGATAGCTGTCTCACCACCCTCATCCCTTCAAATTAATAGCTGTCTCACCACCCTCATCCCTTCAAATTGATAGCTGTCTCACCACCCTCATCCCTTCAAATGGATAGCTGTCTCACCACCCTCATCCCTTCAAATGGATAGCTGTCTCACCACCCTCATTCCTTCAAATGGATCACTGTCTCACCACCCTCATCCCTTCAAATGGATCACTGTCTCACCACCCTCATCCCTTCAAATGGATAGCTGTCTCACCACCCTCATCCCTTCAAATGGATAACTGTCTCACCACCCTCATCCCTTCAAATGGATCACTGTCTCACCACCCTCATTCCTTCAAATGGATAGCTCTCACCACCCTCATCCCTTCAAATGGATAGCTGTCTCATCACCCTCATCTGGTTAGCTGTCTCACCACCCTCATCCCTTCAAATGGATAAATGGATGCATCAAATTGTAAATGTGAGAAAATGATCTGTATACCAAACCTTGACGTGAAGCATGATGAATACAGTTAGTGTGTAAGGACACTGTTTCATCATCATGCTACAGGAACATGTGTTTGGCATGTTGGTATTTTTATTTTTTATTTCACCTTTATTTAACTAGTTAGGCAAGTTGAGAACAAGTTCTCATTTACAATTGCTACCTGGCCAAGATAAAGCAAAGCAGTTCGACAGATACAACGACACAGAGTTACACATGGAGTAAAACAAACATACAGTCAATAATACAGTAGAAACAAGTCTATATACAATGTGAGCAAATGAGGTGAGAAGGGAGGTAAAGGCAAAAAAGGCCATGGTGGCAAAGTAAATACAATATAGCAAGTAAAACACTGGAATGGTAGTTTTGCAATGGAAGAATGTGCAAAGTAGACATAAAAATAATGGGGTGCAAAGGAGCAAAATAAATAAATTAATTAAATACAGTTGGGAAAGAGGTAGTTGTTTGGGCTAAATTATAGGTGGGCTATGTACAGGTGCAGTAATCTGTAAGATGCTCTGACAGTTGGTGCTTAAAGCTAGTGAGGGAGATAAGTGTTTCCAGTTTCAGAGATTTTTGCAGTTCGTTCCAGTCACTGGCAGCAGAGAACTGGAAGGAGAGGCGGCCAAAGAAAGAATTGGTTTTGGGGGTGACCAGAGAGATATACCTGCTGGAGCGTGTGCTACAGGTGGGAAATGCTATGGTGACCAGCGAGCTGAGATAAGGGGGGACTTTACCTAGCAGGGTCTTGTAGATGACATGGAGCCAGTGGGTTTGGCGACGAGTATGATGAAATGTGGATTGAATGGTGGCAGATAAGGTCATCACCTGGATTACAATACTGGATCACTCAGCACCTCCTCCACTAGATCACAATACTGGATCACTCAGCACCTCCTCCACTAGATCACAATACTGGATCACTCAGCACCTCCTCCACTAGATCACAATACTGGATCACTCAGCACCTCCTCCACTAGATCACAATACTGGATCACTCAGCACCTCCTCCACTAGATCACAATACTGGATCACTCAGCACCTCCTCCACTAGATCACAATACTGGATCACTCAGCACCTCCTCCACTAGATCACAATACTGGATCACTCAGCACCTCCTCCACTAGATCACAATACTGGATCACTCAGCACCTCCTCCACTAGATCACAATACTGGATCACTCAGCACCTCCTCCACTAGATCACAATACTGGATCACTCAGCACCTCATCCACTAGATCACAATACTGGATCACTCAGCACCTCATCCACTAGATCACAATACTGGATCACTCAGCACCTCCTCCACTAGATCACAATACTGGATCACTCAGCACCTCCTCCACTAGATCACAATACTGGATCACTCAGCACCTCCTCCACTAGATCACAATACTGGATCACTCAGCACCTCATCCACTAGATCACAATACTGGATCACTCAGCACCTCATCCACTAGATCACAATACTGGATCACTCAGCACCTCCTCCACTAGATCACAATACTGGATCACTCAGCACCTCCTCCACTAGATCACAATACTGGATCACTCAGCACCTCCTCCACTAGATCACAATACTGGATCACAGAGCACCTCCTCCACTAGATCACAATACTGGATCACTCAGCACCTCCTCCACTAGATCACAATACTGGATCACTCAGCACCTCCTCCACTAGATCACAATACTGAATCACCCAGCACCTCCTCCACTAGATCACAATACTGGATCACTCAGCACCTCCTCCACTAGATCACAATACTGGATCACTCAGCACCTCCTCCACTAGATCACAATACTGGATCACTCAGCACCTCCTCCACTAGATCACAATACTGGATCACTCAGCACCTCCTCCACTAGATCACAATACTGGATCACTCAGCACCTCCTCCACTAGATCACAATACTGGATCACTCAGCACCTCCTCCACTGGATCACAATACTGGATCACTCAGCACCTCCTCCACAAGATCACAATACTGGATCACTCAGCACCTCCTCCACTAGATCACAATACTGGATCACTCAGCAGCTCCTCCACTAGATCACAATACTGGATCACTCAGCACCTCCTCCACTAGATCACAATACTGGATCACTCAGCACCTCCTCCACTAGATCACAATACTGGATCACTCAGCACCTCCTCCACTAGATCACAATACTGGATCACTCAGCACCTCCTCCACTAGATCACAATACTGGATCACTCAGCACCTCCTCCACTAGATCACAATACTGGATCACTCAGCACCTCCTCCACTAGATCACAATACTGGATCACTCAGCACCTCCTCCACTAGATCACAATACTGGATCACTCAGCACCTCCTCCACTAGATCACAATACTGGATCACTCAGCACCTCCTCCACTAGATCACAATACTGGATCACTCAGCACCTCCACTGGATCACAATACTGGATCACTCAGCACTGCTTCCACTGGATCACAATACTGGATCACATTACTGGATCATGTTATGGTAATCATCTGCAGAAGGAGATTTCCATACTGTGTGTGTGTGTCTTGCTGGGCCATTCATTGTTGTATATGTTACTGTGAGTGTGGAGAGTATCAATGTGATGATATTAGAGTAGTGATGATCAACTCCTATCTATTCCAGTCATTCAAGTTGTTCATGTTACAGATCTGAGCCCCATATAAACTGATGATACTGAGCTGATGGTAGGACATCTTCACCTAAATGATACTGAGCTGATGGTAGGACATCTTCACCTAAATGATACTGAGCTGATGGTAGGACATCTTCACCTAAATGATACTGAGCTGATGGTAGGACATCTGTGAAGGTTCTCAAACTATTCATTCTCCATTCGATGAATATTAAGTCATGTTTTCTTAAACAGCTAATCTTAATTTGTTCATAGATGCTGTTCCATGCTAAAGGCAATGAAACCGAAAGTCAGTATGGTTTGTAAAATGTATATTGTATAGCTTTTCTGTATTTTCTAAGGCTTCTAGTTGTAAAAATGGATATGTTTTGTAAATATCAAGAAGGAGATGGAGGTTTGTAACTGTCAGTAACAGAGGTTTGAGTTGTTCTCCATCATGGATTTGATGTGAGTGCCAGTCTGTTTGTGCTGTCATGCCAACCCCTCATCACTCATTGTCACATGGCTTGACAATGACCAATGGGGTTGGCAGGAGGACAAACAGATCAGGGACAAGGCTAGATGTTATGTAGCATAATGTTCAACCCTGTAATGTAGTAATGACAGATCTGAGACCAGGTTAGATGTTATGTAGCATAATGTTCAACCCTGTAATGTAGTAATGACAGATCTGGGACCAGCCTAGATACTATGTAGATTAATGTTCAGCCCTGTGATGTAGTAATGTAGCGACACATAGGTCTAGCTGCCATGGTATCTGTTACCCTCAAATCTCAAGATACAACCCTCTTCATGTATTTCAATGAGTTTAATTGTGTGTGTGTGTGTGTGTGTGTGTGTGTGTGTGTGTGTGTGTGTGTGTGTGTGTGTGTGTGTGTGTGTGTGTGTGTGTGTGTGTGTGTGTGTGTGTGTGTGTGTGTGTGTGTGTGTGTGTGTGTGTGTGTGTGTGTGTGTGTGTGTGTGTGTGTGTGTGTGTGTTAAAAATTAAAAATAAATTAAAATAAATATTACTTGTACATTCATCGTTGTGGACACATTCACTTCATTTTGTCATCGTGATTGGACATGTTGCTGTTGCATGATGGAAAAACACCAATCAGAGGGCTCTGCACCCTTCTACGCAATCAACCAGGTGGTACTGTCAGCTGGGTATTGTAGTCCTGCTCACAAGTTAATGCTCTTTTCCAGAACTACAAACATGGCTGTTGGATTTGCGAATTGAGACTTTTTAATCACTGCCTTTTAGACACTGTGAATTTTTTGCTACTCTATATTTTTGTATATTGTACATTGTAAAAAATGAATAAAAATTAACTTTGGTGCCAAACATGTCAACTGTGCCCTTCTACATTCACTAGGAAGCTTGGTTGATCACTCCATTGTAAAGACACTACCATTCAGTTAGCCTCACTAAATCACTAGGAAGCTTGGTTGATTACTCCATTGTAAAGATACTACCATTCAGTTAGCCTCACTAAATCACTAGGAAGCTTGGTTGATCACTCCATTGTAAAGACACTACCATTCAGTTAGCCTCACTAAATCACTAGGAAGCTTGGTTGATTACTCCATTGTAAAGACACTACCATTCAGTTAGCCTCACTAAATCACTAGGAAGCTTGGTTGATCACTCCATTGTAAAGACACTACCATTCAGTTAGCCTCACTAAATCACTAGGAAGCTTGGTTGATTACTCCATTGTTAAGACACTACCATTCAGTTAGCCTCACTAAATCACTAGGAAGCTTGGTTGATTACTCCATTGTAAAGACACTACCATTCAGTTAGCCTCACTAAATCACGAGGAAGCTTGGTTGATTACTCCATTGTTAAGACACTACCATTCAGTTAGCCTCACTAAATCACTAGGAAGCTTGGTTGATCACTCCATTGTAAAGACACTACCATTCAGTTAGCCTCACTAAATCACTAGGAAGCTTGGTTGATTACTCCATTGTTAAGACACTACCATTCAGTTAGCCTCACTAAATCACTAGGAAGCTTGGTTGATTACTCCATTGTAAAGACACTACCATTCAGTTAGCCTCACTAAATCACTAGGAAGCTTGGTTGATTACTCCATTGTTAAGACACTACCATTCAGTTAGCCTCACTAAATCACTAGGAAGCTTGGTTGATCACTCCATTGTAAAGACACTACCATTCAGTTAGCCTCACTAAATCACTAGGAAGCTTGGTTGATTACTCCATTGTAAAGATACTACCATTCAGTTAGCCTCACTAAATCACTAGGAAGCTTGGTTGATCACTCCATTGTAAAGACACTACCATTCAGTTAGCCTCACTAAATCACTAGGAAGCTTGGTTGATTACTCCATTGTAAAGACACTACCATTCAGTTAGCCTCACTAAATCACTAGGAAGCTTGGTTGATCACTCCATTGTAAAGACACTACCATTCAGTTAGCCTCACTAAATCACTAGGAAGCTTGGTTGATTACTCCATTGTTAAGACACTACCATTCAGTTAGCCTCACTAAATCACTAGGAAGCTTGGTTGATTACTCCATTGTAAAGACACTACCATTCAGTTAGCCTCACTAAATCACTAGGAAGCTTGGTTGATTACTCCATTGTTAAGACACTACCATTCAGTTAGCCTCACTAAATCACTAGGAAGCTTGGTTGATCACTCCATTGTAAAGACACTACCATTCAGTTAGCCTCACTAAATCACTAGGAAGCTTGGTTGATTACTCCATTGTTAAGACACTACCATTCAGTTAGCCTCACTAAATCACTAGGAAGCTTGGTTGATTACTCCATTGTAAAGACACTACCATTCAGTTAGCCTCACTAAATCACTAGGAAGCTTGGTTGATTACTCCATTGTTAAGACACTACCATTCAGTTAGCCTCACTAAATCACTAGGAAGCTTGGTTGATCACTCCATTGTAAAGACACTACCATTCAGTTAGCCTCACTAAATCACTAGGAAGCTTGGTTGATCACTCCATCGTTAAGACACTACCATTCAGTTAGCCTCACTAAATCACTAGGAAGCTTGGTTGATTACTCCATTGTAAAGACACTACCATTCAGTTAGCCTCACTAAATCACTAGGAAGCTTGGTTGATCACTCCATTGTAAAGATACTACCATTCAGTTAGCCTCACTAAATCACTAGGAAGCTTGGTTGATCACTCCATTGTAAAGACACTACCATTCAGTTAGCCTCACTAAATCACTAGGAAGCTTGGTTGATCACTCCATCGTTAAGACACTACCATTCAGTTAGCCTCACTAAATCACTAGGAAGCTTGGTTGATCACTCCATTGTAAAGACACTACCATTCAGTTAGCCTCACTAAATCACTAGGAAGCTTGGTTGATTACTCCATTGTAAAGACACTACCATTCAGTTAGCCTCACTAAATCACTAGGAAGCTTGGTTGATTACTCCATTGTAAAGACACTACCATTCAGTTAGCCTCACTAAATCACTAGGAAGCTTGGTTGATCACTCCATTGTAAAGACACTACCATTCAGTTAGCCTCACTAAATCACTAGGAAGCTTGGTTGATTACTCCATTGTAAAGACACTACCATTCAGTTAGCCTCACTAAATCACTAGGAAGCTTGGTTGATTACTCCATTGTAAAGACACTACCATTCAGTTAGCCTCACTAAATCACTAGGAAGCTTGGTTGATTACTCCATTGTAAAGACACTACCATTCAGTTAGCCTCACTAAATCACTAGGAAGCTTGGTTGATCACTCCATTGTAAAGACACTACCATTCAGTTAGCCTCACTAAATCACTAGGAAGCTTGGTTGATTACTCCATTGTAAAGACACTACCATTCAGTTAGCCTCACTAAATCACTAGGAAGCTTGGTTGATCACTCCATTGTAAAGACACTACCATTCAGTTAGCCTCACTAAATCACTAGGAAGCTTGGTTGATTACTCCATTGTAAAGATACTACCATTCAGTTAGCCTCACTAAATCACTAGGAAGCTTGGTTGATTACTCCATTGTAAAGACACTACCATTCAGTTAGCCTCACTAAATCACTAGGAAGCTTGGTTGATCACTCCATTGTAAAGACACTACCATTCAGTTAGCCTCACTAAATCACTAGGAAGCTTGGTTGATTACTCCATTGTAAAGATACTACCATTCAGTTAGCCTCACTAAATCACTAGGAAGCTTGGTTGATCACTCCATTGTAAAGACACTACCATTCAGTTAGCCTCACTAAATCACTATGAAGCTTGGTTGATTACTCCATTGTAAAGACACTACCATTCAGTTAGCCTCACTAAATCACTAGGAAGCTTGGTTGATCACTCCATTGTAAAGACACTACCATTCAGTTAGCCTCACTAAATCACTAGGAAGCTTGGTTGATTACTCCATTGTTAAGACACTACCATTCAGTTAGCCTCACTAAATCACTAGGAAGCTTGGTTGATTACTCCATTGTAAAGACACTACCATTCAGTTAGCCTCACTAAATCACTAGGAAGCTTGGTTGATTACTCCATTGTTAAGACACTACCATTCAGTTAGCCTCACTAAATCACTAGGAAGCTTGGTTGATCACTCCATTGTAAAGACACTACCATTCAGTTAGCCTCACTAAATCACTAGGAAGCTTGGTTGATTACTCCATTGTTAAGACACTACCATTCAGTTAGCCTCACTAAATCACTAGGAAGCTTGGTTGATTACTCCATTGTAAAGACACTACCATTCAGTTAGCCTCACTAAATCACTAGGAAGCTTGGTTGATTACTCCATTGTTAAGACACTACCATTCAGTTAGCCTCACTAAATCACTAGGAAGCTTGGTTGATCACTCCATTGTAAAGACACTACCATTCAGTTAGCCTCACTAAATCACTAGGAAGCTTGGTTGATCACTCCATTGTAAAGACACTACCATTCAGTTAGCCTCACTAAATCACTAGGAAGCTTGGTTGATTACTCCATTGTAAAGACACTACCATTCAGTTAGCCTCACTAAATCACTAGGAAGCTTGGTTGATCACTCCATTGTAAAGACACTACCATTCAGTTAGCCTCACTAAATCACTAGGAAGCTTGGTTGATTACTCCATTGTAAAGATACTACCATTCAGTTAGCCTCACTAAATCACTAGGAAGCTTGGTTGATTACTCCATTGTAAAGACACTACCATTCAGTTAGCCTCACTAAATCACTAGGAAGCTTGGTTGATCACTCCATTGTAAAGACACTACCATTCAGTTAGCCTCACTAAATCACTAGGAAGCTTGGTTGATTACTCCATTGTAAAGATACTACCATTCAGTTAGCCTCACTAAATCACTAGGAAGCTTGGTTGATCACTCCATTGTAAAGACACTACCATTCAGTTAGCCTCACTAAATCACTATGAAGCTTGGTTGATTACTCCATTGTAAAGACACTACCATTCAGTTAGCCTCACTAAATCACTAGGAAGCTTGGTTGATCACTCCATTGTAAAGACACTACCATTCAGTTAGCCTCACTAAATCACTAGGAAGCTTGGTTGATTACTCCATTGTTAAGACACTACCATTCAGTTAGCCTCACTAAATCACTAGGAAGCTTGGTTGATTACTCCATTGTAAAGACACTACCATTCAGTTAGCCTCACTAAATCACTAGGAAGCTTGGTTGATTACTCCATTGTTAAGACACTACCATTCAGTTAGCCTCACTAAATCACTAGGAAGCTTGGTTGATCACTCCATTGTAAAGACACTACCATTCAGTTAGCCTCACTAAATCACTAGGAAGCTTGGTTGATTACTCCATTGTTAAGACACTACCATTCAGTTAGCCTCACTAAATCACTAGGAAGCTTGGTTGATTACTCCATTGTAAAGACACTACCATTCAGTTAGCCTCACTAAATCACTAGGAAGCTTGGTTGATTACTCCATTGTTAAGACACTACCATTCAGTTAGCCTCACTAAATCACTAGGAAGCTTGGTTGATCACTCCATTGTAAAGACACTACCATTCAGTTAGCCTCACTAAATCACTAGGAAGCTTGGTTGATCACTCCATCGTTAAGACACTACCATTCAGTTAGCCTCACTAAATCACTAGGAAGCTTGGTTGATTACTCCATTGTAAAGACACTACCATTCAGTTAGCCTCACTAAATCACTAGGAAGCTTGGTTGATCACTCCATTGTAAAGATACTACCATTCAGTTAGCCTCACTAAATCACTAGGAAGCTTGGTTGATCACTCCATTGTAAAGACACTACCATTCAGTTAGCCTCACTAAATCACTAGGAAGCTTGGTTGATCACTCCATCGTTAAGACACTACCATTCAGTTAGCCTCACTAAATCACTAGGAAGCTTGGTTGATCACTCCATTGTAAAGACACTACCATTCAGTTAGCCTCACTAAATCACTAGGAAGCTTGGTTGATTACTCCATTGTAAAGACACTACCATTCAGTTAGCCTCACTAAATCACTAGGAAGCTTGGTTGATTACTCCATTGTAAAGACACTACCATTCAGTTAGCCTCACTAAATCACTAGGAAGCTTGGTTGATCACTCCATTGTAAAGACACTACCATTCAGTTAGCCTCACTAAATCACTAGGAAGCTTGGTTGATTACTCCATTGTAAAGACACTACCATTCAGTTAGCCTCACTAAATCACTAGGAAGCTTGGTTGATTACTCCATTGTAAAGACACTACCATTCAGTTAGCCTCACTAAATCACTAGGAAGCTTGGTTGATTACTCCATTGTAAAGACACTACCATTCAGTTAGCCTCACTAAATCACTAGGAAGCTTGGTTGATCACTCCATTGTAAAGACACTACCATTCAGTTAGCCTCACTAAATCACTAGGAAGCTTGGTTGATTACTCCATTGTAAAGACACTACCATTCAGTTAGCCTCACTAAATCACTAGGAAGCTTGGTTGATCACTCCATTGTAAAGACACTACCATTCAGTTAGCCTCACTAAATCACTAGGAAGCTTGGTTGATTACTCCATTGTAAAGATACTACCATTCAGTTAGCCTCACTAAATCACTAGGAAGCTTGGTTGATTACTCCATTGTAAAGACACTACCATTCAGTTAGCCTCACTAAATCACTAGGAAGCTTGGTTGATTACTCCATTGTTAAGACACTACCATTCAGTTAGCCTCACTAAATCACTAGGAAGCTTGGTTGATCACTCCATTGTAAAGACACTACCATTCAGTTAGCCTCACTAAATCACTAGGAAGCTTGGTTGATCACTCCATCGTTAAGACACTACCATTCAGTTAGCCTCACTAAATCACTAGGAAGCTTGGTTGATTACTCCATTGTAAAGACACTACCATTCAGTTAGCCTCACTAAATCACTAGGAAGCTTGGTTGATCACTCCATTGTAAAGATACTACCATTCAGTTAGCCTCACTAAATCACTAGGAAGCTTGGTTGATCACTCCATTGTAAAGACACTACCATTCAGTTAGCCTCACTAAATCACTAGGAAGCTTGGTTGATTCACTCCATTGTTAAGACACTACCATTCAGTTAGCCTCACTAAATCACTAGGAAGCTTGGTTGATCACTCCATTGTAAAGACACTACCATTCAGTTAGCCTCACTAAATCACTAGGAAGCTTGGTTGATTACTCCATTGTAAAGACACTACCATTCAGTTAGCCTCACTAAATCACTAGGAAGCTTGGTTGATTACTCCATTGTAAAGACACTACCATTCAGTTAGCCTCACTAAATCACTAGGAAGCTTGGTTGATCACTCCATTGTAAAGACACTACCATTCAGTTAGCCTCACTAAATCACTAGGAAGCTTGGTTGATTACTCCATTGTAAAGACACTACCATTCAGTTAGCCTCACTAAATCACTAGGAAGCTTGGTTGATTACTCCATTGTAAAGACACTACCATTCAGTTAGCCTCACTAAATCACTAGGAAGCTTGGTTGATTACTCCATTGTAAAGACACTACCATTCAGTTAGCCTCACTAAATCACTAGGAAGCTTGGTTGATCACTCCATTGTAAAGACACTACCATTCAGTTAGCCTCACTAAATCACTAGGAAGCTTGGTTGATTACTCCATTGTAAAGACACTACCATTCAGTTAGCCTCACTAAATCACTAGGAAGCTTGGTTGATCACTCCATTGTAAAGACACTACCATTCAGTTAGCCTCACTAAATCACTAGGAAGCTTGGTTGATTACTCCATTGTAAAGATACTACCATTCAGTTAGCCTCACTAAATCACTAGGAAGCTTGGTTGATTACTCCATTGTAAAGACACTACCATTCAGTTAGCCTCACTAAATCACTAGGAAGCTTGGTTGATCACTCCATTGTAAAGACACTACCATTCAGTTAGCCTCACTAAATCACTAGGAAGCTTGGTTGATTACTCCATTGTAAAGATACTACCATTCAGTTAGCCTCACTAAATCACTAGGAAGCTTGGTTGATCACTCCATTGTAAAGACACTACCATTCAGTTAGCCTCACTAAATCACTATGAAGCTTGGTTGATTACTCCATTGTAAAGACACTACCATTCAGTTAGCCTCACTAAATCACTAGGAAGCTTGGTTGATCACTCCATTGTAAAGACACTACCATTCAGTTAGCCTCACTAAATCACTAGGAAGCTTGGTTGATTACTCCATTGTTAAGACACTACCATTCAGTTAGCCTCACTAAATCACTAGGAAGCTTGGTTGATTACTCCATTGTAAAGACACTACCATTCAGTTAGCCTCACTAAATCACTAGGAAGCTTGGTTGATTACTCCATTGTTAAGACACTACCATTCAGTTAGCCTCACTAAATCACTAGGAAGCTTGGTTGATCACTCCATTGTAAAGACACTACCATTCAGTTAGCCTCACTAAATCACTAGGAAGCTTGGTTGATTACTCCATTGTTAAGACACTACCATTCAGTTAGCCTCACTAAATCACTAGGAAGCTTGGTTGATTACTCCATTGTAAAGACACTACCATTCAGTTAGCCTCACTAAATCACTAGGAAGCTTGGTTGATTACTCCATTGTTAAGACACTACCATTCAGTTAGCCTCACTAAATCACTAGGAAGCTTGGTTGATCACTCCATTGTAAAGACACTACCATTCAGTTAGCCTCACTAAATCACTAGGAAGCTTGGTTGATCACTCCATTGTTAAGACACTACCATTCAGTTAGCCTCACTAAATCACTAGGAAGCTTGGTTGATTACTCCATTGTAAAGACACTACCATTCAGTTAGCCTCACTAAATCACTAGGAAGCTTGGTTGATCACTCCATTGTAAAGATACTACCATTCAGTTAGCCTCACTAAATCACTAGGAAGCTTGGTTGATCACTCCATTGTAAAGACACTACCATTCAGTTAGCCTCACTAAATCACTAGGAAGCTTGGTTGATCACTCCATCGTTAAGACACTACCATTCAGTTAGCCTCACTAAATCACTAGGAAGCTTGGTTGATCACTCCATTGTAAAGACACTACCATTCAGTTAGCCTCACTAAATCACTAGGAAGCTTGGTTGATTACTCCATTGTAAAGACACTACCATTCAGTTAGCCTCACTAAATCACTAGGAAGCTTGGTTGATTACTCCATTGTAAAGACACTACCATTCAGTTAGCCTCACTAAATCACTAGGAAGCTTGGTTGATCACTCCATTGTAAAGACACTACCATTCAGTTAGCCTCACTAAATCACTAGGAAGCTTGGTTGATTACTCCATTGTAAAGACACTCCATTGTAAAGACACTACCATTCAGTTAGCCTCACTAAATCACTAGGAAGCTTGGTTGATTACTCCATTGTAAAGACACTACCATTCAGTTAGCCTCACTAAATCACTAGGAAGCTTGGTTGATTACTCCATTGTAAAGACACTACCATTCAGTTAGCCTCACTAAATCACTAGGAAGCTTGGTTGATCACTCCATTGTAAAGACACTACCATTCAGTTAGCCTCACTAAATCACTAGGAAGCTTGGTTGATTACTCCATTGTAAAGACACTACCATTCAGTTAGCCTCACTAAATCACTAGGAAGCTTGGTTGATCACTCCATTGTAAAGACACTACCATTCAGTTAGCCTCACTAAATCACTAGGAAGCTTGGTTGATTACTCCATTGTAAAGATACTACCATTCAGTTAGCCTCACTAAATCACTAGGAAGCTTGGTTGATTACTCCATTGTAAAGACACTACCATTCAGTTAGCCTCACTAAATCACTAGGAAGCTTGGTTGATCACTCCATTGTAAAGACACTACCATTCAGTTAGCCTCACTAAATCACTAGGAAGCTTGGTTGATTACTCCATTGTAAAGATACTACCATTCAGTTAGCCTCACTAAATCACTAGGAAGCTTGGTTGATCACTCCATTGTAAAGACACTACCATTCAGTTAGCCTCACTAAATCACTAGGAAGCTTGGTTGATTACTCCATTGTAAAGACACTACCATTCAGTTAGCCTCACTAAATCACTAGGAAGCTTGGTTGATCACTCCATTGTAAAGACACTACCATTCAGTTAGCCTCACTAAATCACTAGGAAGCTTGGTTGATTACTCCATTGTAAAGACACTACCATTCAGTTAGCCTCACTAAATCACTAGGAAGCTTGGTTGATTACTCCATTGTAAAGACACTACCATTCAGTTAGCCTCACTAAATCACTAGGAAGCTTGGTTGATCACTCCATTGTAAAGACACTACCATTCAGTTAGCCTCACTAAATCACTAGGAAGCTTGGTTGATTACTCCATTGTAAAGATACTACCATTCAGTTAGCCTCACTAAATCACTAGGAAGCTTGGTTGATCACTCCATTGTAAAGACACTACCATTCAGTTAGCCTCACTAAATCACTAGGAAGCTTGGTTGATTACTCCATTGTAAAGACACTACCATTCAGTTAGCCTCACTAAATCACTAGGAAGCTTGGTTGATTACTCCATTGTAAAGACACTACCATTCAGTTAGCCTCACTAAATCACTAGGAAGCTTGGTTGATTACTCCATTGTAAAGACACTACCATTCAGTTAGCCTCACTAAATCACTAGGAAGCTTGGTTGATCACTCCATTGTAAAGACACTACCATTCAGTTAGCCTCACTAAATCACTAGGAAGCTTGGTTGATTACTCCATTGTAAAGACACTACCATTCAGTTAGCCTCACTAAATCACTAGGAAGCTTGGTTGATCACTCCATTGTAAAGACACTACCATTCAGTTAGCCTCACTAAATCACTAGGAAGCTTGGTTGATTACTCCATTGTAAAGATACTACCATTCAGTTAGCCTCACTAAATCACTAGGAAGCTTGGTTGATTACTCCATTGTAAAGACACTACCATTCAGTTAGCCTCACTAAATCACTAGGAAGCTTGGTTGATCACTCCATTGTAAAGACACTACCATTCAGTTAGCCTCACTAAATCACTAGGAAGCTTGGTTGATTACTCCATTGTAAAGATACTACCATTCAGTTAGCCTCACTAAATCACTAGGAAGCTTGGTTGATCACTCCATTGTAAAGACACTACCATTCAGTTAGCCTCACTAAATCACTATGAAGCTTGGTTGATTACTCCATTGTAAAGACACTACCATTCAGTTAGCCTCACTAAATCACTAGGAAGCTTGGTTGATCACTCCATTGTAAAGACACTACCATTCAGTTAGCCTCACTAAATCACTAGGAAGCTTGGTTGATTACTCCATTGTAAAGACACTACCATTCAGTTAGCCTCACTAAATCACTAGGAAGCTTGGTTGATTACTCCATTGTAAAGACACTACCATTCAGTTAGCCTCACTAAATCACTAGGAAGCTTGGTTGATTACTCCATTGTAAAGACACTACCATTCAGTTAGCCTCACTAAATCACTAGGAAGCTTGGTTGATCACTCCATTGTAAAGACACTACCATTCAGTTAGCCTCACTAAATCACTAGGAAGCTTGGTTGATTACTCCATTGTAAAGACACTACCATTCAGTTAGCCTCACTAAATCACTAGGAAGCTTGGTTGATTACTCCATTGTAAAGACACTACCATTCAGTTAGCCTCACTAAATCACTAGGAAGCTTGGTTGATTACTCCATTGTTAAGACACTACCATTCAGTTAGCCTCACTAAATCACTAGGAAGCTTGGTTGATCACTCCATTGTAAAGACACTACCATTCAGTTAGCCTCACTAAATCACTAGGAAGCTTGGTTGATTACTCCATTGTAAAGACACTACCATTCAGTTAGCCTCACTAAATCACTAGGAAGCTTGGTTGATTACTCCATTGTAAAGACACTACCATTCAGTTAGCCTCACTAAATCACTAGGAAGCTTGGTTGATCACTCCATTGTAAAGATACTACCATTCAGTTAGCCTCACTAAATCACTAGGAAGCTTGGTTGATCACTCCATTGTAAAGACACTACCATTCAGTTAGCCTCACTAAATCACTAGGAAGCTTGGTTGATCACTCCATTGTTAAGACACTACCATTCAGTTAGCCTCACTAAATCACTAGGAAGCTTGGTTGATCACTCCATTGTAAAGACACTACCATTCAGTTAGCCTCACTAAATCACTAGGAAGCTTGGTTGATTACTCCATTGTAAAGACACTACCATTCAGTTAGCCTCACTAAATCACTAGGAAGCTTGGTTGATTACTCCATTGTAAAGACACTACCATTCAGTTAGCCTCACTAAATCACTAGGAAGCTTGGTTGATCACTCCATTGTAAAGACACTACCATTCAGTTAGCCTCACTAAATCACTAGGAAGCTTGGTTGATTACTCCATTGTAAAGACACTACCATTCAGTTAGCCTCACTAAATCACTAGGAAGCTTGGTTGATTACTCCATTGTAAAGACACTACCATTCAGTTAGCCTCACTAAATCACTAGGAAGCTTGGTTGATTACTCCATTGTAAAGACACTACCATTCAGTTAGCCTCACTAAATCACTAGGAAGCTTGGTTGATCACTCCATTGTAAAGACACTACCATTCAGTTAGCCTCACTAAATCACTAGGAAGCTTGGTTGATTACTCCATTGTAAAGACACTACCATTCAGTTAGCCTCACTAAATCACTAGGAAGCTTGGTTGATCACTCCATTGTAAAGACACTACCATTCAGTTAGCCTCACTAAATCACTAGGAAGCTTGGTTGATTACTCCATTGTAAAGATACTACCATTCAGTTAGCCTCACTAAATCACTAGGAAGCTTGGTTGATTACTCCATTGTAAAGACACTACCATTCAGTTAGCCTCACTAAATCACTAGGAAGCTTGGTTGATCACTCCATTGTAAAGACACTACCATTCAGTTAGCCTCACTAAATCACTAGGAAGCTTGGTTGATTACTCCATTGTAAAGATACTACCATTCAGTTAGCCTCACTAAATCACTAGGAAGCTTGGTTGATCACTCCATTGTAAAGACACTACCATTCAGTTAGCCTCACTAAATCACTAGGAAGCTTGGTTGATTACTCCATTGTAAAGACACTACCATTCAGTTAGCCTCACTAAATCACTAGGAAGCTTGGTTGATCACTCCATTGTAAAGACACTACCATTCAGTTAGCCTCACTAAATCACTAGGAAGCTTGGTTGATTACTCCATTGTAAAGACACTACCATTCAGTTAGCCTCACTAAATCACTAGGAAGCTTGGTTGATCACTCCATTGTAAAGACACTACCATTCAGTTAGCCTCACTAAATCACTAGGAAGCTTGGTTGATCACTCCATTGTAAAGACACTACCATTCAGTTAGCCTCACTAAATCACTAGGAAGCTTGGTTGATTACTCCATTGTAAAGATACTACCATTCAGTTAGCCTCACTAAATCACTAGGAAGCTTGGTTGATCACTCCATTGTAAAGACACTACCATTCAGTTAGCCTCACTAAATCACTAGGAAGCTTGGTTGATTACTCCATTGTAAAGACACTACCATTCAGTTAGCCTCACTAAATCACTAGGAAGCTTGGTTGATTACTCCATTGTAAAGATACTACCATTCAGTTAGCCTCACTAAATCACTAGGAAGCTTGGTTGATCACTCCATTGTAAAGACACTACCATTCAGTTAGCCTCACTAAATCACTAGGAAGCTTGGTTGATCACTCCATTGTAAAGACACTACCATTCAGTTAGCCTCACTAAATCACTAGGAAGCTTGGTTGATTACTCCATTGTAAAGACACTACCATTCAGTTAGCCTCACTAAATCACTAGGAAGCTTGGTTGATTACTCCATTGTAAAGCCACTACCATTCAGTTAGCCTCACTAAATCACTAGGAAGCTTGGTTGATCACTCCATTGTAAAGATACTACCATTCAGTTAGCCTCACTAAATCACTAGGAAGCTTGGTTGATCACTCCATTGTAAAGACACTACCATTCAGTTAGCCTCACTAAATCACTAGGAAGCTTGGTTGATCACTCCATCGTTAAGACACTACCATTCAGTTAGCCTCACTAAATCACTAGGAAGCTTGGTTGATCACTCCATTGTAAAGACACTACCATTCAGTTAGCCTCACTAAATCACTAGGAAGCTTGGTTGATTACTCCATTGTAAAGACACTACCATTCAGTTAGCCTCACTAAATCACTAGGAAGCTTGGTTGATTACTCCATTGTAAAGACACTACCATTCAGTTAGCCTCACTAAATCACTAGGAAGCTTGGTTGATCACTCCATTGTAAAGACACTACCATTCAGTTAGCCTCACTAAATCACTAGGAAGCTTGGTTGATTACTCCATTGTAAAGACACTACCATTCAGTTAGCCTCACTAAATCACTAGGAAGCTTGGTTGATTACTCCATTGTAAAGACACTACCATTCAGTTAGCCTCACTAAATCACTAGGAAGCTTGGTTGATTACTCCATTGTAAAGACACTACCATTCAGTTAGCCTCACTAAATCACTAGGAAGCTTGGTTGATCACTCCATTGTAAAGACACTACCATTCAGTTAGCCTCACTAAATCACTAGGAAGCTTGGTTGATTACTCCATTGTAAAGACACTACCATTCAGTTAGCCTCACTAAATCACTAGGAAGCTTGGTTGATCACTCCATTGTAAAGACACTACCATTCAGTTAGCCTCACTAAATCACTAGGAAGCTTGGTTGATTACTCCATTGTAAAGATACTACCATTCAGTTAGCCTCACTAAATCACTAGGAAGCTTGGTTGATTACTCCATTGTAAAGACACTACCATTCAGTTAGCCTCACTAAATCACTAGGAAGCTTGGTTGATCACTCCATTGTAAAGACACTACCATTCAGTTAGCCTCACTAAATCACTAGGAAGCTTGGTTGATTACTCCATTGTAAAGATACTACCATTCAGTTAGCCTCACTAAATCACTAGGAAGCTTGGTTGATCACTCCATTGTAAAGACACTACCATTCAGTTAGCCTCACTAAATCACTAGGAAGCTTGGTTGATTACTCCATTGTAAAGACACTACCATTCAGTTAGCCTCACTAAATCACTAGGAAGCTTGGTTGATCACTCCATTGTAAAGACACTACCATTCAGTTAGCCTCACTAAATCACTAGGAAGCTTGGTTGATTACTCCATTGTAAAGACACTACCATTCAGTTAGCCTCACTAAATCACTAGGAAGCTTGGTTGATCACTCCATTGTAAAGACACTACCATTCAGTTAGCCTCACTAAATCACTAGGAAGCTTGGTTGATCACTCCATTGTAAAGACACTACCATTCAGTTAGCCTCACTAAATCACTAGGAAGCTTGGTTGATTACTCCATTGTAAAGACACTACCATTCAGTTAGCCTCACTAAATCACTAGGAAGCTTGGTTGATTACTCCATTGTAAAGATACTACCATTCAGTTAGCCTCACTAAATCACTAGGAAGCTTGGTTGATCACTCCATTGTAAAGACACTACCATTCAGTTAGCCTCACTAAATCACTAGGAAGCTTGGTTGATTACTCCATTGTTAAGACACTACCATTCAGTTAGCCTCACTAAATCACTAGGAAGCTTGGTTGATTACTCCATTGTAAAGACACTACCATTCAGTTAGCCTCACTAAATCACTAGGAAGCTTGGTTGATTACTCCATTGTTAAGACACTACCATTCAGTTAGCCTCACTAAATCACTAGGAAGCTTGGTTGATCACTCCATTGTAAAGACACTACCATTCAGTTAGCCTCACTAAATCACTAGGAAGCTTGGTTGATCACTCCATCGTTAAGACACTACCATTCAGTTAGCCTCACTAAATCACTAGGAAGCTTGGTTGATTACTCCATTGTAAAGACACTACCATTCAGTTAGCCTCACTAAATCACTAGGAAGCTTGGTTGATCACTCCATTGTAAAGATACTACCATTCAGTTAGCCTCACTAAATCACTAGGAAGCTTGGTTGATCACTCCATTGTAAAGACACTACCATTCAGTTAGCCTCACTAAATCACTAGGAAGCTTGGTTGATCACTCCATTGTTAAGACACTACCATTCAGTTAGCCTCACTAAATCACTAGGAAGCTTGGTTGATTACTCCATTGTAAAGACACTACCATTCAGTTAGCCTCACTAAATCACTAGGAAGCTTGGTTGATCACTCCATTGTAAAGACACTACCATTCAGTTAGCCTCACTAAATCACTAGGAAGCTTGGTTGATTACTCCATTGTAAAGACACTACCATTCAGTTAGCCTCACTAAATCACTAGGAAGCTTGGTTGATCACTCCATTGTAAAGACACTACCATTCAGTTAGCCTCACTAAATCACTAGGAAGCTTGGTTGATTACTCCATTGTAAAGATACTACCATTCAGTTAGCCTCACTAAATCACTAGGAAGCTTGGTTGATTACTCCATTGTAAAGACACTACCATTCAGTTAGCCTCACTAAATCACTAGGAAGCTTGGTTGATCACTCCATTGTAAAGACACTACCATTCAGTTAGCCTCACTAAATCACTAGGAAGCTTGGTTGATTACTCCATTGTAAAGATACTACCATTCAGTTAGCCTCACTAAATCACTAGGAAGCTTGGTTGATCACTCCATTGTAAAGACACTACCATTCAGTTAGCCTCACTAAATCACTAGGAAGCTTGGTTGATTACTCCATTGTAAAGACACTACCATTCAGTTAGCCTCACTAAATCACTAGGAAGCTTGGTTGATCACTCCATTGTAAAGACACTACCATTCAGTTAGCCTCACTAAATCACTAGGAAGCTTGGTTGATTACTCCATTGTAAAGACACTACCATTCAGTTAGCCTCACTAAATCACTAGGAAGCTTGGTTGATCACTCCATTGTAAAGACACTACCATTCAGTTAGCCTCACTAAATCACTAGGAAGCTTGGTTGATCACTCCATTGTAAAGACACTACCATTCAGTTAGCCTCACTAAATCACTAGGAAGCTTGGTTGATTACTCCATTGTAAAGATACTACCATTCAGTTAGCCTCACTAAATCACTAGGAAGCTTGGTTGATCACTCCATTGTAAAGACACTACCATTCAGTTAGCCTCACTAAATCACTAGGAAGCTTGGTTGATTACTCCATTGTAAAGACACTACCATTCAGTTAGCCTCACTAAATCACTAGGAAGCTTGGTTGATTACTCCATTGTAAAGATACTACCATTCAGTTAGCCTCACTAAATCACTAGGAAGCTTGGTTGATCACTCCATTGTAAAGACACTACCATTCAGTTAGCCTCACTAAATCACTAGGAAGCTTGGTTGATCACTCCATTGTAAAGACACTACCATTCAGTTAGCCTCACTAAATCACTAGGAAGCTTGGTTGATTACTCCATTGTAAAGACACTACCATTCAGTTAGCCTCACTAAATCACTAGGAAGCTTGGTTGATTACTCCATTGTAAAGCCACTACCATTCAGTTAGCCTCACTAAATCACTAGGAAGCTTGGTTGATCACTCCATTGTAAAGATACTACCATTCAGTTAGCCTCACTAAATCACTAGGAAGCTTGGTTGATCACTCCATTGTAAAGACACTACCATTCAGTTAGCCTCACTAAATCACTAGGAAGCTTGGTTGATCACTCCATTGTAAAGACACTACCATTCAGTTAGCCTCACTAAATCACTAGGAAGCTTGGTTGATCACTCCATTGTAAAGACACTACCATTCAGTTAGCCTCACTAAATCACTAGGAAGCTTGGTTGATTACTCCATTGTAAAGACACTACCATTCAGTTAGCCTCACTAAATCACTAGGAAGCTTGGTTGATTACTCCATTGTAAAGACACTACCATTCAGTTAGCCTCACTAAATCACTAGGAAGCTTGGTTGATCACTCCATTGTAAAGACACTACCATTCAGTTAGCCTCACTAAATCACTAGGAAGCTTGGTTGATTACTCCATTGTAAAGACACTACCATTCAGTTAGCCTCACTAAATCACTAGGAAGCTTGGTTGATTACTCCATTGTAAAGACACTACCATTCAGTTAGCCTCACTAAATCACTAGGAAGCTTGGTTGATTACTCCATTGTAAAGACACTACCATTCAGTTAGCCTCACTAAATCACTAGGAAGCTTGGTTGATCACTCCATTGTAAAGACACTACCATTCAGTTAGCCTCACTAAATCACTAGGAAGCTTGGTTGATTACTCCATTGTAAAGACACTACCATTCAGTTAGCCTCACTAAATCACTAGGAAGCTTGGTTGATCACTCCATTGTAAAGACACTACCATTCAGTTAGCCTCACTAAATCACTAGGAAGCTTGGTTGATTACTCCATTGTAAAGATACTACCATTCAGTTAGCCTCACTAAATCACTAGGAAGCTTGGTTGATTACTCCATTGTAAAGACACTACCATTCAGTTAGCCTCACTAAATCACTAGGAAGCTTGGTTGATCACTCCATTGTAAAGACACTACCATTCAGTTAGCCTCACTAAATCACTAGGAAGCTTGGTTGATTACTCCATTGTAAAGATACTACCATTCAGTTAGCCTCACTAAATCACTAGGAAGCTTGGTTGATCACTCCATTGTAAAGACACTACCATTCAGTTAGCCTCACTAAATCACTAGGAAGCTTGGTTGATTACTCCATTGTAAAGACACTACCATTCAGTTAGCCTCACTAAATCACTAGGAAGCTTGGTTGATCACTCCATTGTAAAGACACTACCATTCAGTTAGCCTCACTAAATCACTAGGAAGCTTGGTTGATTACTCCATTGTAAAGACACTACCATTCAGTTAGCCTCACTAAATCACTAGGAAGCTTGGTTGATCACTCCATTGTAAAGACACTACCATTCAGTTAGCCTCACTAAATCACTAGGAAGCTTGGTTGATCACTCCATTGTAAAGACACTACCATTCAGTTAGCCTCACTAAATCACTAGGAAGCTTGGTTGATTACTCCATTGTAAAGATACTACCATTCAGTTAGCCTCACTAAATCACTAGGAAGCTTGGTTGATTACTCCATTGTAAAGACACTACCATTCAGTTAGCCTCACTAAATCACTAGGAAGCTTGGTTGATTACTCCATTGTAAAGACACTACCATTCAGTTAGCCTCACTAAATCACTAGGAAGCTTGGTTGATCACTCCATTGTAAAGACACTACCATTCAGTTAGCCTCACTAAATCACTAGGAAGCTTGGTTGATCACTCCATTGTAAAGACACTACCATTCAGTTAGCCTCACTAAATCACTAGGAAGCTTGGTTGATTACTCCATTGTAAAGATACTACCATTCAGTTAGCCTCACTAAATCACTAGGAAGCTTGGTTGATCACTCCATTGTAAAGACACTACCATTCAGTTAGCCTCACTAAATCACTAGGAAGCTTGGTTGATTACTCCATTGTAAAGACACTACCATTCAGTTAGCCTCACTAAATCACTAGGAAGCTTGGTTGATTACTCCATTGTAAAGATACTACCATTCAGTTAGCCTCACTAAATCACTAGGAAGCTTGGTTGATCACTCCATTGTAAAGACACTACCATTCAGTTAGCCTCACTAAATCACTAGGAAGCTTGGTTGATCACTCCATTGTAAAGACACTACCATTCAGTTAGCCTCACTAAATCACTAGGAAGCTTGGTTGATTACTCCATTGTAAAGACACTACCATTCAGTTAGCCTCACTAAATCACTAGGAAGCTTGGTTGATTACTCCATTGTAAAGACACTACCATTCAGTTAGCCTCACTAAATCACTAGGAAGCTTGGTTGATCACTCCATTGTAAAGATACTACCATTCAGTTAGCCTCACTAAATCACTAGGAAGCTTGGTTGATCACTCCATTGTAAAGACACTACCATTCAGTTAGCCTCACTAAATCACTAGGAAGCTTGGTTGATCACTCCATCGTTAAGACACTACCATTCAGTTAGCCTCACTAAATCACTAGGAAGCTTGGTTGATCACTCCATTGTAAAGACACTACCATTCAGTTAGCCTCACTAAATCACTAGGAAGCTTGGTTGATTACTCCATTGTAAAGACACTACCATTCAGTTAGCCTCACTAAATCACTAGGAAGCTTGGTTGATTACTCCATTGTAAAGACACTACCATTCAGTTAGCCTCACTAAATCACTAGGAAGCTTGGTTGATCACTCCATTGTAAAGACACTACCATTCAGTTAGCCTCACTAAATCACTAGGAAGCTTGGTTGATTACTCCATTGTAAAGACACTACCATTCAGTTAGCCTCACTAAATCACTAGGAAGCTTGGTTGATTACTCCATTGTAAAGACACTACCATTCAGTTAGCCTCACTAAATCACTAGGAAGCTTGGTTGATTACTCCATTGTAAAGACACTACCATTCAGTTAGCCTCACTAAATCACTAGGAAGCTTGGTTGATCACTCCATTGTAAAGACACTACCATTCAGTTAGCCTCACTAAATCACTAGGAAGCTTGGTTGATTACTCCATTGTAAAGACACTACCATTCAGTTAGCCTCACTAAATCACTAGGAAGCTTGGTTGATCACTCCATTGTAAAGACACTACCATTCAGTTAGCCTCACTAAATCACTAGGAAGCTTGGTTGATTACTCCATTGTAAAGATACTACCATTCAGTTAGCCTCACTAAATCACTAGGAAGCTTGGTTGATCACTCCATTGTAAAGACACTACCATTCAGTTAGCCTCACTAAATCACTAGGAAGCTTGGTTGATTACTCCATTGTAAAGATACTACCATTCAGTTAGCCTCACTAAATCACTAGGAAGCTTGGTTGATCACTCCATTGTAAAGACACTACCATTCAGTTAGCCTCACTAAATCACTAGGAAGCTTGGTTGATTACTCCATTGTAAAGACACTACCATTCAGTTAGCCTCACTAAATCACTAGGAAGCTTGGTTGATCACTCCATTGTAAAGACACTACCATTCAGTTAGCCTCACTAAATCACTAGGAAGCTTGGTTGATTACTCCATTGTAAAGACACTACCATTCAGTTAGCCTCACTAAATCACTAGGAAGCTTGGTTGATCACTCCATTGTAAAGACACTACCATTCAGTTAGCCTCACTAAATCACTAGGAAGCTTGGTTGATCACTCCATTGTAAAGACACTACCATTCAGTTAGCCTCACTAAATCACTAGGAAGCTTGGTTGATTACTCCATTGTAAAGATACTACCATTCAGTTAGCCTCACTAAATCACTAGGAAGCTTGGTTGATTACTCCATTGTAAAGACACTACCATTCAGTTAGCCTCACTAAATCACTAGGAAGCTTGGTTGATTACTCCATTGTAAAGACACTACCATTCAGTTAGCCTCACTAAATCACTAGGAAGCTTGGTTGATCACTCCATTGTAAAGACACTACCATTCAGTTAGCCTCACTAAATCACTAGGAAGCTTGGTTGATCACTCCATTGTAAAGACACTACCATTCAGTTAGCCTCACTAAATCACTAGGAAGCTTGGTTGATTACTCCATTGTAAAGATACTACCATTCAGTTAGCCTCACTAAATCACTAGGAAGCTTGGTTGATCACTCCATTGTAAAGACACTACCATTCAGTTAGCCTCACTAAATCACTAGGAAGCTTGGTTGATCACTCCATTGTAAAGACACTACCATTCAGTTAGCCTCACTAAATCACTAGGAAGCTTGGTTGATCACTCCATTGTAAAGACACTACCATTCAGTTAGCCTCACTAAATCACTAGGAAGCTTGGTTGATTACTCCATTGTAAAGATACTACCATTCAGTTAGCCTCACTAAATCACTAGGAAGCTTGGTTGATTACTCCATTGTAAAGACACTACCATTCAGTTAGCCTCACTAAATCACTAGGAAGCTTGGTTGATTACTCCATTGTAAAGACACTACCATTCAGTTAGCCTCACTAAATCACTAGGAAGCTTGGTTGATCACTCCATTGTAAAGACACTACCATTCAGTTAGCCTCACTAAATCACTAGGAAGCTTGGTTGATCACTCCATTGTAAAGACACTACCATTCAGTTAGCCTCACTAAATCACTAGGAAGCTTGGTTGATTACTCCATTGTAAAGATACTACCATTCAGTTAGCCTCACTAAATCACTAGGAAGCTTGGTTGATTACTCCATTGTAAAGACACTACCATTCAGTTAGCCTCACTAAATCACTAGGAAGCTTGGTTGATTACTCCATTGTAAAGACACTACCATTCAGTTAGCCTCACTAAATCACTAGGAAGCTTGGTTGATCACTCCATTGTAAAGACACTACCATTCAGTTAGCCTCACTAAATCACTAGGAAGCTTGGTTGATTACTCCATTGTAAAGATACTACCATTCAGTTAGCCTCACTAAATCACTAGGAAGCTTGGTTGATCACTCCATTGTAAAGACACTACCATTCAGTTAGCCTCACTAAATCACTAGGAAGCTTGGTTGATTACTCCATTGTAAAGACACTACCATTCAGTTAGCCTCACTAAATCACTAGGAAGCTTGGTTGATCACTCCATTGTAAAGACACTACCATTCAGTTAGCCTCACTAAATCACTAGGAAGCTTGGTTGATTACTCCATTGTAAAGACACTACCATTCAGTTAGCCTCACTAAATCACTAGGAAGCTTGGTTGATCACTCCATTGTAAAGACACTACCATTCAGTTAGCCTCACTAAATCACTAGGAAGCTTGGTTGATCACTCCATTGTAAAGACACTACCATTCAGTTAGCCTCACTAAATCACTAGGAAGCTTGGTTGATTACTCCATTGTAAAGATACTACCATTCAGTTAGCCTCACTAAATCACTAGGAAGCTTGGTTGATTACTCCATTGTAAAGACACTACCATTCAGTTAGCCTCACTAAATCACTAGGAAGCTTGGTTGATTACTCCATTGTAAAGACACTACCATTCAGTTAGCCTCACTAAATCACTAGGAAGCTTGGTTGATCACTCCATTGTAAAGACACTACCATTCAGTTAGCCTCACTAAATCACTAGGAAGCTTGGTTGATCACTCCATTGTAAAGACACTACCATTCAGTTAGCCTCACTAAATCACTAGGAAGCTTGGTTGATTACTCCATTGTAAAGACACTACCATTCAGTTAGCCTCACTAAATCACTAGGAAGCTTGGTTGATTACTCCATTGTAAAGATACTACCATTCAGTTAGCCTCACTAAATCACTAGGAAGCTTGGTTGATCACTCCATTGTAAAGACACTACCATTCAGTTAGCCTCACTAAATCACTAGGAAGCTTGGTTGATTACTCCATTGTAAAGATACTACCATTCAGTTAGCCTCACTAAATCACTAGGAAGCTTGGTTGATCACTCCATTGTAAAGACACTACCATTCAGTTAGCCTCACTAAATCACTAGGAAGCTTGGTTGATTACTCCATTGTAAAGACACTACCATTCAGTTAGCCTCACTAAATCACTAGGAAGCTTGGTTGATCACTCCATTGTAAAGACACTACCATTCAGTTAGCCTCACTAAATCACTAGGAAGCTTGGTTGATTACTCCATTGTAAAGACACTACCATTCAGTTAGCCTCACTAAATCACTAGGAAGCTTGGTTGATCACTCCATTGTAAAGACACTACCATTCAGTTAGCCTCACTAAATCACTAGGAAGCTTGGTTGATCACTCCATTGTAAAGACACTACCATTCAGTTAGCCTCACTAAATCACTAGGAAGCTTGGTTGATTACTCCATTGTAAAGATACTACCATTCAGTTAGCCTCACTAAATCACTAGGAAGCTTGGTTGATTACTCCATTGTAAAGACACTACCATTCAGTTAGCCTCACTAAATCACTAGGAAGCTTGGTTGATTACTCCATTGTAAAGACACTACCATTCAGTTAGCCTCACTAAATCACTAGGAAGCTTGGTTGATCACTCCATTGTAAAGACACTACCATTCAGTTAGCCTCACTAAATCACTAGGAAGCTTGGTTGATCACTCCATTGTAAAGACACTACCATTCAGTTAGCCTCACTAAATCACTAGGAAGCTTGGTTGATTACTCCATTGTAAAGACACTACCATTCAGTTAGCCTCACTAAATCACTAGGAAGCTTGGTTGATTACTCCATTGTAAAGATACTACCATTCAGTTAGCCTCACTAAATCACTAGGAAGCTTGGTTGATCACTCCATTGTAAAGACACTACCATTCAGTTAGCCTCACTAAATCACTAGGAAGCTTGGTTGATCACTCCATTGTAAAGACACTACCATTCAGTTAGCCTCACTAAATCACTAGGAAGCTTGGTTGATTACTCCATTGTAAAGACACTACCATTCAGTTAGCCTCACTAAATCACTAGGAAGCTTGGTTGATCACTCCATTGTAAAGACACTACCATTCAGTTAGCCTCACTAAATCACTAGGAAGCTTGGTTGATTACTCCATTGTAAAGACACTACCATTCAGTTAGCCTCACTAAATCACTAGGAAGCTTGGTTGATTACTCCATTGTAAAGACACTACCATTCAGTTAGCCTCACTAAATCACTAGGAAGCTTGGTTGATTACTCCATTGTAAAGATACTACCATTCAGTTAGCCTCACTAAATCACTAGGAAGCTTGGTTGATTACTCCATTGTAAAGACACTACCATTCAGTTAGCCTCACTAAATCACTAGGAAGCTTGGTTGATTACTCCATTGTAAAGACACTACCATTCAGTTAGCCTCACTAAATCACTAGGAAGCTTGGTTGATCACTCCATTGTAAAGACACTACCATTCAGTTAGCCTCACTAAATCACTAGGAAGCTTGGTTGATTACTCCATTGTAAAGACACTACCATTCAGTTAGCCTCACTAAATCACTAGGAAGCTTGGTTGATCACTCCATTGTAAAGACACTACCATTCAGTTAGCCTCACTAAATCACTAGGAAGCTTGGTTGATTACTCCATTGTAAAGATACTACCATTCAGTTAGCCTCACTAAATCACTAGGAAGCTTGGTTGATTACTCCATTGTAAAGACACTACCATTCAGTTAGCCTCACTAAATCACTAGGAAGCTTGGTTGATCACTCCATTGTAAAGACACTACCATTCAGTTAGCCTCACTAAATCACTAGGAAGCTTGGTTGATTACTCCATTGTAAAGATACTACCATTCAGTTAGCCTCACTAAATCACTAGGAAGCTTGGTTGATTACTCCATTGTAAAGACACTACCATTCAGTTAGCCTCACTAAATCACTAGGAAGCTTGGTTGATTACTCCATTGTAAAGACACTACCATTCAGTTAGCCTCACTAAATCACTAGGAAGCTTGGTTGATTACTCCATTGTAAAGACACTACCATTCAGTTAGCCTCACTAAATCACTAGGAAGCTTGGTTGATTACTCCATTGTAAAGACACTACCATTCAGTTAGCCTCACTAAATCACTAGGAAGCTTGGTTGATCACTCCATTGTAAAGACACTACCATTCAGTTAGCCTCACTAAATCACTAGGAAGCTTGGTTGATTACTCCATTGTAAAGACACTACCATTCAGTTAGCCTCACTAAATCACTAGGAAGCTTGGTTGATCACTCCATTGTAAAGACACTACCATTCAGTTAGCCTCACTAAATCACTAGGAAGCTTGGTTGATTACTCCATTGTAAAGATACTACCATTCAGTTAGCCTCACTAAATCACTAGGAAGCTTGGTTGATTACTCCATTGTAAAGACACTACCATTCAGTTAGCCTCACTAAATCACTAGGAAGCTTGGTTGATCACTCCATTGTAAAGACACTACCATTCAGTTAGCCTCACTAAATCACTAGGAAGCTTGGTTGATTACTCCATTGTAAAGATACTACCATTCAGTTAGCCTCACTAAATCACTAGGAAGCTTGGTTGATCACTCCATTGTAAAGACACTACCATTCAGTTAGCCTCACTAAATCACTAGGAAGCTTGGTTGATTACTCCATTGTAAAGACACTACCATTCAGTTAGCCTCACTAAATCACTAGGAAGCTTGGTTGATCACTCCATTGTAAAGACACTACCATTCAGTTAGCCTCACTAAATCACTAGGAAGCTTGGTTGATTACTCCATTGTAAAGACACTACCATTCAGTTAGCCTCACTAAATCACTAGGAAGCTTGGTTGATCACTCCATTGTAAAGACACTACCATTCAGTTAGCCTCACTAAATCACTAGGAAGCTTGGTTGATCACTCCATTGTAAAGACACTACCATTCAGTTAGCCTCACTAAATCACTAGGAAGCTTGGTTGATTACTCCATTGTAAAGATACTACCATTCAGTTAGCCTCACTAAATCACTAGGAAGCTTGGTTGATTACTCCATTGTAAAGACACTACCATTCAGTTAGCCTCACTAAATCACTAGGAAGCTTGGTTGATTACTCCATTGTAAAGACACTACCATTCAGTTAGCCTCACTAAATCACTAGGAAGCTTGGTTGATCACTCCATTGTAAAGACACTACCATTCAGTTAGCCTCACTAAATCACTAGGAAGCTTGGTTGATCACTCCATTGTAAAGACACTACCATTCAGTTAGCCTCACTAAATCACTAGGAAGCTTGGTTGATTACTCCATTGTAAAGACACTACCATTCAGTTAGCCTCACTAAATCACTAGGAAGCTTGGTTGATTACTCCATTGTAAAGATACTACCATTCAGTTAGCCTCACTAAATCACTAGGAAGCTTGGTTGATCACTCCATTGTAAAGACACTACCATTCAGTTAGCCTCACTAAATCACTAGGAAGCTTGGTTGATCACTCCATTGTAAAGACACTACCATTCAGTTAGCCTCACTAAATCACTAGGAAGCTTGGTTGATCACTCCATTGTAAAGACACTACCATTCAGTTAGCCTCACTAAATCACTAGGAAGCTTGGTTGATCACTCCATTGTAAAGACACTACCATTCAGTTAGCCTCACTAAATCACTAGGAAGCTTGGTTGATTACTCCATTGTAAAGACCATTCAGTTAGCCTCACTAAATCACTAGGAAGCTTGGTTGATTACTCCATTGTAAAGACACTACCATTCAGTTAGCCTCACTAAATCACTAGGAAGCTTGGTTGATTACTCCATTGTAAAGATACTACCATTCAGTTAGCCTCACTAAATCACTAGGAAGCTTGGTTGATTACTCCATTGTAAAGACACTACCATTCAGTTAGCCTCACTAAATCACTAGGAAGCTTGGTTGATTACTCCATTGTAAAGACACTACCATTCAGTTAGCCTCACTAAATCACTAGGAAGCTTGGTTGATCACTCCATTGTAAAGACACTACCATTCAGTTAGCCTCACTAAATCACTAGGAAGCTTGGTTGATCACTCCATTGTAAAGACACTACCATTCAGTTAGCCTCACTAAATCACTAGGAAGCTTGGTTGATTACTCCATTGTAAAGACACTACCATTCAGTTAGCCTCACTAAATCACTAGGAAGCTTGGTTGATTACTCCATTGTAAAGATACTACCATTCAGTTAGCCTCACTAAATCACTAGGAAGCTTGGTTGATTACTCCATTGTAAAGACACTACCATTCAGTTAGCCTCACTAAATCACTAGGAAGCTTGGTTGATTACTCCATTGTAAAGACACTACCATTCAGTTAGCCTCACTAAATCACTAGGAAGCTTGGTTGATCACTCCATTGTAAAGACACTACCATTCAGTTAGCCTCACTAAATCACTAGGAAGCTTGGTTGATCACTCCATTGTAAAGACACTACCATTCAGTTAGCCTCACTAAATCACTAGGAAGCTTGGTTGATCACTCCATTGTAAAGACACTACCATTCAGTTAGCCTCACTAAATCACTAGGAAGCTTGGTTGATTACTCCATTGTAAAGACACTACCATTCAGTTAGCCTCACTAAATCACTAGGAAGCTTGGTTGATTACTCCATTGTAAAGATACTACCATTCAGTTAGCCTCACTAAATCACTAGGAAGCTTGGTTGATCACTCCATTGTAAAGACACTACCATTCAGTTAGCCTCACTAAATCACTAGGAAGCTTGGTTGATCACTCCATTGTAAAGACACTACCATTCAGTTAGCCTCACTAAATCACTAGGAAGCTTGGTTGATCACTCCATTGTAAAGACACTACCATTCAGTTAGCCTCACTAAATCACTAGGAAGCTTGGTTGATCACTCCATTGTAAAGACACTACCATTCAGTTAGCCTCACTAAATCACTAGGAAGCTTGGTTGATCACTCCATTGTAAAGACACTACCATTCAGTTAGCCTCACTAAATCACTAGGAAGCTTGGTTGATTACTCCATTGTAAAGATACTACCATTCAGTTAGCCTCACTAAATCACTAGGAAGCTTGGTTGATTACTCCATTGTAAAGACCATTCAGTTAGCCTCACTAAATCACTAGGAAGCTTGGTTGATTACTCCATTGTAAAGACACTACCATTCAGTTAGCCTCACTAAATCACTAGGAAGCTTGGTTGATTACTCCATTGTAAAGATACTACCATTCAGTTAGCCTCACTAAATCACTAGGAAGCTTGGTTGATTACTCCATTGTAAAGACACTACCATTCAGTTAGCCTCACTAAATCACTAGGAAGCTTGGTTGATTACTCCATTGTAAAGACACTACCATTCAGTTAGCCTCACTAAATCACTAGGAAGCTTGGTTGATTACTCCATTGTAAAGACACTACCATTCAGTTAGCCTCACTAAATCACTAGGAAGCTTGGTTGATTACTCCATTGTAAAGCCACTACCATTCAGTTAGCCTCACTAAATCACTAGGAAGCTTGGTTGATCACTCCATTGTAAAGATACTACCATTCAGTTAGCCTCACTAAATCACTAGGAAGCTTGGTTGATCACTCCATTGTAAAGACACTACCATTCAGTTAGCCTCACTAAATCACTAGGAAGCTTGGTTGATCACTCCATCGTTAAGACACTACCATTCAGTTAGCCTCACTAAATCACTAGGAAGCTTGGTTGATCACTCCATTGTAAAGACCATTCAGTTAGCCTCACTAAATCACTAGGAAGCTTGGTTGATTACTCCATTGTAAAGACACTACCATTCAGTTAGCCTCACTAAATCACTAGGAAGCTTGGTTGATTACTCCATTGTAAAGACCATTCAGTTAGCCTCACTAAATCACTAGGAAGCTTGGTTGATTACTCCATTGTAAAGACACTACCATTCAGTTAGCCTCACTAAATCACTAGGAAGCTTGGTTGATTACTCCATTGTAAAGATACTACCATTCAGTTAGCCTCACTAAATCACTAGGAAGCTTGGTTGATTACTCCATTGTAAAGACACTACCATTCAGTTAGCCTCACTAAATCACTAGGAAGCTTGGTTGATTACTCCATTGTAAAGACACTACCATTCAGTTAGCCTCACTAAATCACTAGGAAGCTTGGTTGATTACTCCATTGTAAAGACACTACCATTCAGTTAGCCTCACTAAATCACTAGGAAGCTTGGTTGATTACTCCATTGTAAAGCCACTACCATTCAGTTAGCCTCACTAAATCACTAGGAAGCTTGGTTGATCACTCCATTGTAAAGATACTACCATTCAGTTAGCCTCACTAAATCACTAGGAAGCTTGGTTGATCACTCCATTGTAAAGACACTACCATTCAGTTAGCCTCACTAAATCACTAGGAAGCTTGGTTGATCACTCCATCGTTAAGACACTACCATTCAGTTAGCCTCACTAAATCACTAGGAAGCTTGGTTGATCACTCCATTGTAAAGACACTACCATTCAGTTATTCTCACTAAATCACTAGGAAGCTTGGTTGATTACTCCATTGTAAAGACACTACCATTCAGTTAGCCTCACTAAATCACTAGGAAGCTTGGTTGATCACTCCATTGTAAAGACACTACCATTCAGTTAGCCTCACTAAATCACTAGGAAGCTTGGTTGATTACTCCATTGTAAAGACACTACCATTCAGTTAGCCTCACTAAATCACTAGGAAGCTTGGTTGATTACTCCATTGTAAAGACACTACCATTCAGTTAGCCTCACTAAATCACTAGGAAGCTTGGTTGATCACTCCATTGTAAAGACACTACCATTCAGTTAGCCTCACTAAATCACTAGGAAGCTTGGTTGATTACTCCATTGTAAAGACACTACCATTCAGTTAGCCTCACTAAATCACTAGGAAGCTTGGTTGATCACTCCATTGTAAAGACACTACCATTCAGTTAGCCTCACTAAATCACTAGGAAGCTTGGTTGATTACTCCATTGTAAAGACACTACCATTCAGTTAGCCTCACTAAATCACTAGGAAGCTTGGTTGATCACTCCATTGTAAAGACACTACCATTCAGTTAGCCTCACTAAATCACTAGGAAGCTTGGTTGATTACTCCATTGTAAAGACACTACCATTCAGTTAGCCTCACTAAATCACTAGGAAGCTTGGTTGATCACTCCATTGTAAAGACACTACCATTCAGTTAGCCTCACTAAATCACTAGGAAGCTTGGTTGATCACTCCATTGTAAAGACACTACCATTCAGTTAGCCTCACTAAATCACTAGGAAGCTTGGTTGATTACTCCATTGTAAAGATACTACCATTCAGTTAGCCTCACTAAATCACTAGGAAGCTTGGTTGATTACTCCATTGTAAAGACACTACCATTCAGTTAGCCTCACTAAATCACTAGGAAGCTTGGTTGATTACTCCATTGTAAAGACACTACCATTCAGTTAGCCTCACTAAATCACTAGGAAGCTTGGTTGATCACTCCATTGTAAAGACACTACCATTCAGTTAGCCTCACTAAATCACTAGGAAGCTTGGTTGATCACTCCATTGTAAAGACACTACCATTCAGTTAGCCTCACTAAATCACTAGGAAGCTTGGTTGATTACTCCATTGTAAAGACACTACCATTCAGTTAGCCTCACTAAATCACTAGGAAGCTTGGTTGATTACTCCATTGTAAAGATACTACCATTCAGTTAGCCTCACTAAATCACTAGGAAGCTTGGTTGATCACTCCATTGTAAAGACACTACCATTCAGTTAGCCTCACTAAATCACTAGGAAGCTTGGTTGATCACTCCATTGTAAAGACACTACCATTCAGTTAGCCTCACTAAATCACTAGGAAGCTTGGTTGATTACTCCATTGTAAAGACACTACCATTCAGTTAGCCTCACTAAATCACTAGGAAGCTTGGTTGATCACTCCATTGTAAAGACACTACCATTCAGTTAGCCTCACTAAATCACTAGGAAGCTTGGTTGATCACTCCATTGTAAAGACACTACCATTCAGTTAGCCTCACTAAATCACTAGGAAGCTTGGTTGATTACTCCATTGTAAAGACACTACCATTCAGTTAGCCTCACTAAATCACTAGGAAGCTTGGTTGATCACTCCATTGTAAAGACACTACCATTCAGTTAGCCTCACTAAATCACTAGGAAGCTTGGTTGATTACTCCATTGTAAAGACACTACCATTCAGTTAGCCTCACTAAATCACTAGGAAGCTTGGTTGATCACTCCATTGTAAAGACACTACCATTCAGTTAGCCTCACTAAATCACTAGGAAGCTTGGTTGATCACTCCATTGTAAAGACACTACCATTCAGTTAGCCTCACTAAATCACTAGGAAGCTTGGTTGATTACTCCATTGTAAAGATACTACCATTCAGTTAGCCTCACTAAATCACTAGGAAGCTTGGTTGATTACTCCATTGTAAAGACACTACCATTCAGTTAGCCTCACTAAATCACTAGGAAGCTTGGTTGATTACTCCATTGTAAAGACACTACCATTCAGTTAGCCTCACTAAATCACTAGGAAGCTTGGTTGATCACTCCATTGTAAAGACACTACCATTCAGTTAGCCTCACTAAATCACTAGGAAGCTTGGTTGATCACTCCATTGTAAAGACACTACCATTCAGTTAGCCTCACTAAATCACTAGGAAGCTTGGTTGATTACTCCATTGTAAAGACACTACCATTCAGTTAGCCTCACTAAATCACTAGGAAGCTTGGTTGATTACTCCATTGTAAAGATACTACCATTCAGTTAGCCTCACTAAATCACTAGGAAGCTTGGTTGATCACTCCATTGTAAAGACACTACCATTCAGTTAGCCTCACTAAATCACTAGGAAGCTTGGTTGATCACTCCATTGTAAAGACACTACCATTCAGTTAGCCTCACTAAATCACTAGGAAGCTTGGTTGATTACTCCATTGTAAAGATACTACCATTCAGTTAGCCTCACTAAATCACTAGGAAGCTTGGTTGATCACTCCATTGTAAAGACACTACCATTCAGTTAGCCTCACTAAATCACTAGGAAGCTTGGTTGATTACTCCATTGTAAAGACACTACCATTCAGTTAGCCTCACTAAATCACTAGGAAGCTTGGTTGATCACTCCATTGTAAAGACACTACCATTCAGTTAGCCTCACTAAATCACTAGGAAGCTTGGTTGATTACTCCATTGTAAAGACACTACCATTCAGTTAGCCTCACTAAATCACTAGGAAGCTTGGTTGATCACTCCATTGTAAAGACACTACCATTCAGTTAGCCTCACTAAATCACTAGGAAGCTTGGTTGATCACTCCATTGTAAAGACACTACCATTCAGTTAGCCTCACTAAATCACTAGGAAGCTTGGTTGATTACTCCATTGTAAAGATACTACCATTCAGTTAGCCTCACTAAATCACTAGGAAGCTTGGTTGATTACTCCATTGTAAAGACACTACCATTCAGTTAGCCTCACTAAATCACTAGGAAGCTTGGTTGATTACTCCATTGTAAAGACACTACCATTCAGTTAGCCTCACTAAATCACTAGGAAGCTTGGTTGATCACTCCATTGTAAAGACACTACCATTCAGTTAGCCTCACTAAATCACTAGGAAGCTTGGTTGATCACTCCATTGTAAAGACACTACCATTCAGTTAGCCTCACTAAATCACTAGGAAGCTTGGTTGATTACTCCATTGTAAAGACACTACCATTCAGTTAGCCTCACTAAATCACTAGGAAGCTTGGTTGATTACTCCATTGTAAAGATACTACCATTCAGTTAGCCTCACTAAATCACTAGGAAGCTTGGTTGATCACTCCATTGTAAAGACACTACCATTCAGTTAGCCTCACTAAATCACTAGGAAGCTTGGTTGATCACTCCATTGTAAAGACACTACCATTCAGTTAGCCTCACTAAATCACTAGGAAGCTTGGTTGATTACTCCATTGTAAAGACACTACCATTCAGTTAGCCTCACTAAATCACTAGGAAGCTTGGTTGATCACTCCATTGTAAAGACACTACCATTCAGTTAGCCTCACTAAATCACTAGGAAGCTTGGTTGATTACTCCATTGTAAAGACACTACCATTCAGTTAGCCTCACTAAATCACTAGGAAGCTTGGTTGATCACTCCATTGTAAAGATACTACCATTCAGTTAGCCTCACTAAATCACTAGGAAGCTTGGTTGATCACTCCATTGTAAAGACACTACCATTCAGTTAGCCTCACTAAATCACTAGGAAGCTTGGTTGATCACTCCATTGTAAAGACACTACCATTCAGTTAGCCTCACTAAATCACTAGGAAGCTTGGTTGATCACTCCATTGTAAAGACACTACCATTCAGTTAGCCTCACTAAATCACTAGGAAGCTTGGTTGATCACTCCATTGTAAAGACACTACCATTCAGTTAGCCTCACTAAATCACTAGGAAGCTTGGTTGATCACTCCATTGTAAAGACACTACCATTCAGTTAGCCTCACTAAATCACTAGGAAGCTTGGTTGATTACTCCATTGTAAAGATACTACCATTCAGTTAGCCTCACTAAATCACTAGGAAGCTTGGTTGATCACTCCATTGTAAAGACACTACCATTCAGTTAGCCTCACTAAATCACTAGGAAGCTTGGTTGATTACTCCATTGTAAAGACACTACCATTCAGTTAGCCTCACTAAATCACTAGGAAGCTTGGTTGATCACTCCATTGTAAAGACACTACCATTCAGTTAGCCTCACTAAATCACTAGGAAGCTTGGTTGATTACTCCATTGTAAAGACACTACCATTCAGTTAGCCTCACTAAATCACTAGGAAGCTTGGTTGATCACTCCATTGTAAAGACACTACCATTCAGTTAGCCTCACTAAATCACTAGGAAGCTTGGTTGATCACTCCATTGTAAAGACACTACCATTCAGTTAGCCTCACTAAATCACTAGGAAGCTTGGTTGATTACTCCATTGTAAAGATACTACCATTCAGTTAGCCTCACTAAATCACTAGGAAGCTTGGTTGATTACTCCATTGTAAAGACACTACCATTCAGTTAGCCTCACTAAATCACTAGGAAGCTTGGTTGATTACTCCATTGTAAAGACACTACCATTCAGTTAGCCTCACTAAATCACTAGGAAGCTTGGTTGATCACTCCATTGTAAAGACACTACCATTCAGTTAGCCTCACTAAATCACTAGGAAGCTTGGTTGATCACTCCATTGTAAAGACACTACCATTCAGTTAGCCTCACTAAATCACTAGGAAGCTTGGTTGATTACTCCATTGTAAAGACACTACCATTCAGTTAGCCTCACTAAATCACTAGGAAGCTTGGTTGATTACTCCATTGTAAAGACACTACCATTCAGTTAGCCTCACTAAATCACTAGGAAGCTTGGTTGATCACTCCATTGTAAAGACACTACCATTCAGTTAGCCTCACTAAATCACTAGGAAGCTTGGTTGATTACTCCATTGTAAAGACACTACCATTCAGTTAGCCTCACTAAATCACTAGGAAGCTTGGTTGATTACTCCATTGTAAAGACACTACCATTCAGTTAGCCTCACTAAATCACTAGGAAGCTTGGTTGATCACTCCATTGTAAAGATACTACCATTCAGTTAGCCTCACTAAATCACTAGGAAGCTTGGTTGATCACTCCATTGTAAAGACACTACCATTCAGTTAGCCTCACTAAATCACTAGGAAGCTTGGTTGATTACTCCATTGTAAAGACACTACCATTCAGTTAGCCTCACTAAATCACTAGGAAGCTTGGTTGATTACTCCATTGTAAAGACACTACCATTCAGTTAGCCTCACTAAATCACTAGGAAGCTTGGTTGATTACTCCATTGTAAAAACACTACCATTCAGTTAGCCTCACTAAATCACTAGGAAGCTTGGTTGATTACTCCATTGTAAAGACACTACCATTCAGTTAGCCTCACTAAATCACTAGGAAGCTTGGTTGATTACTCCATTGTAAAGACACTACCATTCAGTTAGCCTCACTAAATCACTAGGAAGCTTGGTTGATCACTCCATTGTAAAGACACTACCATTCAGTTAGCCTCACTAAATCACTAGGAAGCTTGGTTGATCACTCCATTGTAAAGACACTACCATTCAGTTAGCATCACTAAATCACTAGGAAGCTTGGTTGATTACTCCATTGTAAAGACACTACCATTCAGTTAGCCTCACTAAATCACTAGGAAGCTTGGTTGATTACTCCATTGTAAAGACACTACCATTCAGTTAGCCTCACTAAATCACTAGGAAGCTTGGTTGATTACTCCATTGTAAAGATACTACCATTCAGTTAGCCTCACTAAATCACTAGGAAGCTTGGTTGATCACTCCATTGTAAAGACACTACCATTCAGTTAGCCTCACTAAATCACTAGGAAGCTTGGTTGATCACTCCATTGTAAAGACACTACCATTCAGTTAGCCTCTTGTTCTTTCCCTACAGTCACCATGTATTTAAACTGTATTTATGCTGAGGCTTGACTTCAGTCTTCCTACATATATGGTACATGGCAACAAGAAGCATAGATTTGGCCAACACATACAGTACAGGATGGATACAATCAAAGCCCTTTTTACATCAGCAGTTGTCAGACAGTGATTTACAGGAACCCATCCTAAAACCCCAAAGAGCAAGCAATGCAGATGTAGAAGCACATTAGCTAGGAAAAACTCCATAAAGGCAAGAATCTAGGAAGAAACCTAGAGCGGAGCCAGGCACTGAGGGGAGGCCAGTCCTCTTCTGGCTGTACCGGGTAGAGAGGAGCCAGGCTCTGAGGGGTGGCCAGTCCTCTTCTGGCTGTACCGGGTAGAGAGGAGCCAGGCTCTGAGGGGAGGCCAGTCCTCTTCTGGCTGTACCGGGTAGAGAGGAGCCAGTCTCTGAGAGGTGGCCAGTCCTCTTCTGGCTGTACCGAGTAGAGAGGAACCAGTCTCTGAGAGGTGGCCAGTCCTCTTCTGGCTGTACCGGGTAGAGAGGAGCCAGGCTCTGAGGGGAGGCCAGTCCTCTTCTGGCTGTACCGGGTAGAGAGGAACCAGTCTCTGAGGGGAGGCCAATCCTCTTCTGGCTGTACCGGGTAGAGAGGAGCCAGTCTCTGAGGGGAGGCCAGTCCTCTTCTGGCTGTACCGGGTAGAGAGGAGCCAGTCTCTGAGGGGAGGCCAGTCCTCTTCTGGCTGTACCGGGTAGAGAGGAGCCAGTCTCTGAGGGGTGGCCAGTCCTCTTCTGGCTGTACCGGGTAGAGATGAGCCAGTCTCTGAGGGGAGGCCAGTCCTCTTCTGGCTGTACCGGGTAGAGAGGAGCCAGTCTCTGAGGGGAGGCCAGTCCTCTTCTGGCTGTACCGGGTAGAGAGGAGCCAGTCTCTGAGGGGTGGCCAGTCCTCTTCTGGCTGTACCGGGTAGAGATGAGCCAGTCTCTGAGGGGTGGCCAGTCCTCTTCTTGCTGTACCGGGTAGAGAGGAGCCAGGCTCTGAGGGGTGGCCAGTCCTCTTCTGGCTGTACCGGGTAGAGAGGAGCCATTCTCTGAGGGGTGGCCAGTCCTCTTCTGGCTGTACCGGGTAGAGAGGAGCCGGTCTCTGAGGGGTGGCCAGTCCTCTTCTGGCTGTACCGGGTAGAGAGGAGCCGGTCTCTGAGGGGTGGCCAGTCCTCGTCTGGCTGTACCGGGTAGAGAGAAACCAATCTCTGAGGGATGGCCAGTCCTTTTCTGGCTGTACCAGGTAGAGAGGAACCAGTCTCAGAGGGGTGGCCAGTCCTCTTCTGGCTGTACCGGGTAGAGAGGAACCAGTCTCTGAGGGGTGGCCAGTCCTCTTCTGGCTGTACCGGGTAGAGAGGAACCAGTCTCTGAGGGGTGGCCAGTCCTCTTCTGGCTGTACCGGTTAGAGATATGAGTAGGTGTGGCCATTAAAGCCAGAATACAAGACTATACATCATACATCATACACACACTGTCTCCAACTGACTGTTTCCAGTGCTGTGTGAGTCCCAGCTTGACTGTTTCATCACCAGTACTGTGTGAGTCCCAGCTTGACTGTTTCATCACCAGTGCTGTGTGAGTCCCAGCTTGACTGTTTCATCACCAGTACTGTGTGAGTCCCAGCTTGACTGTTTCATCACCAGTACTGTGTGAGTCCCAGCTTGACTGTTTCATCACCAGTACTGCGTGAGTCCCAGTTTGACTGTTTCATCACCAGTACTGTGTGAGTCCCAGCTTGACTGTTTCATCACCAGTACTGTGTGAGTCCCAGCTTGACTGTTTCATCACCAGTACTGTGTGAGTCCCAGCTTGACTGTTTCATCACCAGTACTGTGTGAGTCCCAGCTTGACTGTTTCATCACCAGTACTGTGTGAGTCCCAGCTGGCCCACTTTGCTTGTATCACTTACAAGTGTCTCACTGAATGGTATCAGATTGTTATTACTGCTGAGACACACCACCATTGACCCCTCATTCTGAAACCTGTCAGAGAGAATCCAGATCCACACTGACTTGTGATGCTACGTTCTCTCTTTCCCCCCCAACACATCCTAGCGTGAGATCAAGGTTGACTTTGGCTATGCTTCAGCATTCACACGGTGTTATGCACTATTTGACGCCCAAGATAAATTGTGTGAAACCTGTCACCTGCAATCAACCAATTCATGCACAACCTGGCATGAACTCAAGTACGCATACACACATGCACAAAAAGTACGCATGCACATACACACAATCTCTCTTTCTCGCTCTCTTCGTGTGAAGAACACCCTTCCAGACAGACCAGTAGAACAGACCCCTGTTGCCACAATGGCTGTGTTTACACCGGCAGCCCAATTCTGATATTTTGAAACTAATTGGTCTTTAGACCAATCAGATCAGATCTCTTGTCAATCATTGGACAAAATATCTAAATTGGACTACCTGTATAAACACAGCCAATGACAAAGCAAAGCCCTCCAGAGGCATGCTGGGATATTTATGGAGCTGAGGTAAGGAGGATGGCCTATAGCCAGCCTCAAGGTATCTCATGGAAACTGGACAGGGCTGTTTCACCATCCTGTACTAGCCAGCTAAAGCACCAACCCAGATCAGTAAACTTTAAAACGTGCTTTTAACCTTTATGTCAGCCTTAAAATGTATCCTTCAGCCCATAGAGTCATACCTTAGCCCCTAAAGTCGTACCTCAGCCCCTAGAGTCGTACCTCAGCCCCTAAAGTCGTACCTCAGCCCCTAGAGTCGTACCTCAGCCCCTAAAGTCATCCCTCAGCCCCTAGAGTCGTACCTCCGCCCCTAAAGTCTTACCTCAGCCCCGAGAGTCGTACCTCGGCCCCGAGAGATGTACCTCGGCCCCTAGAGTCGTACCTCAGCCCCTAGAGTCGTACCTCAGCCCCTAGAGTCGTACCTCAGGCCCTAGAGTCGTACCTCAGCCCCTAGAGTCATACCTCCGCCCCTAGAGTCGTACCTCAGCCCCTAGAGTCATACCTCCGCCCCTAGAGTCGTACCTCCGCCCCTAGAGTCGTACCTCAGCCCCTAGAGTCATACCTCCGCCCCTAGAGTCGTACCTCCGCCCCTAGAGTCGTACCTCAGCCCCTAGAGTCGTACCTCAGCCCCTAGAGTCATACCTCCGCCCCTAGAGTCGTACCTCCGCCCCTAGAGTCATACCTCCGCCCCTAGAGTCGTACCTCCGCCCCTAGAGTCGTACCTCCGCCCCTAGAGTCGTACCTCAGCCCCTAGAGTCGTACCTCAGCCCCTAGAGTCGTACCTCCGCCCCTAGAGTCGTACCTCAGCAGTTATCACCATCTAGTGTATATGTCGCCCTGCATTTAGTAAATACCCTCATTCATCACAGACCTACAATATGAAGGACTCAAAAGTTTTTTTTTTTCAATTACTCAACTGAAAATGTGTTGTATTATTAAGTATATCCCCTGATGCCTCTTAGAAAACAATTCAAACACATTTACATACAGTCATAACTTACCAGGCCAACATGAGTCTGGCAGCCAAAGTGACCGAGACATTTCATAAGGATGGTGACTCAATATTATGATTGATGGTGTTTTTATTAAGTCCTGATGGATTGTGATAGTATTTTAATGAGCTGGGCTGTGTATTGGCTTTCCCATTAAATAGAAGGAAACCATCTATTTCCTAACAGATGTTGTAGATTAGAGGGTGGTTGAGGACGTCCTGTGGGACATATGTATGTGTGTGTGTGTGTGTGTGTGTGTGTGTGTGTGTGTGTGTGTGTGTGTGTGTGTGTGTGTGTGTGTGTGTGTGTGTGTGTGTGTGTGTGTGTGTGTGTGTGTGTGTGTGTGTGTGTGTGTGTGTGTGTGTGTGTGTGTGTGTGTGTGTGTACAGAGATCAGTCAGACAGTAATCCACATGTTCACTATGTTCATACAACCTGAAACTACAACCAACATCCAGTTTTTTACCCTTATTTTACCCTCATCGTTCTCTAGGATGTTTCCACTCTTGAGTCTATTGGATTTACCACTATAATGGTGAGTCACACACACACAGTCTCCCCCTCCAAGGAGACCTCTCTCTGATGGGAGGAACAACCCTCATGGTTCTCTATGCCAAGCAGCTTCTGATGGGAGCAACAACCCTCATGGTTCTCTATGCCAAGCAGCTTCTGATGGGAGCAACAACCCTCATGGTTCTCTATGCCAAGCAGCTTCTGATGGGAGGAACAACCCTCATGGTTCTCTATGCCAAGCAGCGTCTGATGGGAGGAACAACCCTCCTGGTTCTCTATGCCAAGCAGCCTCTGATGGGAGGAACAACCCTCCTGGTTCTCTATGCCAAGCAGCTTCTGATGGGAGCAACAACCCTCCTGGTTCTCTATGCCAAGCAGCTTCTGATGGGAGCAACAACCCTCATGGTTCTCTATGCCAAGCAGCTTCTGATGGGAGGAACAACCCTCATGGTTCTCTATGCCAAGCAGCTTCTGATGGGAGGAACAACCCTCCTGGTTCTCTATGCCAAGCAGCCTCTGATGGGAGGAACAACCCTCCTGGTTCTCTATGCCAAGCAGCTTCTGATGGGAGGAACAACCCTCCTGGTTCTCTATGCCAAGCAGCCTCTGATGGGAGGAACAACCCTCCTGGTTCTCTATGCCAAGCAGCCTCTGATGGGAGGAACAACCCTCCTGGTTCTCTATGCCAAGCAGCCTCTGATGGGAGGAACAACCCTCCTGGTTCTCTATGCCAAGCAGCCTCTGATGGGAGGAACAACCCTCCTGGTTCTCTATGCCAAGCAGCCTCTGATGGGAGAAACAACCCTCCTGGTTCTCTATGCCAAGCAGCTTCTGATGGGAGGAACAACCCTCCTGGTTCTCTATGCCAAGCAGCCTCTGATGGGAGGAACAACCCTCCTGGTTCTCTATGCCAAGCAGCCTCTGATGGTTGGTGGTGGTTGAAAAACGAGTTTTAATGACTTCAACCTGACTGTATGTAAACTTCCGACTTCAACTGTATGCATAGGTCCAATCATTTAGAAATGTAGATTAGGTACCTTGATCTAGGAATAGCCACGTCATCCTTTTAGGACCGGGAGGAAGCCATGTGTGCATCCCAAATGACATCCTATTCCCTACGTAGTGCACTATATTTCTCTGGTGCCACTGCCCATGCTAATAATAATGTGAAGATGAATGTTAATACCAAGGTAATGCTGTTAGTGCCATTCCACAGCACATCAAGCTGTTATCTAAATGGATCAATGGAGGATGCACCACAGGTGCATCATAGACTCAGAGAGAACATTATTTCCTCGGATAAAGACAATGTTAGTTCTAGTCAGCTAGGCTGCTTCCCAAATGGCACCCTTTTCCGTTCACAGTGCGCTACTTTTGATCAGCGCCCTATGGATATTGGTCAAAAGCAGGGCACTAAATAGGGAATAGGGTGCCATTTGGGACGTAAACCTAGTCATTTCAGCATGTGATTGAGAACATAACCTCAGTCATCCCCTTCACGCCGGCTGATGCATAGGGCAGCATATATAAAGACCTGGGGAAATGATGAGCTGAAATAGCAATATGCAGAGGTGTGTGTCTATCAGCAACAGGTTGTGTTTGGTAAATTATCCAACCCATCCTCCCTTTATTTCCATTCACATTAAAACAAATAGTGATGTGATGTCCACCAGTTCAGATTTAAAAACACATCCAGAAAGAGGAGCTGATGGGAGCACCATAAGGAGGAGGGGAGAGGGAGGGAGGGGTGGAGGAGGTGTAGAGACAGGGAGGGAGGGAGGGAGGGAGGGAGGGAGGGAGGGAGGGAGGGAGGGAGGGAGGGAGGGAGGGAGGGAGGGGAGGGAGGGAGGGAGGGAGGGGTGGAGGAGGTGTAGAGACAGGGAGGGAGGGAGGGAGGGAGGGAGGGAGGGAGGGAGGGAGGGAGGGAGGGAGGGAGGGAGGGAGGGAGGGAGGGAGGGAGGGAGGGAGGGAGGGAGGGAGGGAGGGAGGGAGGGAGGGAGGGGGTGTAGAGACAGGGAGGGAGGGGTGGAGGAGGTGTAGAGACAGGGAGGGAGGGAGGGAGGGAGGGAGGGAGGGAGGGAGGGAGGGAGGGAGGGAGGGAGGGAGGGAGGGAGGGAGGGAGGGAGGGAGGGAGGGAGGGAGGGAGGGAGGGAGGGGAGGGAGGGAGGGGGTGGAGGAGGTGTAGAGACAGGGAGGGAGGGAGGGGTGGAGGAGGTGTAGAGACAGGGAGGGGAGGGAGGGAGGGAGGGAGGGAGGGAGGGAGGGAGGGAGGGAGGGAGGGAGGGAGGGAGGGAGGGAGGGAGGGAGGGAGGGAGGGAGGGAGGGAGGGAGGGAGGGAGGGAGGGAGGGAGGGAGGGAGGGAGCAGTAAGAAGAGAACTGCCACACCTGACACCCAGACAACAGATATCATGAATCTATTAAATGTAGCCTGCTATAGGTGGGAATGCTTGTTTGTGTGTGAGTATGCGTGTGTGTGTGTGTGTGTGTGTGTGTGTGTGTGTGTGTGTGTGTGTGTGTGTGTGTGTGTGTGTGTGTGTGTGTGTGTGTGTGTGTGTGTGTGTGTGTGTGTGTGTGTGTGTGTGTGTGTGTGTGTGTGTGTGTGTATTTGGGGGGGTGAACAAAAAACCTTTCATAAGATGGTAGAAGGCATAGAACAGGTTGCAGAGAGATGGAGGGTGGAATGGGTTTGGCTTGGTGACAGCATGATAAGACATGCTGAAACTTCTGTTAATATCATGCAGGTGAAAGAGGACCCAAAAGCGACTTAACAGAAACAGAGTTTATTCAAGTCCAAACAGAAAACGACAAATCCTGAATCCTTAACAGGAAATGTCCAAACAGGGAATAACAGAAATCCTCTAGTCTGTAGAGGGGAATAACAGGAGAAGCGGCCACAGACTGCAGGTCGCTTCGGGTAGGCGCAGGCCGTAGCTGACAGAGACACCTGCTCACACGCAGCATCTGATGAAGGCAAAAACACGACAGGACAGGGCGATACACAATCACAGCACGGTGAATTCTAAACAAGGAACCGACAGGACAGGAACGGAACACAAAGGAAGAAATAGGGACTCTAATCAGGGGAAAGGATCGGGAACAGGTGTGGGAAGACTAAATGATGATTAGGGGAATAGGAACAGCTGGGAGCAGGAACGGAACGATAGAGAGAAGAGAGAGCGAGAGAGTGAGAGAGGGAGGGGAGAGAGAGGGATAGAAAGAGGGAAAGAACCTAATAAGACCAGCAGAGGGAAACGAATAGAATGGGGAGCACAGGGACAAGACATGATAATAAATGACAAACATGACAGTACCCCCCACTCACCGGCGCCTCCTGGCGCACTCGAGGAGGAATCCTGGCGGCAACGGAGGAAATCATCGATGAGTGAACGGTCCAGCACGTCCCGAGACGGAACCCAACTCCTCTCCTCAGGACCGTAACCCTCCCAATCCACTAAGTATTGGTGACCCCGTCCCCGAGAACGCATGTCCATGATCTTATGTACCTTGTAAATAGGTGCGCTCTCGACAAGGACGGGAGGGGGGAGGGAAGACGAACGGGGTGCGAAGAAAGGGCTTAACACAGGAGACATGGAAGACAGGATGGATGCGACGAAGATGTCGCGGAAGAAGCAGTCGCACAGCGACAGGATTGACGACCTGGGAGACACGGAACGGACCAATGAACCGCGGAGTCAACTTACGAGAAGCTGTCGTAAGAGGAAGGTTGCGAGTGGAAAGCCACACTCTCTGGCCGCAACAATACCTTGGACTCTTAATCCTGCGTTTATTGGCGGCTCTCACCGTCTGTGCCCTGTAACGGCAAAGTGCAGACCTCACCCTCCTCCAGGTGTGCTCACAACGTTGGACAAACGCTTGAGCGGAGGGAACGCTGGACTCGGCAAGCTGGGATGAGAACAGAGGAGGCTGGTAACCCAGACTACTCTGAAACGGAGATAACCCGGTAGCAGACGAAGGAAGCGAATTGTGAGCGTATTCTGCCCAGGGGAGCTGTTCTGCCCAAGACGCAGGGTTTCTGAAAGAAAGGCTGCGTAGTATGCGACCAATCGTCTGATTGGCCCTCTCTGCTTGACCGTTAGACTGGGGATGAAACCCGGAAGAGAGACTGACGGACGCACCAATCAAACGACAGAACTCCCTCCAAAACTGTGACGTGAATTGCGGGCCTCTGTCTGAAACGGCGTCTAACGGGAGGCCATGAATTCTGAATACATTCTCAATAATGATTTGTGCCGTCTCCTTAGCGGAAGGAAGTTTAGCGAGGGGAATGAAATGTGCCGCCTTAGAGAACCTATCGACAACCGTAAGAATCACAGTCTTCCCCGCAGACAAAGGCAGACCGGTAATGAAGTCTAAGGCGATGTGAGACCATGGTCGAGAAGGAATGGGGAGCGGTCTGAGACGACCGGCAGGAGGAGAGTTACCCGACTTAGTCTGCGCGCAGTCCGAACAAGCAGCCACGAAACGGCGCGTGTCACGCTCCTGAGTCGGCCACCAAAAGCGCTGGCGAATAGACGCAAGAGTGCCTCGAACACCGGGATGACCAGCTAACTTGGCAGAGTGAGCCCACTGAAGAACAGCCAGACGAGTGGAAACAGGAACGAAAAGGAGGTTACTAGGACAAGCGCGCGACGCAGTGTGCGTGAGTGCTTGCTTAACCTGTCTTTCAATTCCCCAGACTGTTAACCCGACAACACGCCCATAAGGAAGAATCCCCTCGGGATCAGTAGAAGCCACAGAAGAACTAAACAGACGGGATAAGGCATCAGGCTTGGTGTTCTTGCTACCCGGACGGTAAGAAATCACAAACTCGAAACGAGCGAAAAACAACGCCCAACGAGCTTGACGGGCATTAAGTCGTTTGGCAGAACGGATGTACTCAAGGTTCTTATGGTCTGTCCAAACGACAAAAGGAACGGTCGCCCCCTCCAACCACTGTCGCCATTCGCCTAGGGCTAAGCGGATGGCGAGCAGTTCACGGTTACCCACATCATAGTTGCGCTCAGATGGCGACAGGCGATGAGAAAAATAAGCGCAAGGATGAACCTTATCGTCAGACTGGAAGCGCTGGGATAGAATGGCTCCCACGCCTACCTCTGAAGCGTCAACCTCGACAATGAATTGTCTAGTGACGTCAGGAGTAACGAGGATAGGAGCGGACGTAAAACGTTCTTTTAGAAGATCAAAAGCTCCCTGGGCGGAACCGGACCACTTAAAACACGTCTTGACAGAAGTAAGAGCTGTGAGAGGGGCAGCAACTTGACCGAAATTACGAATGAAACGCCGATAGAAATTAGCGAAACCTAAAAAGCGCTGCAACTCGACACGTGACCTTGGAACGGGCCAATCACTGACAGCTTGGACCTTAGCGGAATCCATCTGAATGCCTTCAGCGGAAATAACGGAACCGAGAAAAGTAACGGAGGAGACATGAAAAGAGCACTTCTCAGCCTTTACGTAGAGACAATTCTCTAAAAGGCGCTGTAGAACACGTCGAACGTGCTGAACATGAATCTCGAGTGACGGAGAAAAAATCAGGATATCGTCAAGATAGACAAAAACAAAGATGTTCAGCATGTCTCTCAGAACATCATTAACTAATGCCTGAAAAACAGCTGGCGCATTGGCGAGACCGAACGGCAGAACCCGGTACTCAAAATGCCCTAACGGAGTGTTAAACGCCGTTTTCCACTCGTCCCCCTCTCTGATGCGCACGAGATGGTAAGCGTTACGAAGGTCCAACTTAGTAAAGCACCTGGCTCCCTGCAGAATCTCGAAGGCTGATGACATAAGGGGAAGCGGATAACGATTCTTAACCGTTATGTCATTCAGCCCTCGATAATCCACGCAGGGGCGCAGAGTACCGTCCTTCTTCTTAACAAAAAGAACCCCGCCCCGGCCGGAGAAGAAGAAGGCACTATGGTACCGGCGTCAAGAGACACAGACAAATAATCCTCGAGAGCCTTACGTTCGGGAGCCGACAGAGAGTATAGTCTATCTCGAGGAGGAGTGGTCCCCGGAAGGAGATCAATACTACAATCATACGACCGGTGAGGAGGAAGGGAGTTGGCTCGGGACCGACTGAAGACCGTGCGCAGATCATGATATTCCTCCGGCACTCCTGTCAAATCGCCAGGTTCCTCCTGAGAAGTAGGAACAGAAGAAACGGGAGGGATGGCAGACATTAAACACTTCACATGACAAGAAACGTTCCAGGATAGGATAGAATTACTAGACCAATTAATAGAAGGATTATGACATACTAGCCAGGGATGACCCAAAACAACAGGTGTAAACGGTGAACGGAAAATCAAAAAGAAATAGTCTCACTGTGGTTACCAGATACTGTGAGAGTTAAAGGTAGTGTCTCAAATTTGATACTGGGAAGATGACTACCATCTAAGGCAAACATGGGCGTAGGCTTGTCTAACGGTCTGAAAGGAATGTTATGTTTCCGAACCCATGCTTCGTCCATGAAACAACCCTCAGCCCCAGAGTCAATCAAGGCACTGCATGTAGCACCCGAACCGGTCCAGCGTAGATGGACCGACATAGTAGTACAAGATCTAGATGAAGAGACCTGAGTAGTAGCGCTCACCAGTAGCCCTCCGCTTACTGATGGGCTCTGGCCTCTTACTGGACATGAATTAACAAAATGTCCAGCAACTCCGCAATAGAGGCACAGGCGGTTGGTGATCCTCCGTTCCCTCTCCTTAGTCGAGATGCGAATCCCTCCCAGCTGCATGGGCTCAGTCTCAAAGCCAGAGGAGGGAGATGGTTGCGATGCGGAGCAGGGAAACACCGTTGATGCGAGCTCTCTTCCACGAGCCCGGTGACGAAGATCTACCCGTCGTTCTATGCGGATGGCGAGAGCAATCAAAGAGTCCACATCTGAAGGAACCTCCCGGGAGAGAATCTCATCCTTAACCACTGCGTGGAGTCCCTCCAGAAAACGAGCGAGCAGCGCCGGCTCGTTCCACTCACTAGAGGCAGCAAGAGTGCGAAACTCAATAGAATAATCCGTTATGGACCGTTCACCTTGGCATAAGGAAGCCAGGGCCCTAGAAGCCTCCCCACCAAAAACTGAACGGTCAAAAACCCGAATCATCTCCTCTTTAAAGTTCTGGAACTTGTTAGAGCAATCAGCCCTTGCCTCCCAGATAGCTGTGCCCCATTCTCGAGCCCGGCCAGTAAGGAGTGAAATGACGTAAGCAACCCGAGCTCTCTCTAGAGTATGTGTTGGGTTGGAGAGAGAACACAATCTCACACTGCGTGAGAAAGGAGCGGCACTCAGTGGGCTGCCCGGAGTAGCAAGGTGGGTTATTAACCCTAGGTTCTGGAGGCTCGGCAGGCCAGGAAGTAACAGGTGGCACGAGACGTAGACTCTGGAACTGTCCAGAGAGGTCGGAAACCTGAGCGGCCAGGTTCTCCACGGCATGGCGAGCAGCAGACAATTCCTGCTCGTGTCTGCCGAGCATGGCTCCTTGGATCTTGACGGCAGTGTAACGAGCGTCTGAAGTTGCTGGGTCCATTCCTTGGTCGGTTCCTTCTATCATGCAGGTGAAAGAGGACCCAAAAGCGACTTAACAGAAACAGAGTTTATTCAAGTCCAAACAGAAAACGACAAATCCTGAATCCTTAACAGGAAATGTCCAAACAGGGAATAACAGAAATCCTCTAGTCTGTAGAGGGGAATAACAGGAGAAGCGGCCACAGACTGCAGGTCGCTTCGGGTAGGCGCAGGCCGTAGCTGACAGAGACACCTGCTCACACGCAGCATCTGATGAAGGCAAAAACACGACAGGACAGGGCGATACACAATCACAGCACGGTGAATTCTAAACAAGGAACCGACAGGACAGGAACGGAACACAAAGGAAGAAATAGGGACTCTAATCAGGGGAAAGGATCGGGAACAGGTGTGGGAAGACTAAATGATGATTAGGGGAATAGGAACAGCTGGGAGCAGGAACGGAACGATAGAGAGAAGAGAGAGCGAGAGAGTGAGAGAGGGAGGGGGAGAGAGAGGGATAGAAAGAGGGAAAGAACCTAATAAGACCAGCAGAGGGAAACGAATAGAATGGGGAGCACAGGGACAAGACATGATAATAAATGACAAACATGACAGTTAATCTGCCACTCAACACAGGCCTCAGGAATTCACCTCACCTGAACCCCCTCTCTCTCACACACACACACACACACACACACACACACACACACACACACACACACACACACACACACACACACACACACACACACACACACACACACACAGTCAGTCAGTCAGTCAGTCACATCTTCATATTGTTTATCCTCTACAATTTACAGTTCTACAGTCTGTTAATTTCATCTAACAACAATTACTTCAAACCCCCTCAATCTCTTATGAATAAATATGAGGCATTTCGTTCTCTGAATCACTTACCCAGAACAGTACAAATGTCCATCAGCGTTTCTCAGTTTGTCGACTACAGCAAAAAACTTTAATGTTGTGGTCCATGGAAAACCAGAAGATTGATGATCCAAGCTATAGTCTTTCTGTTTCTATAGTCTCTCTAGCTAGTTTGATTGCAGCATTAACCTAAGCAGTACAGGATTAAATCAGGTGACATTCAGCCAAAGACAATGATGAGGGAGGGACAGGTTACAGGGAACAGAACCTGTGTCATCATACAGGACAGGTTACAGGGAACAGAACCCGTGTCGTCATACAGGACAGGTTACAGGGAACAGAACCCGTGTCATCATACAGGACAGGTTACAGGGAACAGAACCCGTGTCTTCATACAGGACAGGTTACAGGGAACAGAACCCGTGTCGTCATACAGGACAGGTTACAGGGAACAGAACCCGTGTCATCATACAAGGACAGGTTACAGGGAACAGAACCCGTGTCATCATACAGGACAGGTTACAGGAAACAGAACCCGTGTCGTCATACAGGACAGGTTACAGGGAACAGAACCCATGTCGTCATACAGGACAGGTTACAGGGGACAGAACCCGTGTCGTCATACAGGACAGGTTACAGGGAACAGAACCCGTGTCGTCATACAGGACAGGTTACAGGGAACAGAACCCGTGTCATCATACAAGGACAGGTTACAGGGAACAGAACCCGTGTCGTCATACAGGACAGGTTACAGGAAACAGAACCCGTGTCGTCATACAGGACAGGTTACAGGGAACAGAACCCATGTCGTCATACAGGACAGGTTACAGGGAACAGAACCCGTGTCATCATACAGGACAGATTACAGGGAACAGAACCCGTGTCATCATACAGGACAGGTTACAGGAAACAGAACCCGTGTCGTCATACAGGACAGGTTACAGGGAACAGAACCCGTGTCGTCATACAGGACAGGTTACAGGGAACAGAACCCGTGTCGTCATACAGGACAGGTTACAGGGAACAGAACCCGTGTCGTCATACAGGACAGGTTACAGGGAACAGAACCCGTGTCGTCATACAGGACAGGTTACAGGGAACAGAACCCGTGTCGTCATACAGGACAGGTTACAGGGAACAGAACCCGTGTCATCATACAAGGACAGGTTACAGGGAACAGAACCGGTGTCATCATACAGGACAGGTTACAGGGAACAGAACCCGTGTCATCATACAGGACAGGTTACAGGGAACAGAACCCGTGTCGTCATACAGGACAGGTTACAGGGAACAGAACCCGTGTCGTCATACAGTACAGGTTACAGGGAACAGAACCCGTGTCGTCATACAGTACAGGTTACAGGGAACAGAACCCTTGTCGTCATACAGGACAGGTTACAGGGAACAGAACCCGTGTCGTCATACAGTACAGGTTACAGGGAACAGAACCCTTGTCGTCATACAGGACAGGTTACAGGGAACAGAACCCGTGTCGTCATACATGACAGGTTACAGGGAACAGAACCCGTGTCGTCATACAGGACAGGTTACAGGGAACAGAACCCGTGTCATCATACAGGACAGGTTACAGGGAACAGAACCCGTGTCATCATACAGGACAGGTTACAGGGAACAGAACCCGTGTCATCATACAGGACAGGTTACAGGGAACAGAACCCGTGTCATCATACAGGACAGGTTACAGGGAACAGAACCCGTGTCATCATACAGGACAAACTGCCTTCTGCTGCTTATGTTGTCCTACATTCTGCTTCATGACAGGAACTCACTGTGTCATTGGGCTCTGGACACACACACACACACACACACACACACACACACACACACACACACACACACACACACACACACACACACACACACACACACACACACACACACACACACACACACACACACACACACACACACACACACACACATAAACACATGGGCAAGCACACACACGGGCTATTTCTGTCAGAAAGAGGAGAATTAGCGATGAGTTTTTCTGTCTGTCTCTGGGTCTGTAGCTTTGCTAGCACCAGGCCCATAACAAAGAGACCACTTAGGAGGCCAGACACAGATGGCATTGTGGGTCCAGCCGTCACAGTCAGTACCCCTGTCATCGCCGTCGCCCAGTGACACTGACAGACAGGGACCTGAGTCGTGTTCAGCAGGGCACACTTTAGGAAACATTTTGCAACAAAAATCTGTATTCTTATTGGACAAGTTCAGGAAGCCTGTGCTTGTTACTCCATTTCAAAACGTTTTCTCCCTATTGAACACAGCCCCAGTGTATCTCTGTTCGTAACACAGTGTAGAATGATCAGCAGGAACACAAGATGTCCAGAGAGTAGCGGCCAGTCTGATTAGATTAGACTAATTAATGGATACTGTATCTTCTTTCCACATCTCCCAATAAAAAAACACTCTTCTTCCACCTACCTTCTTCTGTGACCTTCACAAGATGTCCATTCTTATCTCCAGTCTCACTGAAACAACGAGTACAAAGTGAATTTACCATTTTGATTGGATTCCAGGGTCTCCATGATTAGCATGCTAAGGCTGGTGAAGGGATCTGAGGTCGTAAAATTCTAATTCAACAACAGTGTTAAGGTAGTACTACAATAATCTCAGTGAAGTGGGACATCTGCTGGGCAAAATGGTGAACTACACATAAAATGAAATAAGGTGAATGCACCAATTTGTAAGTCGCTCTGGATAAGAGCGTCTGCTAAATGACTTAAATGTAAATGTAATGAAACAGCCAAGAGTTTGCATAGGCCTTTACCCCCTATCTCTGTCTCTGGTACTGAAAGGAAACCCAGAAGGAAATAGGCTACACATGAGGAGAGGTTTTAAAATTATAGAGACTTCTAGCCACTGGCAGGTCCCTAGGTAGGGGGTGAAGATACTGTGTTGATGATGAAGCCATAGCAGCTCTCTGTGATCTGAAGCCAAAACTAAAACACAGAGAATCCTGTCCAGATTAGCCCACCCTCAGCATTCCAACTCTCTAACAGCACACAGACATAGGTCATTCCTGCACCCCGTAACAAGTCAATCACAGCTAGTCTCACACAGACAGAGACCTGAGCACCTATCAACCAATCAAGCAAATGTATTTATAAAGCTCTTTTTTACATCAGCCGAAGTCACAAAGTGCTGTACAGAAACCCAGCCTTTAACCCCAAACAGCAAGCAATGCAGATGTGGAAGCACTGTGGCTTGGAAAAACTTCCTAGAATTGCAAGAACCTAGGAAGAAACCTAGAGAGGAACCAGGCTCTGAGAGGTGGCCAGTCCTCTTCTGGATGTGCCGGGTGGAGATTATAACAGAACATGGCCAAGACGTTCAAACGTTCATAGATGACTATAGATCACATTGGTTGTAGAGGGTGCAACAGGTCAGCACCTCAGGAGTAAATGTCAAATCAAATCAAATCAAATGTATTTATATAGCCCTTCGTACATCAGTTGATATCTCAAAGTGCTGTACAGAAACCCAGCCTAAAACCCCAAACAGCAAGCAATGCAGGTATAGAAGCACGGTGGCTAGGAAAAACTCCCTAGAAAGGCCAAAACCTAGGAAGAAACCTAGAGAGGAACCAGGCTATGTGGGGTGGCCAGTCCTCTTCTGGCTGTGCCGGGTGGAGATTATAACAGAACATGGCCAAGATGTTCAAATGTTCATAAATGACCAGCATGGTCGAATAATAATAAGGCAGAACAGTTGAAACTGGAGCAGCAGCACAGTCAGGTGGACTGGGGACAGGAAGAAGTCATCATGTCAGGTAGTCCTGGGGCACGGTCCTAGGGCTCAGGTCCTCCGAGAGAGAGAAAGAAAGAGAGAATTAGAGAGAGCATATGTGGGGTGGCCAGTCCTCTTCTGGCTGTGCCGGGTGGAGATTATAACAGAACATGGCCAAGATGTTCAAATGTTCATAAATGACCAGCATGGTCGAATAATAGTAAGGCAGAACAGTTGAAACTGGAGCAGCAGCATGGCCAGGTGAACTGGGGACAGCAAGGAGTCATCATGTCAGGTAGTCCTGGGACATGGTCCTAGGGCTCAGGTCAGTTGAAACTGGAGCAGCAGCATGGCCAGGTGGACTGGGGACAGCAAGGAGTCATCATGTCAGGTAGTCCTGGGGCATGGTCCTAGGGCTCAGGTCCTCCGAGAGAGAGAAAGAAAGAGAGAAGGAGAGAATTAGAGAACGCACACTTAGATTCACACAGAACACCGAATAGGACAGGAGAGGTACTCCAGATATAACAAACTGACCCTAGCCCCCGACACATAAACTACTGGAGGATAAATAAATACTGGAGGCTGAGACAGGAGGGGTCAGGACACACTGTGGCCTCATCTGAGCACTCCCTCGGACAGGGCCAAACAGGAAGGATAGGAAGGATATAACCCCACCCACTTTACCAAAGCACAGCCCCCACACCACTAGAGGGATATCTTCAACCACCAACTTACCATCCTGAGACAAGGCTGAGTATAGCCCACAAAGATCTCCGCCATGGCACAACCCAAGGGGGGCGCCAACCCAGACAGGATGTCCACAACAGTGAATCAACCCACTCAGGTGACGCACCCCCTCCAGGGACGGCATGAGAGAGCCCCAGTAAGCCAGTGACTCAGCCCCCGTAATAGGGTTAGAGGCAGAGAATCCCAGTGGAAAGAGGGGAACCGGCCAGGCAGAGACAGCAAGGGCGGTTCGTTGCTCCAGAGCCTTTCCGTTCACCTTCCCACTCCTGGGACAGACTACACTCAATCATATGACCCACTGAAGAGATGAGTCTTCAGTAAAGACTTAAAGGTTGAGACTGAGTTTGCGTCTCTGACATGGGTAGGCAGACCGTTCCATAAAAATGGAGCTCTATAGGAGAAAGCCCTGCCTCCAGCTGTTTGCTTAGAAATTCTAGGGACAATTAGGAGGCCTGCATCTTGTGACCGTAGCGTACGTGTAGGTATGTACGGCAGGACCAAATCAGAGAGATAAGTAGGAGCAAGCCCATGTAATGCTTTGTAGGTTAGCAGTAAAACCTTGAAATCAGCCCTTGCTTTGACAGGAAGCCAGTGTAGAGAGGCTAGCACTGGAGTAATATGATCAAATTTTTGGGTTCTAGTCAGGATTCTAGCAGCCGTATTTAGCACTAACTGAAGTTTATTTAGTGCTTTATCCGGGTAGCCGGAAAGTGGAGCATTGCAGTAGTCTAGCCTAGAAGTGACAAAAACATGGATTAATTTTTCTGCATCATTTTTGGACAGAAAGTTTCTGATTTTTGCAATGTTAGGTAGATGGAAAAAAGCTGTCCTTGAAATGGTCTTGATATGTTCTTCAAAAGAGAGATCAGGGTCCAGAGTAACGCCGAGGTCCTTCACAGTTTTATTTGAGATGACTACAACCATTAAGATTAATTGTCAGATTCAACAGAAGATCTTGTTGTTTCTTGGGACCTAGAACAAGCATCTCTGTTTTGTCCGAGTTTAATAGTAGAAAGTTTGCAGCCATCCACTTCCTTATGTCTGAAACACATACTTCTAGCGAGGGCAATTTTGGGGCTTCACCATGTTTCATTGAAATGTACAGCTGTGTGTCATCCGCATAGCAGTGAAAGTTAACATTATGTTTTCGAATAACATCCCCAAGAGGTAAAAGTCAGGGTTCCATAGCCGCAGGCAGAACAGTTGAAACTGGAGCAGCAGCACGACCAGGTGGACTGGGGACAGCAATGAGTCATCACGCCAGGTAGTCCTGAGGGATGGTCCTAGGCCTCAGGTCCTCCGGGTGGGGAGGAAGAGAGAGAATTACAGGGAGCATACTTAAATTCACACAGCACATCGGATAAGACAGGAGAATGACTCCAGATATAACAGACTTACCCTAGGCCTCTGATACTACTGCAGCGTAGATACTGGAGGCGGAGACAGGAGGGGTCGCATCTGTCTTTTCACAGGTATGCTAATGAGCCCAACCCGACAACGCCCAGATAAGATGCTAATGAACTGAATTAGGCCTGGCATTAGAGAATGAAACTGCACACTTTGCAGTGGAGGTAGACGCCATAACAATGGATGGATATTATGGAGCAAGACAGCAATAGGGAAGGGAAGGTTGATTGGTCAGATGACACATAAAGACAGTGAGGATGGTCGGCCTCTACTGGTTGTTGACAGGCTTGTTCAGATCACCACTTCAACATGCAGGTGGCCTTCTTTCTAGTTACTGTAGCATAACAGTGACTTTCTATTCTAGTTACCGTAACATGCTGGTGACCTTTCTAGTTACTGTAGCATAACAGTGACTTTCTATTCTAGTTACTGTAACATGTCAGTGACCTTCTTTCTAGTTACTGTAACATGCTGGTGACCTTCTTTCTAGTTACTGTAACATGCCAGTGACCTTCTATTCTAGTTACTGTAACATGCCGGTGACCTTCTATTCTAGTTACTGTAACATGCCGGTGACCTTCTATTCTAGTTACTGTAACATGCCAGTGACCTGCTTTCTAGTTATTGTAGCATGCTGGTGACATTCTATTCTAGTTACTGTAACATGCCAGTGACCTTCTATTCCAGTTACTGTAACATGCTGGTGACATTCTATTCTAGTTACTGTAACATGCTGGTGACATTCTATTCTAGTTACTGTAACATGCCAGTGACCTTCTATTCTAGTTATTGTAGCATGCCCGGTGAACTTCTATTCTAGTTACTGTAATATGCTGGTGACCTTCTTTCTAGTTACTGTAACATGCTGGTGACATTCTATTCTAGTTACTGTAACATTCTGGTGACCTTATATTCTAGTTACTGTAACAATCCAGTGACCTTCTATTCTAGTTACTGTAACATGCCAGTGACCTTCTATTCCAGTTACTGTAACATGCTGGTGACATTCTATTCTAGTTACTGTAACATGCCAGTGACCTTCTATTCCAGTTACTGTAACATGCTGGTGACATTCTATTCTAGTTACTGTAACATGCCAGTGACCTTCTATTCCAGTTACTGTAACATGCTGGTGACATTCTATTCTAGTTACTGTAACATGCCAGTGACCTTCTATTCCAGTTACTGTAACATGCTGGTGACATTCTATTCTAGTTACTGTAACATGCCAGTGACCTTCTATTCTAGTTATTGTAGCATGCCCGGCGAACTTCTATTCTAGTTACTGTAATATGCTGGTGACCTTCTTTCTAGTTACTGTAACATGCTGGTGACATTCTATTCTAGTTACTGTAACATTCTGGTGACCTTATATTCTAGTTACTGTAACAATCCAGTGACCTTCTATTCTAGTTACTGTAACATGCCAGTGACCTTCTATTCCAGTTACTGTAACATGCTGGTGACATTCTATTCTAGTTACTGTAACATGCCAGTGACCTTCTATTCTAGTTATTGTAACATGCCGGTGAACTTACATTTACATTTGCATTTAAGTCATTTAGCAGACACTCTTATCTATTCTAGTTACTGTAATATGCTGGTGATCTTCTTTCTAGTTACTGTAACATGCTGGTGACCTTCTTTCTAGTTACTGTAACATGCTGGTGACCTTATATTCTAGTTACTGTAACATTCCGGTGACCTTCTATTCTAGTTACTGTAACATGCTGGTGACCTTCTTTCTAGTTACTGTAACATGCTGGTGACCTTCTTTCTAGTTACTGTAATATGCTGGTGACCTTCTTTCTAGTTACTGTAACATGCTGGTGACATTCTATTCTAGCTACTGTAACATGCCAGTGACCTTCTATTCTAGTTATTGTAACATGCCGGTGAACTTACATTTACATTTACATTTAAGTCATTTAGCAGACGCTCTTATCTATTCTAGTTACTGTAATATGCTGGTGACCTTCTTTCTAGTTACTGTAACATGCTGGTGATATTCTATTCTAGTTACTGTAACATTCCGGTGACCTTCTATTCTAGTTACTGTAACATTCCGGTGACATTCTATTCTATTTACTGTAACATGCTGGTGACATTCTTTTCTAGTTACTGCAATGGTATGTGACATCACAAAGAAACTCATCCCCTCCTGTTTTTCTCCCTAAACCAGCTCTGCGACTCTAGCCCCGCCCTTCTACCTGTCTTCCTTTTATTCCGACAACACCATTGGTCCATCTCATATGAGATCACCACTCTCTGTCTAACACCCTGGACAGACTCATACCTCTGTCTTATACCTCATATCTCTGTGTGTCTCTGCTCTGTAGCTACATATCTCTGTGTGTCTCTGCTCTGTAGCTACATATCTCTCTGTGTGTCTGCTCTGTAGCTACATATCTCTCTGTGTGTCTTTGCTCTGTAGCTACATATCTCTGTGTGTCTCTGCTCTGTAGCTACATATCTCTCTGTGTGTCTCTGCTCTGTAGCTACATATCTCTCTGTGTGTACAGCATTCTTTCTGATTCTACCCATTTCTGTTTTCATCCATCTCTACCTCAACTTTTTCCTCTGTTGCCTTTCTCTATTCTCTCTGTCACTCTCTCTCTTCCGCTCTCTCTCTTTGTAATAGTCTACATTCACCTCTGCTACCTGTGGTCTCACTATGAGTGGTAATCTGTGGACGGAGGAGCAGTTCAACTGTCCTGTGTGCCTGGACCTCCCCAATGAGCCAGTCACCATCCCGTGTGGCCACAGCTACTGCATGGGCTGCATCAAGGACTACTGGAGCAAGGACAACCCTCGCTCCCCTGGAGTCTACAGCTGCCCCCAGTGCCGCCAGACATTCTGTCCCAAGCCCTCCTTGTCCAGGAACACCATGCTGGCAGAGGCCGTGGAGCAGCTCCGCAAGGGGGCCCTCACCACCTCCGCCAGGGAGTCCATCCGGAGCGCCCACCGTGCCAACACCAAGGGTAGAGCCAAGGGAGGTTCCCGTGGTGGTGGTGTCAGCAGGCTGCCAGCCATGGCCGTGCCCTGTGACATGTGCCACGGCGCTGGAGACCAGCAGGCTGCAGTGAAGTCTTGCCTGGTGTGTATGGCGTCCTACTGCGAGGCCCACCTGAAACCGCATCAGACGAAAGCGGAGTTGAAAAAGCACGAGCTGATTGCGCCCACGGGCAAGCTGGCGCAGAAGATCTGTACCGAGCACAAGTACCTGCAGGAGTTCTACTGTCGTCAGTGCCAGACGTTTGTGTGCTGGCTGTGCACCAGTAACCAGCACAAGGACCATGAGACCACCTCCACCAAGGCAGAGCGCACGGAGAGACAGGTAAGCCCTCAGACATACAGGGCATTCAGAAAGTATTCAGACCCCTTGACCTCTTCCACATTTTGTTACGTTACAGCCTTATTCTAAAATCAATCATTTTTTATATATATTCTCAAACAATATACAAACAATACCCCATAATGACAAAGCGAAAACAGATTTTTAGGATTTTGATCAAACGTATTCAAATATAAAACTGAAATATCACATTTGCATAAATTTTTCAGACCCTTTACTCAGTACTTTGTTGAAGCACATTTGGCAGCGATTACAGCCCTGAGTCTTCTTGGTTATGACGCTACAAGCTGTCACACCTGCATTTCAGGAGTTTCTACTATTCTTCTCCACAGATCATCTCAAGCTCTGTCAGGTTGGATGGGGAGTTTCTACTATTCTTCTCCACAGATCATCTCAAGCTCTGTCAGGTTGGATGGGGAGTTTCTACTATTCTTCTCTACAGATCCTCTCAAGCTCTGTCAGGTTGGATGGGGAGTTTCTACTATTCTTCTCCACAGATCATCTCAAGCTCTGTCAGGTTGGATGGGGAGTTTCTACTATTCTTCTCCACAGATCATCTCAAGCTCTGTCAGGTTGGATGGGGAGTTTCTACTATTCAGATCATCTCAAGCTCTGTCAGGTTGGATGGGGTGTTTCTATTCTTCTCACAGATCATCTCAAGCTCTGTCAGGTTGGATGGGGAGTTTCTACTATTCTTCTCCACAGATCATCTCAAGCTCTGTCAGCTTGGATGGGGAGTTTCTACTATTCTTCTCTACAGATCCTGTCAAACTCTGTCAGGTTGGATGGGGAGCATTGCTGCACAGCTATTTTGAGGTCTCTCCAGAGATGTTCGATCGGGTTCAAGTCCGGGCTCTGGCTGGGTCACTCAAGGAAATTCATAGACTTGTCCCGAAGCCACTCCTGCGTTTTCTTGGCTGTGTGCTTAGGGTTCCCCAGATCTGTGCCTAGACACAATCCTGTCTCGGAGCTCTACGGCCAATTCATTCGACCTAATGACTTGATTTTTGCTCTGACATGCACTGTCAACTGTGCCTTTCCAAATCATGTCCAATCAATTGAATTTACCACAGTTTGACACCAATCAAGTTGTAGAAACATCTCAAAGATGATCAATGGAAACAGGATGCACTTGAGCTTAATTTTGAGTCTCATAGCAAAGGGTCTGAATACTTATGCAAATAAGGTATTTCAGTTTTTTTTTGTAATACATTTAGCAAAAATGTCTAAAAACCTGTTTTCGCTTCGTCATTGTGCAGTATTGTGTGTAGATTGGTGAATAATTTGTATTTATTTAATCCATTTTAGAATAAGGCTGTAACGTAACAAAATGTGGAAAAACTCAAGTGGTCTGAAATACTTCCCGAATGCGCTGTACATGGACACCACCACACCCACCCACTAATGTGATCAACTGCCTGGCACAAGACTGTGTTATCCCGCTGGACCAAAGGCTAGTCATTCGCTCTGGGAGCTAACACAAGTCTTCAGGTCTCAGGCAAGGTTATTCATGACCTTTACAACAAAACAACACCCAATCAGTTCCTGTTTGGCTCTGTATGCAAAGCCAAGGTTTGATTTCCGCTGGGGCCACACATACAGTACGCACACATGACAGTAAGTCATTTTGGATGAAAGCGTTTACTAAATGGTTATTATTATTATAATATTAATCAAACACACCACCATGTACAGACTCACTCCACAAAAACCTGTAAATACAGTCTGATCAAAACATTCATACAGGTTGCTGGTCTGTGTCCCATCACAGCTGATCTGGACACACCTAGAAACTGCCTCTCATTCAGCCTACGCTGTGTGTGTGTGTGTGTGTGTGTGTGTGTGTGTGTGTGTGTGTGTGTGTGTGTGTGTGTGTGTGTGTGTGTGTGTGTGTGTGTGTGTGTGTGTGTGTGTGTGTGTGTGTGTGTGTGTGTGTGTGTGTGTGTGTGTGTGTGTAGAGTAAGGTGGTGTCATATCGTAAGTGATTATGTAGTTGTCTTTGTGGGCCAGTGAACATTCCAGACTGCATTCCAGTCCCTTCAGGAGTGAGTTGATGTGACTGTGTTTTGCAGAAAGAGCTGGCTGAGATACAGACAGAGAATCATCAGAGACTGAAAGAAAGAGAAGGAGAGCTGAAAGACATGAAGAAGATGCTGGAGGCAACAAAGGTAAGGGCTTAGGACACACTACACTACATCCCACTACACCCCACCACATTACACTACATTACACCAAACCCCACTACACCCCACTACACTATACCACCCCACTACACTACATCCCACTACACCCCACCACATTACACTATATCACACTACACCCCACTACACTATACCCCACTACACTATACCACACTACACTATACCCCACCCCACTACACTATACCCCACTACACCCCACTACACTATACCCACATACACTACACCCCACTACACTATATCACACTACACCCCACTACACTATACCCCACTACACTATACCACACTACACCCCACTACACTATACCACACTACACATCACTACAATATACCCCACTACACTACATCCACTACACCACATCCCACTACACTATACCACATCCCACTACACTACCCCACTACACCCCACTACACTATACCCCACTACACTATACCCCACTACACTACATCCCACTACACACATCCCACTACACTATACCACACTACACCCCACTACACTATACCCCACTACACTATACCCCACTACACTATACCCCACTACACTACATCTACACTACACCACATCCCACTACACTATACCACACCCCACTACACTATACCCCACTACACTACACTATACCACACTACACCCCACTACACTATACCACACTACACCACATCCCACTACACTATACCACACCCCACTACACTATACCCCACTACACTACACTATACCACACTACACCCCACTACACTATACCACACTACACCCCACTACACTATACCCAACTATACCACACTACACTATACCCCACTACACTATACCACACTACACTATACCCCACTACACTACATCTACACTACACCACATCCCACTACACTATACCACACCCCACTACACTATACCCCACTACACTATACCACACTACACCCCACTACACTATACCTCACTACACTATACCCCACTACACTATACCCCACAACACTACATCTACACTACACTACATCCCACTACACTATACCACACCCCACTACACTATACCCCACTACACCCCACAACACACTACACCCCACTACACTATACCCCACTATACCACACTACACTATACCCCACTACACTATACCACACTACACTATACCACACTACACTATACCACACTACACCCCACTATACCACACTACACTATACCCCACTACACTATACCACACTACACTATACCACACTACACTGTACCCCACTACACTATACCCCACTACACTATACCCCACTATACCACACTACACTATACCCCACTACACTATACCACACTACACTATACCCCACTACACTATACCACACTACACTACACCACATCCCACTACACTATACCCCACTATACCACACTACACTATACCCCACTACACTATACCACACTACACCCCACTACACTATACCACACTACACCCCACTATACCACATTACATCACACTCCATTACACTACACCAGTGTATGTGTGTGTGTGTGTGTGTGTGTGTGTGTGTGTGTGTGTGTGTGTGTGTGTGTGTGTGTGTGTGTGTGTGTGTGTGTGTGTTGTGTTCCTCAGTGAGTACCTTTCTATCCACCTCCATACAGCACCAGTGTGCGTATGTCTTCATACCTGTGTTTGTGTCCCCAGCGCTCAGCAGACAGGGTACATGATGACACAGAGACGGTGCTGTCGGAGCTCCAGCGCTCAGTGGAGAGGCTCCAGGAGCTGGTGGAGGGTGTGATGAACCAGGCTGGGCAGGAGAAAGTAAGCGAGGCCCAGGACGTGGTGGACAAGCTGGAGGCCGAGATCTCGGAGCTGAAGAGGAGAGACAAGGACATGAAGGAGGTGTTCCGCTGTGAGGACAACATCCACTTCCTGGAGGTAGGACGCTTGTCTCTCTGGTACCTTTTATATATTTTTGATCCACTTTAGCTGCATGCAGCTGGTTGATGGCCATATTGGACATGTCTGCCAGGTGTGAAAGACCTGGGATGGGACATCTGGGACCACATCTGGGATGGGACAATAGTTAAGGAAAGCAGCATTGTCCTAGTCATGTTTGAAATGTGCAGCTTCTATCACAAAAGACATTATTTCTTAAATGACGTGTCTTCTCTTTCTGTCGTTGCCTTTCTTTCTGTCTTCATTTCTCCATCTCTGCCCTCTTCCATCCCATCCTCTTCTCCTCATTCTCCTTCTCCACCTCCTCCTTCTCCTGTGCGCCGCCCTCCAGACCTGTGAGTCTCTGTGCAGCCCGTTTGAGTGTAATGATCTGTGGTGTGTGGTGGCCAATCCAGAGGCTACGTTTGAGCCTGTACGTGAAGCCATCCTGAACCTACGGGAGAGAGTGGAGGACATGTGCAACGTGGAACTGGGCAAGATCACCAAGACAGGTGTGTCAGAGTGGAGGACATGCATACTACACACACACACACACACACACACACACACACACACACACACACACACACACACACACACACACACACACACACACACACACACACACACACACACACACACACACACACACACACACACACACACACAAAGGGCACTACTAGCAGTGATCTCCATCACCATTACCTTGTTCACTATAAATATTGTCATAAAGACAGAGTATTTTTTCCGCACTATGTTTTAGACTGATATCAGTGGATCAATACAATGTCAATGAGTTAATAAACTGTCATTTCTCATCCTTCTCTTCAG
>NC_060195.1:69441371-69453221 GCF_021184085.1 Oncorhynchus gorbuscha
ATAGTATATGATTGAACTGTTTTGACTGGGAAGCTCGTGACAGGCTTTAAGCTTACTGTATGTTTCATAGTATATGATTGAACTGTTTTGACTGGGAAGCACGTGACAGGCTTTAAGCTTACTGTATGTTTCATAGTATATGATTGAACTGTTTTGACTGGGAAGCTCGTGACAGGCTTTAAGCTTACTGTATGTTTCATAGTATATGATTGAACTGTTTTGACTGGGAAGCACGTGACAGGCTTTAAGCTTACTGTATGTTTCATAGTATATGATTGAACTGTTTTGACTGGGAAGCACGTGACAGGCTTTAAGCTTACTGTATGTTTCATAGTATATGATTGAACTGTTTTGACTGGGAAGCTCGTGACAGGCTTTAAGCTTACTGTATGTTTCATAGTATATGATTGAACTGTTTTGACTGGGAAGCTCGTGACAGGCATTAAGCTTACTGTTTGTTTCATAGTATATGATTGAACTGTTTTGACTGGGAAGCTCGTGACAGGCTTTAAGCTTACTGTATGTTTCATAGTATACGATTAAACTGTTTTGACTGGGAAGCTCGTGACAGGCTTTAAGCTTACTGTTTGTTTCATAGTATACGATTGAACTGTTTTGACTGGGAAGCACGTGACAGGCTTTAAGCTTACTGTTTGTTTCATAGTATACGATTGAACTGTTTTGACTGGGAAGCACGTGACAGGCTTTAAGCTTACTGTATGTTTCATAGTATACGATTGAACTGTTTTGACTGGGAAGCACGTGACAGGCTTTAAGCTTACTGTATGTTTCATAGTATACGATTGAACTGTTTTGACTGGGAAGCACGTGACAGGCTTTAAGCTTACTGTTTGTTTCATAGTATAGGATTAAACTGTTTTGACTGGGAAGCACGTGACAGGCTTTAAGCTTACTGTTTGTTTCATAGTATACGATTGAACTGTTTTGACTGGGAAGCACGTGACAGGCTTTAAGCTTACTGTATGTTTCATAGTATACGATTGAACTGTTTTGACTGGGAAGCTCGTGACAGGCTTTAAGCTTACTGTATGTTTCATAGTATACGATTGAACTGTTTTGACTGGGAAGCACGTGACAGGCTTTAAGCTTACTGTATGTTTCATAGTATACGATTGAACTGTTTTGACTGGGAAGCACGTGACAGGCTTTAAGCTTACTGTATGTTTCATAGTATACGATTGAACTGTTTTGACTGGGAAGCACGTGACAGGCTTTAAGCTTACTGTATGTTTCATAGTATACGATTGAACTGTTTTGACTGGGAAGCACGTGACAGGCTTTAAGCTTACTGTTTGTTTCATAGTATATGATTAAACTGTTTTGACTGGGAAGCACGTGACAGGCTTTAAGCTTACTGTATGTTTCATAGTATACGATTGAACTGTTTTGACTGGGAAGCTCGTGACAGGCTTTAAGCTTACTGTTTGTTTCATAGTATATGATTAAACTGTTTTGACTGGGAAGCACGTGACAGGCTTTAAGCTTACTGTATGTTTCATAGTATACGATTGAACTGTTTTGACTGGGAAGCTCGTGACAGGCTTTAAGCTTACTGTTTGTTTCATAGTATACGATTAAACTGTTTTGACTGGGAAGCACGTGACAGGCTTTAAGCTTACTGTATGTTTCATAGTATACGATTGAACTGTTTTGACTGGGAAGCACGTGACAGGCTTTGAATGTTTCATAGTATACGATTGAACTGTTTTGACTGGGAAGCTCGTGACAGGCTTTAAGCTTACTGTTTGTTTCATAGTATACGATTGAACTGTTTTTACTGGGAAGCACGTGACAGGCTTTAAGCTTACTGTATGTTCCATAGTATATGATTAAACTGTTTTGACTGGGAAGCACGTGACAGGCTTTAAGCTTACTGTATGTTTCATAGTATATGATTAAACTGTTTTGACTGGGAAGCACGTGACTTTAAGGCTTTAAGCTTACTGTATGTTTCATAGTATATGATTGAACTGTTTTGACTGGGAAGCTCGTGACAGGCTTTAAGCTTACTGTTTGTTTCATAGTATATGATTAAACTGTTTTGACTGGGAAGCACGTGACTTTAAGGCTTTAAGCTTACTGTTTGTTTCATAGTATATGATTAAACTGTTTTGACTGGGAAGCACGTGACAGGCTTTAAGCTTACTGTATGTTTCATAGTATATGATTAAACTGTTTTGACTGGGAAGCACGTGACTTTAAGGCTTTAAGCTTACTGTATGTTTCATAGTATATGATTAAACTGTTTTGACTGGGAAGCACGTGACAGGCTTTAAGCTTACTGTATGTTTCATAGTATATGATTGAACTGTTTTGACTGGGAAGCACGTGACAGGCTTTAAGCTTACTGTATGTTTCATAGTATATGATTAAACTGTTTTGACTGGGAAGCACGTGACAGGCTTTAAGCTTACTGTATGTTTCATAGTATATGATTAAACTGTTTTGACTGGGAAGCACGTGACAGGCTTTAAGCTTACTGTATGTTTCATAGTATATGATTGAACTGTTTTGACTGGGAAGCATGTGACAGGCTTTAAGCTTACTGTATGTTTCATAGTATATGATTGAACTGTTTTGACTGGGAAGCATGTGACAGGCTTTAAACTTACTGTATGTTTCATAGTATATGATTAAACTGTTTTGACTGATGAAACGTTGTGACGTTTTGGTTCGGCAACACAACATTTTTCCTTGAGCCAAGTCGATGTTCGTTAGTACGAAGTTTACGCCCCTTGGTCTGTGATTGGTCAATGGTATTACTGGACTAGGTACTGCTCCTAGTAGGAGTGGGAGCAATGAATGGGATTGTTTGCTGGCTAGTTTTAATGCACATTTTTCCACTTGAGAAATACCGCACCAAACGTTTTAGTTAATTTAGTAAAATTGCGCGACTAGGACCTTCCTGGCAAAAAAAACATAAAAAATAATTACACATTTCTTGATTTATCTTTATTATTTTCTTATTTTTTGAGGAAGTGTTACTGGGTATGTTGTTGCTACAGTGGCTCAAGCGGGACCAAACAGTAATACTGAGATTTTTCAAGCAAGAGGTCAGACGTTCGTTTCACCTAGCAGAGTTCTGCTAGAAGCAAACCGAACCGTATGTGGACGCCTCTAGTCCTATCAAGCCATGCTCACCCAGTAATACCTCTCGTCTCTCCACAGCCAGAGAGGCAGCCCCCAGACCAAGCACCAGATCTAGTCCCACTCAGAGTCGGAGAAAGCCAGCCAGAAATAGCCATACCCAAAGTCGAAGAGAGACGCGCAGACGCAGTCCCAGTCCCACTCCAAGTCGTAGAGAGCCAGCCAGTCCCAGTCCCACTCCAAGTCGTAGAGAGTCAGCCAGACCCAGCCCTACGCCCAGCCGGAGAGAGACACCCAGACCAGAACCCACCACCACCCCTACACCCAGTGCTGTTACCCAAGCCACCCCTACCCCCGGTGCTGTTACCCAAGCCACCCCAGCCTCAGGAGCTTTCAGCCGGATGGGATCAATAGCAAGTCTCTTCCGCTCCCATCGACGTGCCACTCCGGCACCTGGGCCAGTCAGCAACAACACTGGTGGCGTTAACCCATGTGAGTCCCGACCAGAGAGAATGATTGAGGCCTCTAGTAGCCAAAAGGCCATATTAGCACGGGCATCACCATTGAGGGCTTCCACCATTTTAATGTAGTCAACTGGGTGGCTTTCAAGTCCACTGGATAATCCCTCCTCGTGACATTCTTGGAGTCATGTACAACGGGTCATCAGGAGGGATCAGCCAATCAAGAAAATGGAAATTGCCTCAATGGCGCTGCCCATGCTGCCACAGACTCTATAATGGCACAGATACAAAGATGAGTCCTCTATACAGTGGGGCAAAAAAGTATTTAGTCAGCCACCAATTGTGCAAGTTCTCCCACTTAAAAATATGAGAGAGGCCTGTAATTTTCATCATAGGTACACTTCAACTATGACAGACAAAATGAGAAAATCACATTGTAGGATTTTGAATGAATTTATTTGCAAATTATGGTGGAAAATAAGTATTTGGTCACCTACAAACAAGCAAGATTTCTGGCTCTCACAGACCTGTAACTTCTTATTTAAGAGGCTCCTCTGTCCTCCACCTGTATTAATGGCACCTGTTTGAACTTGTTATCAGTATAAAAGACACCTGTCCACAATCTCAAACAGTCACACTCCAAACTCCACTATGGCCAAGACCAAAGAGCTGTCAAAGGACACCAGAAACAAAATTGTAGACCTGCACCAGGCTGGGAAGACTGAATCTGCAATAGGTAAGCAGCTTGGTTTGAAGAAATCAACTCTAGGAGCAATTATTAGGAAATGGAAGACATACAAGACCACTGATAATCTCCTCGATCTGGGGCTCCACGCAAGATCTCACCCCGTGGGGTCAAAATGATCACAAGAACGGTGAGCAAAAATCCCAGAACCACACGGGGGGACCTAGTGAATGACCTGCAGAGAGCTGGGACCAAAGTAACAAAGCCTATCATCGGTAACACACTACGCCGCCAGGGACTCAAATCCTGCAGTGCCAGATGTGTCACCCTGCTTAAGCCAGTACATGTCCAGGCCCATCTGAAGTTTGCTAGAGAGCATTTGGATGATCCAGAAGAAGATTGGGAGAATGTCATATGGTCAGATAAAACCAAAATATAACTTTTTGGTAAAAACTCAACTAGTCGTGTTTGGAGGAAAAAGAATGCTGAGTTGCATCCAAAGAACACCATACCTACTGTGAAGCATGGGGTGGAAACATCATGCTTTGGGGCTGTTTTTCTGCAAAGGGACCAGGACGACTGATCCGTGTAAAGGAAAGAATGAATGGGGCCATGTATCGTGAGATTTTGAGTGAAAACCTCCTTCCATCAGCAAGGGCATTGAAGATGAAACGTGGCTAGGTCTTTCAGCATGACAATGATCCCAAACACATCGCCCGGGCAACGAAGGAGTGGCTTCGTGAGAAGCATTTCAAGGTCCTGGAATGGCCTAGCCAGTCTCCAGATCTCAACCCCATAGAAAATCTTCGGAGGGAGTTGAAAGTCCGTGTTGCCCAGCAACAGCCCCAAAACATCACTGCTCTAGAGGAGATCTGCATGGAGGAATGGGCCAAAATACCAGCAACAGTGTGTGAAAGCCTTGTGAAGACTTACAGAAAACATTTGACCTCTGTCATTGCGAACAAAGGGTATATAACAAAGTATTGAGATAAACTTTTTTTATTGACCAAATACTTATTTCCGCCATCATTTGCAAATAAATTCATTAAAAATCCTACAATGTGATTTTCTGGATTTTTTTTCTCTCATTTTGTCTGTCATAGTAGAAGTGTACCTATGATGAAAATTATAGGCCTCTCTCATCTTTTTAAGTGGGAGAACTTGCACAATTGGTGGCTGACTAAATACTTTTTTGCCCCACTGTATATCTCTATGGTCCCGACCCTCAACGCTTTAACCCCATCAGAGGTCATAAACCCTGGTCTTACTAGCCTTTCTCCAGTGCAGACACTGTATAATGTACCTCAGAATGTACCTTGCAGGTGCCACAGCACATTGTTTGAAAATCATGGCTATAAACATACTGTTTTGACAGGGGGGATGGGTGCACTGACTGAATCCCAACCGGAAGTAAATACTAGCCTTTTCCTGGATCCGCCGACCCCTGACCCCATTATGAATCAGATGCCAGCTTTCCCTGCATGTGAGTCATCATTCATTCCTTTCCTTCATTCTCCAGTTCTTCCTCTCTACATCTGAGGAAAGCATATTGCCCTATATTTACAGTTACCCTTGTTGTGATCAGTGGTGTAAAGTACTTAATTAAATATACTTTAAAGTCCTACTTAAGTAGTTTCTTGGAGCATCTGTACAACTTTTACTTTACTACATTCCTAAAATAAATAATGTACTTTTTACTTGATATATTTTAACTGTCATCCAAAAGTACTCATTACATTTTGAATGCTTAGCAGGACAGGAAAATGGCCCAATTCACACACTTATAAAGAGAACACGTGGTCATCCCTACTGCCTCTGATCTGACGGACTCACTAAACACATATGCATCTTTTGTAAATGATGTCTCAGTGTTGGAATGTGCCCATGCTATATGTACATTTAAAAAGTAGAAAATGGTGTATTCTGCTTTACTTAATATAATATAACTTGTAATGATTTACACTTTTACTTTTGATAATTAATTATATTTAGAACCAGATACTTTTAGACTTTTACTGAAGTAGTGTTTTACTGGGTGACTTTCCCTTTTACTGGAGTAGTGTTTTACTGGGTGACTTTCCCTTTTACTGGAGTAGTGTTTGAAGTAGTATTTTACTGGGTGACTTTCCCTTTTACTGGAGTAGTGTTTTACTGGGTGACTTTCCCTTTTACTGGAGTAGTGTTTTACTGGGTGACTTTCCCTTTTACTGGAGTAGTGTTTTACTGGGTGACTTTCCCCTGAAGTAGTGTTTTACTGGGTGACTTTCCCTTTTACTGAGTAGTGTTTTACTGGGTGACTTTTTACTGGAGTAGTATTTTACCTTTTACTGAAGTAGTATTTTACTGGGTGACTTTCCCTTTTACTGGAGTAGTGTTTTACTGGGGGACTTTCCCTTTTACTGAAGTAGTGTTTTACTGGGTGACTTTCCCTTTTACTGGAGTAGTGTTTTACTGGGTGACTTTCCCTTTTACTGGAGTAGTGTTTTACTGAGTGACTTTCCCTTTTACTGGAGTAGTATTTTACTGAGTGACTTTCCCTTTTACTGAAGAGTAGTGTTTTACTGAGTGACTTTCCCTTTTACTGGAGTAGTTACTGAGTGTTTTACTGGGTGACTTTCCCTTTTACTGAAGTAGTGTTTTACTGAGTGACTTTCCCTTTTACTGGAGTAGTGTTTTACTGAGTGACTTTCCCTTTACTGGAGTAACTCTCCATTTAAGTATCTACTGAATACTTTTACTCAAGTTGGGTACTTTTTCCACCACTGGTTGTGATCCTCTCCCCTCATACTGCCTGTCTTCGTCTCCTGTAGTGAGGAGATAGACATCTCCAGCATCCAGGCCCCAGAGCCCAGGAGCAGAGAGGAGTTCCTGCAGTGTGAGTATAGAACAGCTAAACATCTACACAGACACAGCCTGTTCCAGTTAGCTCCCTACCATGTGGCCTTGGCCCTCACCCTTCCATGTTCGTAGACATGAAGGGAAAGGTATGAGCATTGTAGCATCCACCATATTGATTTCAACTTTCAGATCTGAAAACTTTAGAAGGTTAGGGCCAAGGGGAAGGAGTACTCACAACAGCTGACAACCAAATCTGCAAAGTCCTTATCCACACAACTTAACTATTCATCCATCCATCCCTCCCCCAGATGCCTGTACCCTGACCCTAGACACGAGGACAGCCCACCGGCGTCTGACCCTGTCGGAGAGCAACACCAAGGCCACCCTACAGGGGGCAGGGCAGCCCTACCCAGACTGCCCCCAACGCTTCGACGGCTGGACCCAGGTGCTGTGCCAGGCCCCCCTTTCCGCCCAGCGATGTTACTGGGAGGTGGATTGGCGGGGGAAGGGGTCATCAATGGGCGTGGCTTATGGAGCCCTGAGCAGGAAGGGGGCGGACGCCAGGGCGGGGCTTGGCTACAACGCCCAATCATGGAGCCTGGAGCTGTCGGATACGTGTTGCACGGCAATGCATGACAATGAGAAGAGGGACATCCCGGTGACATACTCACCGCGTCTGGGGTTGTTCCTGGACCTCAACGCGGGCACCCTGGCGTTCTATAGCGTGGCAGAGAGCATGGCGCACCTGCACACGTTCCGTGCCAACTTTACACAGCCACTGTATGCGGCCTTCGGGGTGGGAAGTGGGGTTGGTGTTGGACTGGACTTCGCTCTGGGTCAGTTCAGCCAGTCATCCGACAGCATCAAGATCTGCCCCATGTGAGGAGACCTATGACCTCTGTATAGATCTGCCCCATGTGATGAGGTCTACGACCTCTGTATAGGTCTGCCCCATGTGATGAGACCTACGACCTCTGTATAGATCTGCCCCATGTGATGAGACCTACGACCTCTGTATAGATCTGCCCCATGTGAGGAGACCTACGACATCTGTATAGACCTGCCCCATGTGATGTGACCTACGACCTCTGTATAGACCTGCCCCATGTGATGTGACCTACGACCTCTGTATAGACCTGCCCCATGTGACATGACCTACGACCTCTGTATAGACCTGCCCCATGTGATGTGACCTACGACCTCTGATCCCCATCTGCTATCACCGCATTATATGACATAATTTAACGAAAATGTGTTTGTTTCCTAAACATTTACAGAACAGCCCAAGTGCTGCACTTCTGACAAACAAATTACATACAAACACTAATAGAAGACTGAACTGACAAATGGTGTCACACACACACACACACACACGTTATAAGACAATAAATATAAGATAACCAAATCATTTCTCATTTCCTTTATTAAAGCAAATGCACCAAAAAAGGTCATCTTGGGTATTTTATGAAGCATGGAGGAGAGGCGCCAGGTCGAAAACAAAATAATGAACACTTCCAACTACACAGAGCCCATAACAACCTCCATCACCCATCAGCTACATTCAATAGAGCCAACGGTGTAAATGATAGAACTAGATTCAATAGAACGAACAGCCTCTCCTCCTATACCTCCCCCAGAGCAGAAACCCTAGTATAAAACTGATGCTCTTTCCTCGTGGTTACATAGGTAATAGGTATTACAACACACACAAGCCAACACAAAGCATTTCACTGTATTTAAAAATGGGTTTTGGTTTGCACTGATATACAGTTTTAAAAACATGACAGCTTGGATTCCCTTTTCAATGGTTCATCACACAATGGAGGCACAACAAAACATCTCAAATAAATGTCTACATGAAATCTTATTACCTTTGATAATGATAAAGTATTTGATGCTATAACCTAGTCTAAATATGAATATTTGTCACTAATAATATTTCCTAACTAGTGATCTCTGTAAATCAGGTTAAAAAGTGCAGTACATGAGTGGGACAGGTCAGATGGACGGACGGTAAGGAAAGAGGCGTAGCAGGGACGTCTGAGTCACACCAGGGGTCAAGTATGGGTCAAAGGGCACAGGGTCACACACTAGTCTAGCTAGCTTGAAATACGGAACCTGTCTTGCTAGCATTCCAGGTCATGTACTCTGTGTCATGTGAGCACAGACTGGTACCCAGGCTCTAGTCTAGCCCCTCCCCACTACACACTCCAGTAGACCTGAATGGAATAACAATATGGGATTTGTTTGACCCAGACCTCTGATAGGCTAGCTGGAATTTCCCAGAATGCTTAGGCTCTGCCGCTACACCCATCAAGTCCTTTCAGATTGAAAATAAACAGCATTACAGTGGAAGGTACTAGAGGCCGTTAGTCTCATAGCTGTTCAATATCACACAACACAATGCTTCCCCTCTACTGGCCGCTGAGTGAATAGAGTACCTTTAAAGACCATAACCACAGTAATAGTGAACCATACATGAGATGAGACTCAGAGCTAACCTGGATCAAGACATAGTACAGCCACTACTACCTAGCATGCTGATGGTTCCCCGTTTAGAACCAAACCTCTTGTACCAGGAGCATGTTGAGGAGGTAAACGTTGTGGAACGTTAGAACTGTCTGAATAGAGCTGACGTGATTCCTTATGTCAGAGGCATAGTTGTTCTGCATATATTTCTACTGGAACATTCCACAATGGTGTGCCCTAATGAACGCAGACCTGAGCATGCCGTGGGCCTGAGATAAGGGCCTGTTCCTCAGCGGGCTATTTGGACCTGTGCTGTTAACAAGCCTCTCCAGCGACGACCTTCCATCCCAAATCATCCTCTAAGCCCTTTGACAGGTGTAAGCAATTTGTTACAGCTACCTTGCCCTCTGATAGGCTAGGTGGAAGTTTCACCATATTGGTTATACCAATCAAATCCTCTCAGATCTCCACAAGCTGAGGAAAAGTCCATCCCAGCTGCATCCTAGCCTGGTTCCAGATCAGTTTGTGCTGTAACATGACAATGACAATAGGGGTATGGCAAGACCGCACAAACAGATCTGGGACCAGGCTAACGGTATCCCAAACAAAACCTACCAATCCCACTAAGTGTCTAATAAAATATACACATGGCTTTAAACCAAAACACCCAAACAGTACAAACAGGCTTCTCCTTTAAAGCTTTACAACCTCTTCCTTATGGGAGACCTGAGGAGGAGCAGCCTCGGACCTGTCAGTCAGACCACTACAGCCAATCACGCTGCACGGCTGGGTCCTACCCACCCCAGAGGGCCAGGTGCATGCTGGGACCTGTAGGCAAAGAAGTGTGTCGTTTTCAGGACATACCATGCATTTCAGAGACTGGTTGTAGCCTATTACAATGCACAGAGAGAGTTGCCCTGACGACAGCAAAGCAAAAGGATCATTGTATTCGAGTAACACTGGGAAGGCTAGATTGTAGTTCCCTAGCAACGGGCTGGCAGTAGTAAGGTGCATGGGCACCAGCCTAGTTCCTAAGAGAAGCTAAGGGGCGTAGCGAGTCTAGCTAGTGTATATACACAAGAAAAACTACTCTACTGCTTTTAAAAATGAACTTTAGAAAGCTATTTGAATTACAGAACAACAAGCCCCTAGACATTGAGGCTCTGGAGGCTCAAGCCCTCTTTTACACTGCTCTTCTCTCATCTCCCTCATCTCTGTCCTCCTCGTCTCCTCTCTCTCTCATCTCTTTCTCTTTACAATGCTCTTCTCTCATCCCCCTCATCTCTGTCCTCCTCGTCTCTCCTCATCTCTTTCTCTTTCATCTCTTCTCTCATTATCTCTGTCCTCCTCGTCTCCCTCTCCTCTCATCTCTTTCTCTTTCTGCTCTTCTCTCATCCCCCTCATCTCTGTCCTCCCTCCCTCTCTCTCTCATCTCTTTCTCTTTACACTGCTCTTCTCTCATCCCTCATCTCTGTCTCCTAGTCTCCCTCTCATCTCTTTCTCTTTACACTGCTCTTCTCTCATCCCCCCTCATCTCTGTCCTCCTCGTCTCCCTCTCTCTCATCTCTTTCTCTTTACACTGCTCTTCTCTCATCCCCCCTCATCTCTGTCCTCCTCGTCTCCCTCTCTCTCTCATCTCTTTCTCTTTACACTGCTCTTCTCTCATCCCCCCTCATCTCTGTCCTCCTCGTCTCCCTCTCTCTCTCATCTCTTTCTCTTTACACTGCTCTTCTCTCATCTCCCCTCATCTCTGTCCTCCTCGTCTCCCCTCTCATCTCTTTCTCTTTTGCTCTTCTCTCATCCCCCCTCATCTCTGTCCTCCTCGTCTCCCTCCTCTCTCATCTCTTTTCTTTACACTGCTCTTCTCTCATCCCCCCTCATCTCTGTCCTCTCGTCTCCCCTCTCTCTCTCATCTCTTTCTCTTTACACTGCTCTTTCTCATCCCCCCTCATCTCTGTCCTCCTCGTCTCCTCTCTCTCTCATCTCTTTCTCTTTACACTGCTCTTCTCTCATCCCCTCATCTCTGTCCTCCTCGTCTCCCTCTCCTCATCTCTTTCTCTTGCTTGTTCTTCCTCTCCATGACACCAAAGTCACATTCTGCCACTTCCCTTTTTACCTCTTCTTCCCCATCCCCTAACATTCTCAAGCCCACATCAACTTACTTATCCCTCGGTCATCTTCCCATCTATTTGAGCATCCAGAGCCTCACAGATGAATAACTACTGTAGCAGGGGCAGAGCAGAAGAGAGCAGGGAGAACGTCTACCTCCAGCGCTCCTAGAGGGCTGGA
>NC_060195.1:69453321-69478502 GCF_021184085.1 Oncorhynchus gorbuscha
ACTAATGAGGTTTACAGGGTGGATCCCAAAATAAATGAGACTCTCCTTCTCCACTTACTAATGAGGTTTACAGGGTGGATCCCAAAATAAATGAGACTCTCCTTCTCCACTTACTAATGAGGTTTACAGGGTGGATCCCAAAATAAATGAGACTCTCCTTCTCCACTTACTAATGAGGTTTACAGGGTGGATCCCAAAATAAATGAGACTCTCCTTCTCCACTTACTAATGAGGTTTACAGGGGATCCCAAAATAAATGGACTCTCCAAAATGAGGTTTAAATCCCAAAATAAATGAGACTCTCCTTCTCCACTTACTAATGAGGTTTACAGGTTTAAATGACAGGGTGGATCCCAAAATAAATGACTCTCCTTCTCTACTTACTAATGAGGTTTACAGGGTGGATCCCAAAATAAATGACTCTCCTTCTCTACTTACTAATGAGGTTTACAGGGTGGATCCCAAAATAAATGACTCTCCTTCTCCACTTACTAATGAGGTTTACAGGGTGGATCCCAAAATAAATGACTCTCCTTCTCCACTTACTAATGAGGTTTACAGGGTGGATCCCAAAATAAATGACTCTCCTCTACTTACTAATGAGGTTTACAGGGTGGATCCCAAAATAAATGACTCTCCTTCTCTACTTACTAATGAGGTTTACAGGGTGGATCCCAAAATAAATGACTCTCCTTCTCTACTTACTAATGAGGTTTACAGGGTGGATCCCAAAATAAATGACTCTCCTTCTCTACTTACTAATGAGGTTTACAGGGTGGATCCCAAAATAAATGACTCTCCTTCTCTACTTACTAATGAGGTTTACAGGGTGGATCCCAAAATAAATGACTCTCCTTCTCTACTTACTAATGAGGTTTACAGGGTGGATCCCAAAATAAATGACTCTCCTTCTCTACTTACTAATGAGGTTTACAGGGTGGATCCCAAAATAAATGACTCTCCTTCTCTACTTACTAATGAGGTTTACAGGGTGGATCCCAAAATAAATGACTCTCCTTCTCTACTTACTAATGAGGTTTACAGGGTGGATCCCAAAATAAATGACTCTCCTTCTCTACTTACTAATGAGGTTTACAGGGTGGATCCCAAAATAAATGACTCTCCTTCTCTACTTACTAATGAGGTTTACAGGGTGGATCCCAAAATAAATGAGACTCTCCTTCTCTACTTACTAATGAGGTTTACAGGGTGGATCCCAAAATAAATGACTCTCCTTCTCTACTTACTAATGAGGTTTACAGGGTGGATCCCAAAATAAATGAGACTCTCCTTCTCTACTTACTAATGAGGTTTACAGGGTGGATCCCAAAATAAATGACTCTCCTTCTCTACTTACTAATGAGGTTTACAGGGTGGATCCCAAAATAAATGACTCTCCTTCTCTACTTACTAATGAGGTTTACAGGGTGGATCCCAAAATAAATGACTCTCCTTCTCTACTTACTAATGAGGTTTACAGGGTGGATCCCAAAATAAATGACTCTCCTTCTCTACTTACTAATGAGGTTTACAGGGTGGATCCCAAAATAAATGACTCTCCTTCTCTACTTACTAATGAGGTTTACAGGGTGGATCCCAAAATAAATGACTCTCCTTCTCTACTTACTAATGAGGTTTACAGGGTGGATCCCAAAATAAATGACTCTCCTTCTCTACTTACTAATGAGGTTTACAGGGTGGATCCCAAAATAAATGACTTCCTTCTCTACTTACTAATGAGGTTTACAGGGTGGATCCCAAAATAAATGACTCTCCTTCTCTACTTACTAATGAGGTTTACAGGGTGGATCCCAAAATAAATGACTCTCCTTCTCTACTTACTAATGAGGTTTACAGGGTGGATCCCAAAATAAATGACTCTCCTTCTCTACTTACTAATGAGGTTTACAGGGTGGATCCCAAAATAAATGACTCTCCTTCTCTACTTACTAATGAGGTTTACAGGGTCCCAAAATAAATGACTCTCCTTCTCTACTTACTAATGATCCCAAAATAAATGACTCTCCTTCTCTACTTACTAATGAGGTTTACAGGGTGGATCCCAAAATAAATGACTCTCCTTCTCTACTTACTAATGAGGTTTACAGGGTGGATCCCAAAATAAATGACTCTCCTTCTCTACTTACTAATGAGGTTTACAGGGTGGATCCCAAAATAAATGACTCTCCTTCTCTACTTACTAATGAGGTTTACAGGGTGGATCCCAAAATAAATGACTCTCCTTCTCTACTTACTAATGAGGTTTACAGGGTGGATCCCAAAATAAATGACTCTCCTTCTCTACTTACTAATGAGGTTTACAGGGTGGATCCCAAAATAAATGACTCTCCTTCTCTACTTACTAATGAGGTTTACAGGGTGGATCCCAAAATAAATGACTCTCCTTCTCTACTTACTAATGAGGTTTACAGGGTGGATCCCAAAATAAATGACTCTCCTTCTCTACTTACTAATGAGGTTTACAGGGTGGATCCCAAAATAAATGACTCTCCTTCTCTACTTACTAAAAATAAATGAGGTTTACAGGGTGGATCCCAAAATAAATGACTCTCCTTCTCTACTTACTAATGAGGTTTACAGGGTGGATCCCAAAATAAATGACTCTCCTTCTCTACTTACTAATGAGGTTTACAGGGTGGATCCCAAAATAAATGACTCTCCTTCTCTACTTACTAATGAGGTTTACAGGGTGGATCCCAAAATAAATGACTCTCCTTCTCTACTTACTAATGAGGTTTACAGGGTGGATCCCAAAATAAATGACTCTCCTTCTCTACTTACTAATGAGGTTTACAGGGTGGATCCCAAAATAAATGACTCTCCTTCTCTACTTACTAATGAGGTTTACAGGGTGGATCCCAAAATAAATGACTCTCCTTCTCTACTTACTAATGAGGTTTACAGGGTGGATCCCAAAATAAATGACTCTCCTTCTCTACTTACTAATGAGGTTTACAGGGTGGATCCCAAAATAAATGACTCTCCTTCTCTACTTACTAATGAGGTTTACAGGGTGGATCCCAAAATAAATGACTCTCCTTCTCTACTTACTAATGAGGTTTACAGGGTGGATCCCAAAATAAATGACTCTCCTTCTCCACTTACTAATGAGGTTTACAGGGTGGATCCCAAAATAAATGACTCTCCTTCTCTACTTACTAATGAGGTTTACAGGGTGGATCCCAAAATAAATGACTCTCCTTCTCTACTTACTAATGAGGTTTACAGGGTGGATCCCAAAATAAATGACTCTCCTTCTCAGGGTGGACTTACTAATGAGGTTTACAGGGTGGATCCCAAAATAAATGACTCTCCTTCTCTACTTACTAATGAGGTTTACAGGGTGGATCCCAAAATAAATGACTCTCCTTCTCTACTTACTAATGAGGTTTACAGGGTGGATCCCAAAATAAATGACTCTCCTTCTCTAATGAGGTTTACTGGATCCCACTAATGAGGGTTTACAGGGTGGATCCCAAAATAAATGACTCTCCTTCTCTACTTACTAATGAGGTTTACAGGGTGGATCCCAAAATAAATGACTCTCCTTCTCTACTTACTAATGAGGTTTACAGGGTGGATCCCAAAATAAATGACTCTCCTTCTCTACTTACTAATGAGGTTTACAGGGTGGATCCCAAAATAAATGACTCTTCCTTCTCTACTTACTAATGAGGTTTACAGGGTGGATCCCAAAATAAATGACTCTCCTTCTCTACTTACTAATGAGGTTTACAGGGTGGATCCCAAAATAAATGACTCTCCTTCTCTACTTACTAATGAGGTTTACAGGGTGGATCCCAAAATAAATGACTCTCTCCTTCTCTACTTACTAATGAGGTTTACAGGGTGGATCCCAAAATAAATGACTCTCCTTCTCTACTTACTAATGAGGTTTACAGGGTGGATCCCAAAATAAATGACTCTCCTTCTCTACTTACTAATGAGGTTTACAGGGTGGATCCCAAAATAAATGACTCTCCTTCTCTACTTACTAATGAGGTTTACAGGGTGGATCCCAAAATAAATGACTCTCCTTCTCTACTTACTAATGAGGTTTACAGGGTGGATCCCAAAATAAATGACTCTCCTTCTCTACTTACTAATGAGGTTTACAGGGTGGATCCCAAAATAAATGACTCTCCTTCTCTACTTACTAATGAGGTTTACAGGGTGGATCCCAAAATAAATGACTCTCCTTCTCCACTTACTAATGAGGTTTACAGGGTGGATCCCAAAATAAATGACTCTCCTTCTCTACTTACTAATGAGGTTTACAGGGTGGATCCCAAAATAAATGACTCTCCTTCTCCACTTACTAATGAGGTTTACAGGGTGGATCCCAAAATAAATGACTCTCCTTCTCCACTTACTAATGAGGTTTACAGGGTGGATCCCAAAATAAATGACTCTCCTTCTCCACTTACTAATGAGGTTTACAGGGTGGATCCCAAAATAAATGACTCTCCTTCTCTACTTACTAATGAGGTTTACAGGGTGGATCCCAAAATAAATGACTCTCCTTCTCTACTTACTAATGAGGTTTACAGGGTGGATCCCAAAATAAATGACTCTCCTTCTCTACTTACTAATGAGGTTTACAGGGTGGATCCCAAAATAAATGACTCTCCTTCTCCACTTACTAATGAGGTTTACAGGGTGGATCCCAAAATAAATGTGTAAAGAGATTTTAAAAATATATATATTAGACATGTTATAGATAAAACGATAAGTAGCATTTTGTTCTTAACCATGTGCATGGTTTTCTCCTCCGCCAAAACAAAAGCGGATTCAAAAGGGTTGTGGCAGATTTCCAAACTTTTCCACAAAGGACTCAGGTGGGACTCAGGTGGGACTCAGGTGGGACTCAGGTGGGACTCAGGTGGGACTCAGGTGGGACTCAGGTGGGACTCAGGTGGGACCCAAATGATTATCCTCGATGAAAGGTGGCTATCGAGGAGGGGAGGACTCTTCCGTTCACCTAGTAATTAATTTACATTTCCTCAACCACTCGACCACTCATCGGTTTCCGGGTCACAGAGGAGAGAGGATGGAGGAGAGATGGTGTAGGAGAGAGGACGGAGTAGAGAGGGTGTAGGAGAGAGGACGGAGGAGAGAGGGTGTAGGAGAGAGGACGGAGGAGAGAGGGTGTAGGAGAGAGGGTGTAGGAGAGAGGACAGAGTAAAGAGGGTGTAGGAGAGAGGACGGAGGAGAGAGGGTGTAGGAGAGAGGGTGTAGGAGAGAGGACGGAGGAGAGAGGGTTTGGAAGAGAGGATGGAGGAGAGAGGATGGAGGAGAGAGGGTGTAGGAGAGAGGGTGTAGGAGAGAGGGTGTAGGAGAGAGGGTGTAGGAGAGAGGACGGAGGAGAGAGGACGGAGGAGAGAGGGTGTAGGAGAGAGTGTGTAGGAGAGAGGGTGTAGGAGAGAGGGTGTAGGAGAGAGGGTGTAGGAGAGAGGACGGAGGAGAGAGGGTGTAGGAGAGAGGACGGAGGAGAGAGGGTGTAGGAGAGAGGGTGTAGGAGAGAGGGTGTAGGAGAGAGGGTGTAGGAGAGAGGACGGAGGAGAGAGGGTGTAGGAGAGAGGGTGTAGGAGAGAGGGTGTAGGAGAGAGGACGGAGGAGAGAGGGTGTAGGAGAGAGGGTGTAGGAGAGAGGGTGTAGGAGAGAGGGTGTAGGAGAGAGGGTGTAGGAGAGAGGGTGTAGGAGAGAGGACGAAGGAGAGAGGACGGAGGAGAGAGGGTGTAGGAGGGTGTAGGAGAGAGGACGGAGGAGAGAGGACGGAGGAGAGAGGGTGTAGGAGAGAGGGTGTAGGAGAGAGGGTGTAGGAGAGAGGGTGTAGGAGAGTGGGTGTAGGAGAGTGGGTGTAGGAGAGAGGACGGAGGAGAGAGGGTGTAGGAGAGAGGGAGTAGGAGAGAGGGAGTAGGAGAGAGGGTGTAGGAGAGAGGGTGTAGGAGAGAGGGTGTAGGAGAGAGGGTGTAGGAGAGAGGGTGTAGGAGAGAGGGTGTAGGAGAGAGGGTGTAGGAGAGAGGGTGTAGGAGAGAGGGTGTAGGAGAGAGGGTGTAGGAGAGAGGACGGAGGAGAGAGGGTGTAGGAGAGAGGACGGAGGAGAGAGGACGGAGGAGAGAGGGTGTAGGAGAGAGGGTGTAGGAGAGAGGGTGTAGGAGAGAGGACGGAGGAGAGAGGGTGTAGGAGAGAGGGTGTAGGAGAGAGGGTGTAGGAGAGAGGACGGAGGAGAGAGGGTGTAGGAGAGAGGACGGAGGAGAGAGGGTGTAGGAGAGAGGGTGTAGGAGAGAGGACGGAGGAGAGAGGGTGTAGGAGAGAGGACGGAGGAGAGAGGGTGTAGGAGAGAGGGTGTAGGAGAGAGGGTGGAGGAGAGAGGGTGTAGGAGAGAGGGTGTAGGAGAGAGGGTGGAGGAGAGAGGGTGTAGGAGAGAGGGTGTAGGAGAGAGGACGGAGGGAGCTCCACCCCGCCGCCACACCCAAGTTTGAGCTCAGCGGTCAGGCAGAAGAGGAATGGAGCATGTTGTTTTGTTTTTTAACCCCTTTTTTCTCCCCAATTTCGTGGTTTCCAATTGGTAGTAGTTACTATCTTGTCTCATCGCTGCAACTCCCGTACGGGCTCGGGAGAGGCGAAGGTTGAAAGCCATGCGTCCTCCGAAACACAACCAACCAAGTCGCACTGCTTCTTGAAACAAAGCACATCCAAACCGGAAACCAGCCACACCAATGTGTCAGAGGAAACACTGTACACCTGGCGACCTGGTCTGCATGCACTGCGCCCGGCCCGCTCAGGAGTCGCTAGTGCGCGATGAGACAAGGGTATCCCTACCGACCAAACCCTCCCTAACCCGGACAACACTAGGCCAATTGTGCGCTGCCCCTTGGGCCTCCCGGTCGCAGCCGGCTGAGACAGAGCCTGGACTCGAACCCAGAATCTCTGGTGGCACAGCTAGCACTGCGATGCAGTGCTTTAGACCACTCCGCCACCCGGGAGAGGGAATGGAGCATGTTGATCATAGAAGTACCTGAGCTGAGATGACCCCTCTACACCGAGATCGGCCCCCTCTACACCGAGATCGGGCCCCTCTACACCGAGATCGGGCCCCTCTACACCGAGATCGGGCCCCTCTACACCGAGATCGGGCCCCTCTACTCCGAGATCGGGCCCCTCTACACCGAGATCGGGCCCCTCTACACCGAGACGCCCCTGAGATGGCCCATCTACACTGAGATGGGCCCCTCTACACTGAGATCTCCTGATCATTTAATTTGACATTTATAAGTTTATTTGACAATCAGGACGATGCACATTTATTAACATTTCTGTAAATGTGTCAGATTTAACCAGCCAACGAATTATCATCCGCTTATTAGCAATTAGCAGCTAGCTAATTGTCATCTCTCCTCATTGGACCAGTCGGCCAGTGGGCCTCTATGCCTATAGCCTACCTGATGTTGATGAAAGAGCCAGTGGAGAGTGGGATCCTCTCAGCCAGGAGCCCCAGCAGACGCACCCCGTCGTACAGACTGAGGGGGCTGCGGAGAAATACACATGCATTCATACACACGGACACACTCATACACACGGACACACTCATACACACAGAGCACTGAAGAGAAAAGCAAAAGCACAAACACACACACATATACAGTACAACTGCAAGCAAAATCCCAAACACAGATACACACACACCTGCAAACACACACACACACACAAACTCTTACATACACACGCTTACATACACACGCCATGTACAGTCAAAGACTCTGAGACAGACACGTAGACAGACAGACAGATATACGCTCCTACACCAACATCCTGTGTTTATGAACATTAGGCTTAGAAGACCTTTGGTTGGTGACGATGTAGCCGTATTCCTCCTTCACATGTGTGGTCCCTCCTGGTGGTTCTTTCTTCCCCTGCGTCTTTGTCTCCACCGGGGCCCCTGGCTCCTTTACACTGGCTCCCTCTGTGGCAGGAGGGGCCCCCATGGTGGGAGGGTGATCTGGGGAGGCCTGGGGCCCAGGGGGCGGGGCAGGAAGGGAGGTGGGGGCACCTAGCACAGGAGATTTGTCCACCTTGTGTGTCATGGCCCCCTCAGTAATCTGATGAGGAATAGGAGGAGGTACCAAACACCTTAACATCCATTATAGTAGGATTTAATAAATACATGTTTCATTTGAATATTACTCCAGGATACGTAAAATAGACCACAGATTTCCTCAGATTGGGGAAGTTCTGCCTCCTACTGTTTGGTAGATGCAACAGCAACAACCAGAAAGCCTAATTATTGCCATTCTACATTTACTGTAAATGCTATTAACATTGTATAAAAAACAATAAAACATTTCATATTGTTAAATAAACAACACTTATAAACCAAGAGCAATAATGTAATTTCTAGAGTTTTACTGTTTTATCTCAACGTACCTTCTTACGTGGGGCAGCACTGTTCCGGTATTCGTCTGAAAAGCAAAGAACACAGATTCTCATTATCTGACACACAGATAATAATTGTTTCAGTATCTGTAATTGTCACAGTATAATCCCACCACAAAATGTCACATTTTTCAGTCTCATTATTGGGTCATGCCATTTTGTATAAAGATACTGCAGGTATTCCTGCGTCGTGGTTCACAACTTGATTTCCTCTATTATATCACGGTATCTCATTTAATGAATGATACTAGTGGCACATACAGTAGTCTTGCCTTTTGAGGCCACAGCTTGGAAGTGTCTTTCTGTGTGGTGAAAAGACTGTGATTTCAGACAGCATTTCAGTAAGGTGTTTGCTGTAAAGTGCTGGCCTCCTTCCGGTCAAAAGTTTTAGAACACCTACTCATTCAGGTTTTTCTTTATTTTTACTATTTTCTACATTGTAGAATAATACTGAAGACGTCAAAACTATGAAATAATACATATGGAATCATCTAGTAACCAAAAAAAGTGTTAAACAAATCTAAATATATTTTACATTTGAGATTCTTCAAAGTAGCCACCCTTTGCCTTGATGGCAGCTTTGCACACTCTTAGCATTCTCTCAACCAGCTTCATGAGGTAATCACCTGGAATGCATTTAAATTAACAGGTGGGCCTTCTTAAAAGTTAATTTGTGGAATTTCTTTCCTTCTAAATGCATTTGAGCCAATCAGTTGTGTTGTGACAAGGTGTGGGAGGGGGGGGGGGGGGGGGGTGGGGTTACAGAAGATTATCTATATAGATATTTGGTAAAAGACCAAGAGAAACAACAGTCCATCATTACTTTGACATGTCAGTCAATATGGAACATTTCAAGAACTTTCAAAGTTTCTTCAAGTGCGCTATGATGCGCTATGATGAACACGGTTCTCACGAGGACCGCCACAGGAAAGGAAGACCCAGAGTTACCTGTGCTGCAGAGGATAAGTTCATTAGAGTTACCAGCCTCAGAAATTGCAGCCCAAATAAATTCTTCACAGAGTTCAAGTAACAAACACATCTCAACATCAACTGTTCAGAGGAGACTGCGTGAATAAGCCCTTCATGGTCGAATTTCTGCAAAGAAACCACTACTAAAGGACACCAATAAGAAGAGACTTGCTTGGGCCAAGAAACACGAGCAATGGACATTAAACAGGTGGAAATATGTCCTTTGGTCTGGAGTCCAAATTGGAGATTTTTTGGTTCCAACAGCCGTGTCTTTGTGAGACGTGGTGTGGGTGAACGGATGATGTCTGCATGTGTATTTCCCACCGTGAAGCATGGAGGAGGAGGTGTGATGGTGTGGGGGGGGCTTTGCTGGTGACACTGTCTGTGATTTATTTAAGAGTTCAAGGCACACTTAACCAGCATGGCTACCACAGCATTCTGCAGGGATACACCATTTTATGCGTTGCACAACCTGCCCTCCATGACACCTATAGCACCCGATGTCACAGGAAGGCCAAAAAGATCATCAAGGACAACAACCACCCGAGCCACTGCCTGTTCACCCCGCTACCATCCAGAAGGCGAGGTCAGTACAGCCACCACTAACTCAGAGAGGCTGATGTCTACATTGAGACCCAATCACTGGCCACTTTAATAAATGGATCACTAGTCACTTTAAACAATGCCACTTTAAGTAATGTCACTTTAATAATGTTTACATATCTTACATTACTCATCTCATATGTATATACTGTATTTTATACCATCTATTGCACCTTGCCTATGCCGCTTGGCCATCGCTCATCCATATGTTTATATGTACATATTCTCATTCACCCCTTTAGATTTGTGTATATTAGGTAGTTGTTGGGGAATTGTTAGATTTCTTGTTAGATATTACTGCACTGTCAGAACTAGAAGCACAAGCATTTCGCTACACTCGCATTAACATCTGTTAACCATGTGTATGTGACTATCATTTGTTTTTCAACAGGACAATGACCCGACACACTTTGCATCAGATGACCTGGCCTCCACAATCCCCGACCTCAACCAAATTGAGATGGTTTGGGATGAGTCGGACCTCAGAGTGAAGGAAAAGTAGCCAACAAGTGTTCAATATATGTGGGAACTCCTTCAAGACTGTTGGAAAAGGATTCCAGGTGAAGCTGGTTGAGAGAATTCCAAGAGTGTACAAATCTGTCATCAAGGCAAAGGGTGGCTATTTGAAGAATATCAAATATAAAATATATTTTGTTTTGTTTAACACTTTTTTGGTTACTACATGATTCCATATGTGTTATTTCATAGTTTTGATGTCTTCACTATTATTCTACAATGTAGAAAATAGTAAAAATAAAGAAAAACCCTTGAATGTGTAGGTGTTCGAAAACCTTTGACCCATAGCGTAGGTGCTTTGACAGGGTTCAGCTGCATGCCTGCGCTCTGACAGACCTGCTGTATCGGTGCCCAAGTCAGTAGCACTCTCCATCTGCAGCTGTTTCAGTGCTGCAGGCAGGTTGGCCAGCTGTGAAGGGGTTAAGTCCTTCATATCGATGCCATAGTGGTCCAGGAGCAGAGCCACTTTCTGCAGGGAGTCATCTGAACAAACAGACAGGGTCATACAGAGTTAGAGGTGAGAGGTCAACAGGCAGGTGATGAAAAAAGTACAGGCAGGCCAGACATTAGGCATTCCGTGTCTCAGCCACAGCAGGCAAGAACATAAAAAAAAAAATCCTATAGACAGGGGAGCCGTATGGGGGGGTGGGGGGGTTAGGACGATTATAATGGTCTGTGACTGACAGGGGCCCTAAAAGAATATTACAACACTAGGTAAAAAGCATTCTATATTAAATGATTAATCTATCATCATTAATCTAATATTTTATTTACAATGTCCTAATAAACTAACGGTTTATTTTTATTTTCTTGTTTTTGGCAAAAAGTAAACATCCAGAGAGCCTCTGTATTGCCCAACCCCCCTCTATTTTCATGAAATGGTTTGATCCTGCCCCCAGGACCTTTAGACAGGTTAAAATTCATAAGACACTACAGAGGGTAGTGTGAACGGCCCATTACATCACTGGGGCCAAGCTTCCTGCCATCTAGGACCTCTATACCAGGCGGTGTCAGAGGAAGGCCCTAAAAATGGTCAAAGACTCCAGCCACCCTAGTCATAGACTGTTCTCACTGCTACCGTACGGCAAGCGGTACCGGAGCACCAAGTCTAGGACCAAGAGGCTTCTAAACAGCTTCTACCTCCAAGCCATAAGACTCTGAACATCTAGTCTAATGGCTACCCAGAATATTCGCATAAAATAATACAATTTGATTTGGAACAGGTACTTGCTAGCAGTGAATTGTGAGTGACTAGTGTCGGTGGAGCATCATGTCTCAGTTTCCTAAAGAAAAATCTGGCTTCCAAAAACGAAAAGAAGGACAGGAGAGAGAAAAGGGCGACAGTATGTCACCCGATGTTTAACAAGGAAAGGTGGGTGTCGTCCGTGACTGGTGGAAATGGACCTGGTAGCTTCGTCCGTAGTGAAATAAGCTACTTTTGCTCCCCAAACATTAGTTACTTAATATTATCTTCACAGAAATATCTGAGTGTTTACATTTCGCTCCTTTTTTAGCCGACATTTAATCAATGCAGGCAAACTTTTAGCAAACTGTTCATACTAAATCAGTTGTCCCTGCCCCTGCCTAGTGCCAGGCCCAACAGATACAGGTTCAGGCTCAGCAGCCCTGTCTCCCCATCCCCATACCCCTGAACCAGCCCTGTCTCCCCATCCCCATACCCCTGAACCAGCCCTGTCTCCCCATCCCCATACCCCTGAACCAGCCCTGTCTCCCCATCCCCATACCCCTGAACCAGCCCTGTCTCCCCATCCCCCTACCCCTGAACCAGCCCTGTCTCCCCATCCCCATAACCCTGAACCAGCCCTGTCTCCCCATCCCCATACCCCTGAACCAGCCCTGTCTCCCCATCCCCATACCCCTGAACCAGCCCTGTCTCCCCATACCCATACCCCTGAACCAGCCCTGTCTCCCATCCCCATACCCCTGAACCAGCCCTGTCTCCCATCCCCATACCCTGAACCAGCCCTGTCTTCCCATCCCCATCCCCATCCCCTGAACAAGCCCTGTCTCCCCATCCCCATACCCCTGAACCAGCCCTGTCTCCCATCCCCATACCCCTGAACCAGCCCTGTCTTCCCATCCCCATCCCCCTGAACAAGCCCCGTCTCCCCATCCCCATACCCCTGAAACAGCCCTGTCTCCCCATCCCCATACCCCTGAAACAGCCCTGTCTCCCCATCCCCATACCCCTGAAACAGCCCTGTCTCCCCATCCCCATACCCCTGAACCAGCCCTGTCTCCCCATCCCCATACCCCTGAACCAGCCCTGTCTCCCCATCCCCATACCCCCCTGAAACAGCCCTGTCTCCCATCCCCATACCCCTGAACCAGCCCTGTCTCCCATCCCCATACCCCTGAACCAGCCCTGTCTCCCATCCCCATACCCCTGAACCAGCCCTGTCTTCCCATCCCCATCCCCTGAACAAGCCCTGTCTCCCCATCCCCATACCCCTGAACCAGCCCTGTCTCCCATCCCCATACCCCTGAACCAGCCCTGTCTTCCCATCCCCATCCCCCTGAACCAGCCCTGTCTCCCCATCCCCATACCCCTGAACCAGCCCTGTCTCCCATCCCCATACCCCTGAACCAGCCCTGTCTCCCATCCCCATACCCCTGAACCAGCCCTGTCTTCCCATCCCCATCCCCTGAACAAGCCCTGTCTCCCCATCCCCATACCCCTGAACCAGCCCTGTCTCCCATCCCCATACCCCTGAACCAGCCCTGTCTCCCATCCCCATACCCCTGAACCAGCCCTGTCTCCCCATCCCCTGAACCAGCCCTGTCTCCCCATCCCCATACCCCTGAACCAGCCCTGTCTCCCCATCCCCATCCCCTGAACCAGCCCTGTCTCCCCATCCCCATACCCCTGAACCAGCCCTGTCTCCCCATCCCCATACCCCTGAACCAGCCCTGTCTCCCCATCCCCATACCCCTGAACCAGCCCTGTCTCCCCATCCCCATACCCCTGAACCAGCCCTGTCTCCCATCCCCATACCCCTGAACCAGCCCTGTCTCCCATCCCCATACCCCTGAATCAGCCCTGTCTCCCCATCCCCATGAAACAGCCCTGTCTCCCATCCCCATACCCCTGAACCAGCCCTGTCTCCCCATCCCCCTGAACCAGCCCTGTCTCCCCATACCCCTGAACCAGCCCTGTCTCCCCGTCCCCATCCCCCTGAACCAACCCTGTGTCCCCATCCCCATACCCCTGAACCAGCCCTGTCTCCCCATCCCCATATCCCTGAACCAGCCCTGTCTCCCCATCCCCATCCCCCTGACCCAGCCCTGTCTCCCCATGCCCATACCCCTGAACCAGCCCTACTCCCCATCCCCATCCCCCTAAACCAGCCCTGTCTCCCCATCCCCATCCCCCTAAACCAGCCCTGTCTCCCCATCCCCATACCCCTGAACCAGCCCTGTCTCCCCATACCCCTGAACCAGCCCTGTCTCCCCATCCCCATACCCCTGAACCAACCCTGTCTCCCCGTCCCCATCCCCCTGAACCAGCCCTGTCTCCCCATACCCCTGAACCAGCCCTGTCTCTCCCCATACCCCTGAACCAGCCCTGTCTCCCCCGTCCCCATCCCCTGAACCAGCCCTGTCTCCCCATCCCCATCCCCCTGAACCAGCCCTGTTTCCCCATCCCCATCCCCCTGAACCAGCCCTGTCTCCCAATCCCCATACCCCTGAACCAGCCCTGTCTCCCCATCCCCATACCCTGAACCAGCCCTGTCTCCCCATCCCCATCCCCCCTGAACAAGCCCTGTCTCCCCATCCCCATCCCCCTGAACCAGCCCTGTCTCCCCATCCCCATACCCCTGAACCAGTCCTGTCTCCCCATCCCCCTGAACCAGCCCTGTCTCCCCATCCCCATACCCTGAACCAGCCCTGTCTCCCCGTTCCCATCCCCTGAACCAGCCCTGTCTCCCCATCCCAATACCCCTGAACCAGCCCTGTCTCCCCATCCCCATACCCCTGAACCAGCCCTGTCTCCCCATCCCCATACCCCTGAACCAGCCCTGTCTCCCCATCCCCATACCCCTGAACCAGCCCTGTCTCCCATCCCCATACCCCTGAACCAGCCCTGTCTCCCATCCCCATACCCCTGAATCAGCCCTGTCTCCCCATCCCCATACCCCTGAACCAGCCCTGTCACCCCATCCCCATACCCCTGAAACAGCCCTGTCTCCCATCCCCATACCCTGAACCAGCCCTGTCTCCCCATCCCCCTGAACCAGCCCTGTCTCCCCATACCCCTGAACCAGCCCTGTCTCCCCGTCCCCATCCCCCTGAACCAACCCTGTGTCCCCATCCCCATACCCCTGAACCAGCCCTGTCTCCCCATCCCCATACCCCTGAACCAGCCCTGTCTCCCCATCCCCATCCCCCTGACCCAGCCCTGTCTCCCGTCCCCATCCCCTGAACCAGCCCTGTTTCCCTGTCCCCATCCCCCTGAACCAGCCCTGTCTCCCAATCCCCATACCCCTGAACCAGCCCTGTCTCCCCATCCCCATACCCCTGAACCAGCCCTGTCTCCCCATCCCCATCCCCCTGAACAAGCCCTGTCTCCCCATCCCCATCCCCTGAACCAGCCCTGTCTCCCCATCCCCATACCCCTGAACCAGTCCTGTCTCCCCATCCGCCTGAACCAGCCCTGTCTCCCCATCCCCATACCCCTGAACCAGCCCTGTCTCCCCCTCCCCATACCCCTGAACCAGCCCTGTCTCCCCCTCCCCATCCCCCTGAACAAGCCCTGTCTCCCCATCCCCATCCCCCTGAACCAGCCCTGTCTCCCCATCCCCATACCCCTGAACCAGTCCTGTCTCCCCATCCCCCTGAACCAGCCCTACTCCCCATCCCCATCCCCCTAAACCAGCCCTGTCTCCCCATCCCCATCCCCCTAAACCAGCCCTGTCTTCCCATCCCCATACCCCTGAACCAGCCCTGTCTCCCCATCCCCATACCCCTGAACCAGCCCTGTCTCCCCGTCCCCATCCCCCTGAACCAGCCCTGTCTCCCCATACCCCTGAACCAGCCCTGTCTCCCCATACCCCTGAACCAGCCCTGTCTCTCCATACCCCTGAACCAGCCCTGTCTCCCCGTCCCCATCCCCCTGAACCAGCCCTGTCTCCCCGTCCCCATCCCCTGAACCAGCCCTGTTTCCCTGTCCCCATCCCCTGAACCAGCCCTGTCTCCCAATCCCCATACCCCTGAACCAGCCCTGTCTCCCCATCCCCATACCCCTGAACCAGCCCTGTCTCCCCATCCCCATCCCCCTGAACAAGCCCTGTCTCCCCATCCCCATCCCCTGAACCAGCCCTGTCTCCCCATCCCCATACCCTGAACCAGTCCTCTCTCCCCATCCGCCTGAACCAGCCCTGTCTCCCCATCCCCATACCCCTGAACCAGCCCTGTCTCCCCATCCCCATACCCCTGAACCAGCCCTGTCTCCCCATCCCCATCCCCTGAACAAGCCCTGTCTCCCCATCCCCATCCCCCTGAACCAGCCCTGTCTCCCCATCCCCATGCCCCTGAACCAGTCCTGTCTCCCCATCCCCTGAACCAGCCCTGTCTCCCCATCCCCATACCCCTGAACCAGCCCTGTCTCCCCGTTCCCATCCCCTGAACCAGCCCTGTCTCCCCATCCCCATCCCTCTGAACCAGCCCTGTCTCCCATCCCCCTGAACCAGCCCTGTCTCCCCATCCCCATGCCCCTGAACCAGCCCTGTCTCCCCATCCCCATACCCCTGAACCAGCCCTGTCTCCCCGTCCCCATCCCCCTGAACCAGCCCTGTCTCCCCATACCCCTCAACCAGCCCTGTCTCTCCATACCCCTGAACCAGCCCTGTCTCCCCATCCCCATACCCCTGAACCAGCCCTGTCTCCCCATCCCCATACCCCTGAACCAGCCCTGTCTCCCATCCCCATACCCCTGAACCAGCCCTGTCTCCCATCCCCATACCCCTGAATCAGCCCTGTCTCCCCATCCCCATACCCCTGAACCAGCCCTGTCTCCCCATCCCCATACCCCTGAAACAGCCCTGTCTCCCATCCCCATACCCCTGAACCAGCCCTGTCTCCCCATCCCCCTGAACCAGCCCTGTCTCCCCATACCCCTGAACCAGCCCTGTCTCCCCATCCCCATCCCCTGAACCAACCCTGTGTCCCCATCCCCATACCCCTGAACCAGCCCTGTCTCCCCATCCCCATACCCCTGAACCAGCCCTGTCTCCCCATCCCCATCCCCCTGACCCAGCCCTGTCTCCCCATCCCCATCCCCCTGAACCAGCCCTGTTTCCCTGTCCCCATCCCCTGAACCAGCCCTGTCTCCCAATCCCCATACCCCTGAATCAGCCCTGTCTCCCCATCCCCATACCCCTGAACCAGCCCTGTCTCCCCATCCCCATCCCCCTGAACAAGCCCTGTCTCCCCATCCCCATCCCCTGAACCAGCCCTGTCTCCCCATCCCCATACCCCTGAACCAGTCCTGTCTCCCCATCCGCCTGAACCAGCCCTGTCTCCCCATCCCCATACCCCTGAACCAGCCCTGTCTCCCCATCCCCATACCCCTGAACCAGCCCTGTCTCCCCATCCCCATCCCCCTGAACAAGCCCTGTCTCCCCATCCCCATCCCCCTGAACCAGCCCTGTCTCCCCATCCCCATACCCCTGAACCAGTCCTGTCTCCCCATCCCCCTGAACCAGCCCCTACTCCCCATCCCCATCCCCTAAACCAGCCCTGTCTCCCCATCCCCATCCCCTAAACCAGCCCTGTCTCCCCATCCCCATACCCCTGAACCAGCCCTGTCTCCCCATACCCCTGAACCAGCCCTGTCTCCCCATCCCCATACCCCTGAACCAGCCCTGTCTCCCCGTCCCCATCCCCCTGAACCAGCCCTGTCTCCCCATACCCCTGAACCAGCCCTGTCTCTCCATACCCCTGAACCAGCCCTGTCTCCCCGTCCCCATCCCCCTGAACCAGCCCTGTCTCCCCGTCCCCATCCCCCTGAACCAGCCCTGTTTCCCTGTCCCCATCCCCCTGAACCAGCCCTGTCTCCCAATCCCCATACCCCTGAACCAGCCCTGTCTCCCCATCCCCATACCCCTGAACCAGCCCTGTCTCCCCATCCCCATCCCCCTGAACAAGCCCTGTCTCCCCATCCCCATCCCCCTGAACCAGCCCTGTCTCCCCATCCCCATACCCCTGAACCAGTCCTGTCTCCCCATCCGCCTGAACCAGCCCTGTCTCCCCATCCCCATACCCCTGAACCAGCCCTGTCTCCCCATCCCCATACCCCTGAACCAGCCCTGTCTCCCCATCCCCATCCCCCTGAACAAGCCCTGTCTCCCCATCCCCATCCCCCTGAACCAGCCCTGTCTCCCCATCCCCATACCCCTGAACCAGTCCTGTCTCCCCATCCCCTGAACCAGCCCTGTCTCCCCATCCCCATACCCCTGAACCAGCCCTGTCTCCCGTTCCCATCCCCCTGAACCAGCCCTGTCTCCCCATCCCCATCCCTCTGAACCAGCCCTGTCTCCCCATCCCCTGAACCAGCCCTGTCTCCCCATCCCCATACCCCTGAACCAGCCCTGTCTCCCCATCCCCATACCCCTGAACCAGCCCTGTCTCCCCGTCCCCATCCCCTGAACCAGCCCTGTCTCCCCATACCCCTCAACCAGCCCTGTCTCTCCATACCCCTGAACCAGCCCTGTCTCCCCGTCCCCATCCCCCTGAACCAGCCCTGTCTCCCCGTCCCCATCCCCTGAACCAGCCCTGTTTCCCTGTCCCCATCCCCCTGAACCAGCCCTGTCTCCCAATCCCCATACCCCTGAACCAGCCCTGTCTCCCCATCCCCATACCCCTGAACCAGCCCTGTCTCCCCCTCCCCCTCCCCCTGAACAAGCCCTGTCTCCCCATCCCCATCCCCCCTGAACCAGCCCTGTCTCCCCATCCCCATACCCCTGAACCAGTCCTGTCTCCCCATCCGCCTGAACCAGCCCTGTCTCCCCATCCCCATACCCCTGAACCAGCCCTGTCTCCCCATCCCCATACCCCTGAACCAGCCCTGTCTCCCCATCCCCATCCCCCTGAACAAGCCCTGTCTCCCCATCCCCATCCCCCTGAACCAGCCCTGTCTCCCCATCCCCATACCCCTGAACCAGTCCTGTCTCCCCATCCCCCTGAACCAGCCCTGTCTCCCCATCCCCATACCCCTGAACCAGCCCTGTCTCCCCGTTCCCATCCCCCTGAACCAGCCCTGTCTCCCCATCCCCATCCCTCTGAACCAGCCCTGTCTCCCCATCCCCCTGAACCAGCCCTGTCTCCCCATCCCCATACCCCTGAACCAGCCCTGTCTCCCCATCCCCATACCCCTGAACCAGCCCTGTCTCCCCATCCCCATACCCCTGAACCAGCCCTGTCTCCCCATCCCCATACCCCTGAACCAGCCCTGTCTCCCCATCCCCATACCCCTGAACCAGCCCTGTCTCCCCATCCCCATCCCCCTGAACCAGCCCTGTCTCCCATCCCCATACCCCTGAACCAGCCCTGTCTCAGCATCCCCATACCCCTGAACCAGCCCTGTCTCCCCATCCCCATACCCCTGAACCAGCCCTGTCTCCCCATCCCCCTGAACCAGCCCCTGTCTCCCCATACCCCTGAACCAGCCCTGTCTCCCCATCCCCATACCCCTGAACCAGCCCTGTCTCCCCATACCCATCCCCCTGAACCAGCCCTGTCTCCCCATCCCCATACCCCTGAACCAGCCCTGTCTCCCCATCCCCATACCCCTGAACCAGCCCTGTCTCCCCATCCCCCTGAACCAGCCCTGTCTCCCCATCCCCATACCCCTGAACCAGCCCTGTCTCCCATCCCCATACCCCTGAACCAGCCCTGTCTCCCATCCCCATACCCCTGAATCAGCCCTGTCTCCCCATCCCCCTGAACCAGCCCTGTCTCCCCATCCCCATACCCCTGAACCAGCCCTGTCTCCCCATACCCCTGAACCAGCCCTGTCTCCCCTTCCCCATCCCCTGAATCAGCCCTGTCTCCCCATCCCCCTGTCTCCCCATCCCCATACCCCTGAACCAGCCCTGTCTCCCCATCCCCATCCCCCTGAATCAGCCCTGTCTCCCCATCCCCTGAACCAGCCCTGTCTCCCCATCCCCATCCCCCTGAACCAGCCCTGTCTCCCCATCCCCATACCCCTGAACCAGCCCTGTCTCCCCATCCCCCTGAACCAGCCCTGTCTCCCCATCCCCCTGAACCAGCCCTGTCTCCCCATCCCCATCCCCCTGAACCAGCCCTGTCTCCCCATCCCCATACACCTGAACCAGCCCTGTCTCCCCACCACCCTGAACCAGCCCTGTCTCACCATCTCCATCCCCCTGAACCAGCCCTGTCTCCCCATCCCCATACCCCTGAACCAGCCATTACATTTACATTTACATTTAAGTCATTTAGCAGACGCTCTTATCCAGAGCGACTTACAAATTGGTGCATTCACCTTATGACATCCAGTGGAACAGTCACTTTACAATAGTGCATCTAAATCTTAAAGGGGGTGAGAGGGATTACTTATCCTATCCTAGGTATTCCTTAAAGAGGTGGGGTTTCAGGTGTCTCCGGAAGGTGGTGATTGACTCCGCTGTCCTGGCGTCGTGAGGGAGTTTGTTCCACCATTGGGGGCCAGAGCAGCGAACAGTTTTGACTGGGCTGAGCGGGAACTGTACTTCCTCAGTGGTAGGGAGGCGAGCAGGCCAGAGGTGGATGAACGCAGTGCCCTTGTTTGGGTGTAGGGCCTGATCAGAGCCTGGAGGTACTGAGGTGCCGTTCCCCTCACAGCTCCGTAGGCAAGCACCATGGTCTTGTAGCGGATGCGAGCTTCAACTGGAAGCCAGTGGAGAGAACGGAGGAGCGGGGTGACGTGAGAGAACTTGGGAAGGTTGAACACCAGACGGGCTGCGGCGTTCTGGATGAGTTGAAGGGGTTTAATGGCACAGGCAGGGAGCCCAGCCAACAGCGAGTTGCAGTAATCCAGACGGGAGATGACAAGTGCCTGGATTAGGACCTGCGCCGCTTCCTGTGTGAGGCAGGGTCGTACTCTGCGGATGTTGTAGAGCATGAACCTACAGGAACGGGCCACCGCCTTGATGTTGGTTGAGAACGACAGGGTGTTGTCCAGGATCACGCCAAGGTTCTTAGCGCTCTGGGAGGAGGACACAATGGAGTTGTCAACCGTGATGGCGAGATCATGGAACGGGCAGTCCTTCCCCGGGAGGAAGAGCAGCTCCGTCTTGGCGAGGTTCAGCTTGAGGTGGTGATCCGTCATCCACACTGATATGTCTGCCAGACATGCAGAGATGCGATTCGCCACCTGGTCATCAGAAGGGGAAAGGAAAGATTAATTGTGTGTCGTCTGCATAGCAATGATAGAAGAGACCATGTGAGGTTATGACAGAGCCAAGTGACTTGGTGTATAGCGAGAATAGGAGAGGGCCTAGAACAGAGCCCTCGGGGACACCAGTGGTGAGAGCGCGTGGAGAGGAGACAGATTCTCGCCACGCCACCTGGTAGGAGCGACCTGTCAGGTAGGACGCAATCCAAGCGTGGGCCGCGCCGGAGATGCCCAACTCGGAGAGGGTGGAGAGGAGGATCTGATGGTTCACAGTATCGAAGGCAGCCGATAGGTCTAGAAGGATGAGAGCAGAGGAGAGAGTTAGCTTTAGCAGTGCGGAGCGCCTCCGTGATACAGAGAAGAGCAGTCTCAGTTGAATGACTAGTCTTGAAACCTGACTGATTTGGATCAAGAAGGTCATTCTGAGAGAGATAGCGGGAGAGCTGGCCAAGGACAGCACGTTCAAGAGTTTTGGAGAGAAAAGAAAGAAGGGATACTGGTCTGTAGTTGTTGACATCGGAGGGATCGAGTGTAGGTTTTTCATAAGGGGTGCAAGTCTCGCTCTCTTGAAGACGGAAGGGATGTAGCCAGTGGTCAGGGATGAGTTGATGAGCGAGGTGAGGTAAGGGAGAAGGTCTCCGGAAATGGTCTGGAGAAGAGGAGGGGATAGGGTCAAGCGGGCAGGTTGTTGGGCGGCCGGCCGTCACAAGACGCGAGATTTCATCTGGAGAGAGAGAGAGAAGAGGTCAGAGCACAGGGTAGGGCAGTGTGAGCAGAAACAGCGGTGTCGTTTGTCTCGGTGTCGTCGACCTTCTTTTCAAAATGGTTGACGAAGTCATCTGCAGAGAGGGAGGGGGGGGGGAGGATTCAGGAGGGAGGAGAAGGTGGCAAAGAGCTTCCTAGGGTTAGAGGCAGATGCTTGGAATTTAGAGTGGTAGAAAGTGGCTTTAGCCGCAGAGACAGAGGAGGAAAATGTAGAGAGGAGGAGTGAAAGGATGCCAGGTCCGCAGGAGCGAGTTTTCCTCCATTTCCGCTCGGCTGCCCGGAGCCCTGTATATGCTGCCACTGTCCCCCCTAACATGTCCCCTTGGTTTCCTGAACACTGTATATGCTGCTACTTCCCCTCTAACATGTCCCCTTGGTCTCCTGAACACTCTATATGCTGACACTTTCCCCTCTAACATGTCCCCTTGGTCTCCTGAACACTCTATATGCTGACACTTTCCCCTCTAACATGTCCCCTTGGTCTCCTGAACACTGTATATGCTGCTACTTCCCCTCTAACATGTCCCCTTGGTCTCCTGAACACTGTATATGCTGCTACTTCCCCTCTAACATGTCCCCTTGGTCTCCTGAACACTGTATATGCTGCTACTTCCCCTCTAACATGTCCCCTTGGTCTCCTGACACCTGAACACTGTATATGCTGCTACTGTCCCCCTAACATGTCCCTTGGTCTCCTGACACCTGAACACTGTACATGCTGCTACTGTCCCCTAACATGTCCCCTTGGTCTCCTGAACACTGTATATGCTGCCACTTTCCTCTAACATGTCCCCTTGGTCTCCTGAACACTGTATATGCTGCTTTTCCCCTCTAACATGTCCCCTTGGTCTCCTGAACACTGTATATGCTGCTACTTCCCCTCTAACATGTCCCCTTGGTCTCCTGACACCTGAACACTGTATATGCTGCTACTCCCCTCTAACATGTCCCCTTGGTCTCCTGAACACTCTATGTGCTGACACTTTCCTCTAACATGTCCCCTTGGTCTCCTGAACACTCTATATGCTGACACTTTCCCCTCTAACATGTCCCCTTGGTCTCCTGAACACTCTGTATGCTGACACTTTCCCCTCTAACATGTCCCTTGGTCTCCTGAACACTGTATATGCTGCTACTGTCCCCCCTAACCTGTCTCCTTGGTCTCCTGAACACTGTATATGCTGCTACCTGTCCCCTCAACATGTCCCCTTGGTCTCTGAACACTCTATATGCTGACACTTTCCCCTCTAACATGTTCCCTTGGTCTCCTGAACACTGTATATGCTGCTACTGCCCCTAACATGTCCCCTTGGTCTCCTGAACACTGTATATGCTGCTACTGTCCCCCTAACATGTCCTTGGTCTCCTGAACACTGTATATGCTGCTACTGTCCCTCTAACATGTCCCCTTGGTCTCCTAGACACTATATGCTGCCACTTTCCTCTAACATGTCCCCTTAACACTGTATATGCTGCTACTGTCCCCTCTAACATGTCCCCTTGGTCTCCTGAACACTCTATATGCTGACACTTTCCCCTCTAACATGTCCCCTTGGTCTCCTGAACACTCTATATGCTGACACTTTCCCCTCTAACATGTCCCCTTGGTCTCCTGAACACTCTATATGCTGACACTTTCCCCTCTAACATGTCCCCTTGGTCTCCTGAACACTGTATATGCTGCTACTTTCCCCTCTAACATGTCCCCTTGGTCTCCTGAACACTGTATATGCTGCTACTGTCCCCTCTAACATGTCCCCTTGGTCTCCTGAACACTGTATATGCTGCTACTTTCCCCTCTAACATGTCCCCTTGGTCTCCTGAACACTCTATATGCTGACACTTTCCCCTCTAACATGTCCCCTTGGTCTCCTGAACACTGTATATGCTGCTACTTTCCCCTCTAACATGTCCCCTTGGTCTCCTGAACACTCTATATGCTGACACTTTCCCCTCTAACATGTCCCCTTGGTGTCCTGAACACTGTATATGCTGCTACTTTCCCCTCTAACATGTCCCCTTGGTCTCCTGAACACTCTATATGCTGACACTTTCCCCTCTAACATGTCCCCTTGGTCTCCTGAACACTGTATATGCTGCTACTGTCCCCTCTAACCTGTCCCCTTGGTCTCCTGACACCTGAACACTGTATATGCTGCTACTTGTCCCCTAACATGTCCCCTTGGTCTCCTGAACACTGTATATGCTGCTACTTGTCCCCTAACATGTCCCCTTGGTCTCCTGAACACTGTACATGCTGCTACTGTCCCCCCTAACATGTCCCCTTGGTCTCCTGAACACTGTATATGCTGCTACTGTCCCCCTCTAACATGTCCCCTTGGTCTCCTGAACACTGTATATGCTGCTACTTGTCCCCTAACATGTCCCCTTGGTCTCCTGAACACAATTTGTAAGATGCAGCTTGCAAAGCATTTTTGGAGACGTGTGCATTGCTTTATGTATATTTGTGGTGGCGAGAGATCTTTCAGTAAGCTAAAACTGATAAACAACTATGTGAGGTCCACTATGTCCCAGGACAGGCTTTGCAGTCTTGCCATGCTGTTCATTGAAAGTCAGTTAGCTAGAAAGCTGGAGTTCAAAGACTTGATCAGTGACTTTGCTAGCAAGAAGGCTCGGCGCTGGGCTTTTGGTGAGTAAGGCTGAACAAGGGCCATAACTGTTAAATGACATGGCTGTGGATACTGGACCACTACACACATGATGCCCACAGGCTGAGAACAAGATTTATCTAAAAGTAATGGCTAGATTGCCATAAATTTTTTTGAGTACAATCAAGACCCCAAGTGGAAGAAACCTATTGATTTGGTGACCTTTGACCTTTCCTCTAGCGCCACCATCAGGCCTTTTCATTTCATTTTCCATTTCTACTTTTACAGCGGCTTATTGTCTCGTTGGTATGTATACTTAGTTCAAACATCTGCTGCTGATTTTATTATTTTATTTGTTATATCATTCTATAGATGATAATGTTAATTTATTTTAATTGAAGAGGTTAATGTATATTTAAGTTATATTTATTTTAAGTTATTCATTAATGTTAAGAGAATTTTCCATTGAAGAATTTTCCAATTCAAATTACATTTAGACTGTAAAAGATGGCACATTTTTATAGAGGGGATCAGTCTTGCATCGAATAGTGAATTCCACTGTATGCAGAATGTTGCAGCATGTCTGCACAGTGTTCTATTTTCACAGCTCACTGTCAGTAACTATTAGACTACAAGAGAGTTGCAGGCCTGCAAAGCTAGAGTTATTTAAAGCTTTGAATGGGTCGATTGTGTGGTTACAGCAATTGCACAGGGTTGGTGTGGCCTGTGGTGGGGAGGCCCAATGTGATATATTCTCATGTGGCCCACCCACCCACCCACCCACCCAGTGGAGGCTGCTTAGGAGAGAACTGTTCATAATAATGGCTGGAACAGAGTGAATGGAA
>NC_060195.1:69478602-69516102 GCF_021184085.1 Oncorhynchus gorbuscha
AAGGATATGTAGAAGGGTGAGCCGGTTAAGGATCGATTCAGACAAGGTGGTAGATTGTACGACAAGCGACAGATTTATTCAGAGTGAGAATATCTGGTACACGTATATACGGCTCTCCCATTCGCTCGCACAGAACAGCAGGAAAAAGAGAAAGAGTGAACCGTTACAATACAATTTATACAAAACAGAAAGTAGGTTGATCCTGGGAGATCGGATCTTTTGATTGGTTCAGCTGGGCCGTCCGTCTGTAGTCTTCCGCCATTGGCTCAGCTGGGCCGTCCGTCTGTAGTCTTCCGCCATTGGCTCAGCTGGGCCGTCCGTCACTCTCGAATCCCGCCGTCACATCCGTTCAGCTAAAGGGGACTGTGTGTGCTGGATGGGGGTGTGTGTGCGTGAGTTATCCTGTAGGGGGCCCCACATCCTTTACTGTGAGTTGTAGCCATGCATTTAGCAGTAGGCTGATCACTTGCATAAGAGAATAGCAATTCTTTACAAAACCCTCTCTTCACGTCTCACCAGAGACGTGACACAACCTAACTAGATCCAGACACAAAGAGAAACTTCTCCCTAATGGACTAAGAAATAAGGCACGGTATTAAACAGAAATAGACATATGTATATTACCATCATGTTCTCCATTCAATCCCACTATGTACTAAGTTGGCTACCAGCCACCTAGGAACTTACAACCCTCATTCAACAGAGCGGAGAACATCTCAAAATAAAAGTAAAATGATTGTCCACATATGCCAACTTTTTTCCAGCGGGAAAACGCTGTGATTCCCTCTCTTCACATCTCCTAAGAGATATGATATAGTCCAGAGACATTACTCCAAGCAAAACGAAAACATAATCCAAAAAGGAAAAATAGCCTATGCTAGGTAAGTCTATACGGAAATGGCCCACAAAGAAAAATAATTTCCCCCTCTTCCCATCCCAGATGGGACACGACATACAATGGAGAAGCTTAATCAATATAAGCAACTGGATCCCCCTCCTAAAATGGCTGCAAACTGAAAGATGGGTCTCATGCTCCATACCATTATCTCGCACCTGGCTCCTGTTATCTAACAAAAAGACCGCTTGTTCTCGCAACCCACGCTCTGAATGTGCCCTCCCTTCTGTATTTTCCAGCATGAGAAAGTTCCATGGCCCTGATACTTTTAACAATGTTTCAAATCAGCTAGGTAGCATAACACATACATACCTCCACACAAGGCAACAGCAGATAACATTCAATCTTATGGTAATGGCTATAATGTAAAATAACCCCAAGGGTGTGAACACAAATTCAGCAATGAATCATATAACAGTTACAAAGTTTAAACTACCTTCATGTCAAAAGAGAACAGCTCATTCAAAAACTGAACAAAAGAAAATAGTGTGAAATCTAAGTCCCCCTTTTGACACCCGCTAGGGTGTCACTCACTATCCTTTATTTCAGTAGTCATAGCATTTCATGAAAATAATAAAAAGTGTATTATTAATAAGAAGTGATATATGCCTTTGTTGTATGCTTTTGTTTCCCCCTTTTGTCACCCGCAAGGGTGTCACTTATCAAAAACAGGATAAAACTTTATTGTTATTGACATGTAAGATGTAGGATAAAACTTTGGTCATGGAAAACAGAGTAAAGAATTATTAGAAACCATCTGGTCCTCTCAGCTAATCCTATCCTGTACCAGGTGGGCTCCTTGCCACCCAGGGACTCCAAACCTTCACAACAGCATATCATGTGTCATCCGCAGTCAGTCCCATCCTCCCTGAATCCTTCATCACATCTGTAACAGACTTCTTAAAACACAGTATGATGCAAGCAGCACATCAATAACAAATAATACCATAATTAGGGTCAGAAATCCAGTAACCATCATACCAGTGTCCTTACCAAACCAGGCCAAGAGAACAGACTCCTCCACCCCCCCCCGTGGACCTCATCTTAGCAGATAGTGTATCAAGCCCGCCTTAGATATACCACCATCTGGACTGGTATTATTATGAATATACGTGCAACATTGTTTACCGAACATCTTGCAGACGTCCCCCTGACTGGCAAGAAGCATATCCAAGGCAAGTGTATTCTGTCTGGAAACCCCAAATGTGGCCTCAAGCTGTTCAGACATACCGGTGAGTGCATCACGGGAGTAATTCACCAAACGCTGTTGATTATAGTAGATATAATTAATCCAAGCAGTCTGTCTAGCATCCACCATGGCTGGACCCATACTAGGTAGTAAGTGCCGGAGTCCATCATTCCTACCCAAGGCCTGAAACTCATGAGGAACCCCCACTGGCACTCCCAACAGGTTAGTGTATGTCAACTACATCCTCTGTCCATGGAGCACTACGTCTATGTCTCCCATGGGATGGAATGTTCTCAGGTCCCCTGGATACAGAACTCAGCAGCTGTTCAGCAGTAACATCAACAATGGTCAGTGGATATATTACCTGTACCCGTGATGCAACTGTAATTGCCCCCATATGCCCCAACACCAAATGGGTGTGTAGCCAGAACAGGTCTAGCATGACTACAAATAATGCAGTCCTTTATTCTCAGGGATTTAGCTGTGTACCTCATATAAGACAGCCACAAATTGTCCCTACTATCAAAACCAGTCTCAGTTCCTAATTGATCAATAGCCGAATAGTCTCTAACATTAATTATCTGAATGGTATTTTTAACACAGTGGTGGTAGAGGAGTGTGTCCGATTACCTCTGGTCTTGGCAGTACCTTAATAGAAAACACACCCATCATGTCTGTCCTCGTCCTTTGTAGTCCGAGGGTGTGAGTGCCTGCATCATAGAGCTTAATATTTTTGATGGTTAGTAGGATTTCATCACCTTTACAAAGTTCAACATTGCTCCCAGGTTTCCCCCATATCATGGAAAACCTATCCACCCTTGTGGGACCCTCTATGCTATAAGGATACCCTCTTCTCCAATCCTAGAACAGTCCGAAGTCGGTTATCATGTAATCTCTACTCTAACTTCCTGTCTACCCAGATCTAGGGATCTCTTATGTTCATTTTGGAACAAAATACACATCACTTAGCCAGAGCCAGACACATCCTCACTCCTATGGACAAAAACAGGGGTGATAGGACAGGTAGGGTTACTTCATTCGGGAGTTAGCCCCGGAATTCTGTTAATTCCAGTTCTTCTCCCGAACTCTGTTTATTGTCCGACAGTGAAAAAGTGTCTTACCCTTCCGCCGTGCGATATGAATCTGGGCAGCTCTTTCAGCTAGCTGTCACCAGGGGTCTTCTATGGTCCCCAAGCCTCTGGGACTGGATTGAGTGACTTCACCTGTAGTTCACCTGTAATGCATAAAATCCTGGACATACAGGCTTGGTTAACAAACAATTTCTCATATGTTTTATCTGATTACATCTTTAACTTCTATGCCCAATTGTTAGCTTACATTTTTATTTTATTTTTTTATTATTAGTTTCTTATCCAATAGTCCCCATCCTATCCTAGACCACAATTTACACCCGTCCCCAACCTATCCTAGACCACAATTTACACCCATCCCCCTTTTGATATCTGGCTTTGCCCAGGTATCAACCTTACCTACTCTAAATAATGACTTAGGTAAGATTAGTATAGTATCCATATGTTCTGACATTATCCTGTAGGAGCTCCCCCTACATTTTCTACATGTCCAACTCTCCCCCCTGTCTCCACTCAGCAACTGCTATCTTTGCCTGTTCTGGCCCCCCTTCCAAAACTCTCCTCACTTCTCTCCAACTTTCAAGGTCTTTGCAGTGCGTGAAAATCCCCTTAACCCAGACGTTTACTACAAAAACAAAACCTAATAATTATGATAATCCCCTCATACTCAAATAATTTGTCTTGGTGTTTCATGTTTTATTCATGTTTCTCCAAATTGTCTCCCCAAAAATACTTCTTAAATCCCCAGCCATTAGACACACACACAACTGTGATAATTGTGCACTGTCCCTGTAACATAAAAACCTCAGTCTGCAATCCCCTCTGCGGGCCTTTCATTGTACCCCATAATGAAAACAGATTCTAATGTTAGTCTATCTTAACCTCCTGTTTAATTTCATTTGTGTTATCTGAACAATCAAACCAAAATCAATAACCGGGGAGTACTTGTGTAAACTAATTAAAAGAACAAAATAAATCTACCTTATTTCTCATCACTTGGTTAGAACACCACTCCCGTCTTACATCGACCACACCCGTCGCCCCGTACCTAGTGTATATCTTATCTATTACTCAGTGGCTCAATTAATGTTTATCGTAAGTATGTTCAGATGTTGATTATGTAATTCTACAATTTTAGTATAATCCAAACTTCATAATATAACTCTACACACAGAATTTTACGTTAATAGAGTTGAACACCTTTTCCAACAGTCTTGCACACCCCCTCAATATTCTATGATATTACTCTCATCAGCAAGCCTGCTACTTTTCAACATTCTTATCATAAAAATCCCCGACCTCATTCATACCGATATTAGTCCCCGACTGAATATCAAACGTATTTCATGCACACGATTTGAGTCTCACAAATCTTCATTTACGCCAGTAAACTTCAATTTACACCAGACACACACAGATCTTCATTCTCCCCAGCAAGCAGACCAGTAGGAGATGCAATAGCCCCACCTTCTGTCCATTCTCTGTACAGCTTCTCACCCAGTCTCCTCCACTCTTTGCCCTCTCTGCCTTTATTTAAATCTAGAGTGGACTTCGGCGTTCTCTACACCTTTTCCATTTCCAACGATATTCCATGTACACTACAATACTGCCAACAACCAATGTCTTTACTGAAACCCAAATGATACCCTTTCCCTACGGCTAAATCGATCTCAAGTCCGAGTAATCAATTTAAATATCCGTCATTCACACTTGGCCCTGCCTAATACATCACGTTCGCATCATATGACTTTCTATTCGCACTTTGGCGATCACTCGTTGCTCACCACTCATACATGTAGTCCCAGACTATCCATTCAAGCTTTGGTGGCCACCCGTTACCCATCATTCATACACGTGGTAAGTGATCTCTGTTACCACCTACCAACCAGGCATACTAGTACATCCCATACACAATGCACCATTAAGTATGGTTGATCAATAATAAAATTGCAGTTGCCAATGGAGATATTACTTTCTCAACTATTTTCCAATCTCACACATCATAATAGTTTAAATTTAGTAACTTACATCAAACAGGTGTCTCACAAAACTAAATTTGTATAACTCCAATGTGCAGAACTTTAGTTTTCCACAACAGGTGTCTGCTTACCCTTTTTTAGTTGACCGGTCAGGATTTGTGAGACACACCGTCCAACGACAGTACTGGCCAATCGGCTGGCACACCAATGTCCAGCGATATCTTTTTACCAGACCACGTCAGGGTCACCGTTTGTCATGTATTGTATGTTTTAGTAATTATACATGTAGAGGGATTTGGCGCCATCTCCTGGTGGTAGCTCGTCTGTTCATCTGCCCCTCGTGGGGGAGTGGCAACCCCCATCATTTCAGGATATTTTTTTTTTTAGTTGTGCTTTCTGCGCTTCTTCTATGGCCCAAGTTCCTATCTTTAGTTCCTCTTCTGCTCTCTCTCTCTGTTTGGTCCCTTGGTTCCTCAATAAATGGGCCTTGTTTCTTCCTATTTCCTTGTCTCTAGCTTCCTGCATCGTCTCCCTTAACCCACATTCCATTGTTTTCAACTGGACCCCGGTTGGCCGTCCCCCTCCTAGGTAACCTGCTTGCGTCCATCTTAACTTTACTCCCTCCCAGACTTTCTTTATATCCTTCCACTGTCTCTTTCCCCCTGATCTATATTCTATTTTTTTTTATCTAGGAACTCATTAAACTTCAGCTTTGGAGTATTGGGGGTCGCCATTGTGAATTTTAAATCGTAATTCAATTTTAATTCAATCGGAAATTAATCGTAACTTAATCGGAAATTTTACCAGACTACTTTAATATAATTAGAATATGCTTAGCCCGTCGTTAGTTAATAACAACGATGTATTCGAGGAGACACTACTGCTCACACTCTGCCTTATCTCAGAGCTTTCCCTTGAATATTCAGTTCGAGAAAAACGATTGGGTTGGTATAGCTTTTGTGGAGCGCGCAACCAAGGGATCTATTCGACTATATAGTCACAATATTAATTATTATATTCAGATCTTATTTCAATTATACATAAGTCATTTTGTTCCTGATTATACATTTTACACAGAAGTTATAGATACATACAACATGGAAGTTTACATACAACATGGAAGTTTACATACAACATATAAGTTTCGGATTATCCAATAACCCTTCTTGAGTTCTCTCTCTCTCTCAAACCATCAACAATCTTGATGGAGATGATTACAACCACATTACATTTTATATGAACAGTTACAAATACACGTGTTCTCTCTAAACATTATCAGCCTATCTTTTGGACTACTTATCAGACTGGACTTCGACCGAGTCGCGGGACAAAGTTGCCAATCTTTTCCCCTATCGGCGCCAGGTTTAATGAATAGTAATTAACTATCCCCTTACTGATTTTTATCCCTAATCTCTACCGTGCTGAATCCAAATCCATGTCCGACCCTATCAATCAACACCATCAGACTGGACTTCGACCGAGTCTCGGAACAAAATTACAATTTGTCCCCTCGGCGCCAGGTTTAATGAATAGTAATTAACTATTCACTTACTGACATGTTATTAACCCCTATCGGAACTTATCTTATCCAAATCCATGTCCGTGTCCGACCCCTATCAATCAACACCATCAGACTGGACTTCGACCGAGTCTCGGTACAAAATTACAATTTGTCCCCTCGGCGCCAGGTTTAATGAATAGTAATTAACTATTCACTTACTGATCTGTTATTGACCCCTATCGGAACTAATCCAGGCCTCAAAAGTGATACCTCATCATTGAAAGCTATCAGACTGTGCTGACCGGGTCACGGGACAAAATTACAATTTATCCCCTCGGCGCCAGATTTAATGAATAGTAATTAACTACCCCCTTACTGATATCTCATCAATGATTTAATCACCCGGCCGTCGCCGGTTTGTACCACATATGTTCACTTCACTGTACTTTCAACTTGTCAGCAAATTATAAATTTACACAAGAATTCATACTTACTCGGAAATACTGATCAAAATTTAGACAGACTATACGACAATATGCAAAGTTTGATTTAACAGGTTTTGCTTACCTTGTTTATAGTGCACCTTTTAGATCAGTTTCCCGAGTTGAGCAGAATTGTTGTCCTCCCCCGAATTCCTTCACCCGTCTTCCTACAACCGTCCTTCCGTCACTCTCCTTCTCACACCCAATCAACTCTCTTCGACCGGACCGTTATTAAACCATCCTCTGCTACCAAATTCTGTTGATAAAAGGATATGTAGAAGGGTGAGCCGGTTAAGGATCGATTCAGACAAGGTGGTAGATTGTACGACAAGCGACAGATTTATTCAGAGTGAGAATATCTGGTACACGTATATACGGCTCTCCCATTCGCTCGCACAGAACAGCAGGAAAAAGAGAAAGAGTGAACCGTTACAATACAATTTATACAAAACAGAAAGTAGGTTGATCCTGGGAGATCGGATCTTTTGATTGGTTCAGCTGGGCCGTCCGTCTGTAGTCTTCCGCCATTGGCTCAGCTGGGCCGTCCGTCTGTAGTCTTCCGCCATTGGCTCAGCTGGGCCGTCCGTCACTCTCGAATCCCGCCGTCACATCCGTTCAGCTAAAGGGGACTGTGTGTGCTGGATGGGGGTGTGTGTGCGTGAGTTATCCTGTAGGGGGCCCCACATCCTTTACTGTGAGTTGTAGCCATGCATTTAGCAGTAGGCTGATCACTTGCATAAGAGAATAGCAATTCTTTACACGCCTCACGCCTAGCAACTCGGGTATAGGAGCCAATCTCGCATTTGGCCTTTCGCATATTTGAAGTGATTGTTTTTTTCATTGACCTGAGGATGTTCACTGACTTAAACATCAAACGTGTTGAGGTAGTGCATCTGCCTGAGTCATTTGTAACTGAACTGTGGGGCTCCCAGAACCAGTCTTCAGAGGGACGTACAGCATGGCATGGTGGTGTCAGGTGTGCACCTTAATATGCACCTCACTAGGCCTCTTGGGGTCAAACGTCTTAGATTTTTTTTCGTGTCATTTTTGTCAGGAATGTTCTTAATGGCTTCCTGACTGTAATTAGTTTGAAGTCGTCAGTCTGTCCAGCAGTGTGTGTATAGTATGAGACAGACAACAGCAGCAGCTCCTCGATTCCCTCAGATATTCTGAAGAGTGGCCTTCTGCTGCTGCTGTCCCTTAGACCGCTAGGTGGTGTTGAAACGTTGTCTGGACGTTGGACTCTTAAGTAGCCCCAAACCACTGATACAGGGTCAGATCACTTATTGTCCAGCTAACTGTTACAATTAGGACTGGGGTAAGGGGAATATGATCCTAGATCTGTGCTTATGAGCAGGACAGAGCCTATGTGCCATTTACTAGCCCATGTGCCATTTAACTTCCTAGGTGAGACATGCCTGCGGTCCCCTCCCTTAAAGACAGCAGCGTCCTGGGCCCTGTGTGCCCGCACGCTGCCAGGCTACACGTCACCAACGGCAATGGGGACGCCAACGGATCCTCCAAGGTCCAGGAAGGGCTGTTACAACTCCCAACCAAGGGGGGCGTCAGAGACAAGCCAGAGGTGGCCGTGACTGGAACCATCCAGGCGGTGGGGGAGAGGAAGTGGATCCGTCCCGACCTTCCCAGCCGGTGCACCTGGAGACTGGGGGGAAACCACGCCGACTCCCCCCACACCCATCCTCAACAGTAAGACTGGTAACCGTAACCCTCAACAGTAAGACTGGTAACCCTCAACAGTAAGACTGGTAACCCTCAACAGTAAGACTGGTAACCCTCAACAGTAACACTGGTAACCCTCAACAGTAAGACTACTAACCCTCAACAGTAAGACTGGTAACCCTCAACAGTAAGACTGGTAACCCTCAACAGTAAGACTGGTAACCCTCAACAGTAAGACTGGTAACCCTCAACAGTAAGACTGGTAACCCTCAACAGTAAAACTACTAACCCTCAACAGTAAAACTACTAACCCTCAACAGTAAGACTGGTAACCCTCAACAGTAAGACTGGTAACCCTCAACAGTAAGACTGGTAACCCTCAACAGTAAGACTGGTAACCCTCAACAGTAAGACTGGTAACCCTCAACAGTAAGACTGGTAACCCTCAACAGTAAGACTACTAACCCTCAACAGTAAGACTGGTAACCCTCAACAGTAAGACTGGTAACCCTCAACAGTAAGACTGGTAACCCTCAACAGTAAGACTGGTAACCCTCAACAGTAAGACTGGTAACCCTCAACAGTAAGACTGATAACCCTCAACAGTAAGACTGGTAACCCTCAACAGTAAGACTGGTAACCCTCAACAGTAAGACTGGTAACCCTCAACAGTAAGACTGGTAACCCTCAACAGTAAGACTGGTAACCCTCAACAGTAAGACTGGTAACCCTCAACAGTAAGACTGGTAACCCTCAACAGTAAGACCGGTAACCCTCAACAGTAAGACCGGTAACCCTCAACAGTAAGACCGGTAACCCTCAACAGTAACACCGGTAACCCTCAACAGTAACACTGGTAACCCTCAACAGTAACACTGGTAACCCTCAACAGTAAGACTGGTAACCCTCAACAGTAAGACTGGTAACCCTCAACAGTAACACTGGTAACCCTCAACAGTAACACTGGTAACCCTCAACAGTAACACTGGTAACCCTCAACAGTAAGACTGGTAACCCTCAACAGTAAGACTGGTAACCCTCAACAGTAAGACTGGTAACCCTCAACAGTAACACTGGTAACCCTCAACAGTAACACTGGTAACCCTCAACAGTAACACTGGTAACCCTCAACAGTAACACTGGTAACCCTCAACAGTAAGACTGGTAACCCTCAACAGTAACACTGGTAACCCTCAACAGTAACACTGGTAACCCTCAACAGTAACACTGGTAACCCTCAACAGTAACACTGGTAACCCTCAACAGTAACACTGGTAACCCTCAACAGTAAGACTGGTAACCCTCAACAGTAACACTGGTAACCCTCAACAGTAAGACTGGTAACCCTCAACAGTAAGACTGGTAACCCTCAACAGTAAGACTGGTAACCCTCAACAGTAACACTGGTAACCCTCAACAGTAACACTGGTAACCCTCAACAGTAACACTGGTAACCCTCAACAGTAACACTGGTAACCCTCAACAGTAACACTGGTAACCCTCAACAGTAAGACTGGTAACCCTCAACAGTAACACTGGTAACCCTCAACAGTAACACTGGTAACCCTCAACAGTAAGACTGGTAACCCTCAACAGTAAGACTGGTAACCTTTTATGTTATTCCTTCCACCCGTCTCCTCCTCTACTCATTTCCACTTTATTCCATTATCCATCTTTTAGTCAGATTCATGTCAATGTGGTATGAGCATTGATCATTCATCAACGTGGAGTTAGTCAGTGACATCATAAACTCCCCTCTTCCAGGACCAAAGCTCCTAAAATCCTCACCAACATCCTCCGGAGGATCGGTGACACCCCGCTGGTGCGCATGAACAAGATCCCCAAGACCTTCGGCCTCAAGTGTGAAGTCTGTGAGTTTATCAGGGAGTCTTTTCTCAGAACCCCTTTGAGATGAATGGTGGAACCTTAACTTGCTACATGGGTGAAAATGTATCCCACTCAATGTTTCAGCCTTGTTTGTGCACTTTTCTCACTGAGAGTTACCAATTTATTCGTGCCAACATGATAACGCAAGGTTCTGGGATAGGTTTTATCTGCCAGGCAGACATAGTCCTGAGAATACTGTTCAGACAGTATTCAAGGCTGTCTTCCCCCTCCATGTCTCTTTCTGTTGAGACAGACATAGTCCTGAGAATACTGTTCAGACAGTATTCAAGGCTGTCATCCCCCTCCACGTCTCTTTCTGTTGAGACAGACATAGTCCTGAGAATACTGTTCAGACAGTATTCAAGGCTGTCTTCCCCCTCCATGTCTCTTTCTGTTGAGACAGACATAGTCCTGAGAATACTGTTCAGACAGTATTCAAGGCTGTCTTCCCCCTCCACTTCTCTTTCTGTTGAGACAGACATAGTCCTGAGAATACTGTTCAGACAGTATTCAAGGCTGTCATCCCCCTCCACGTCTCTTACTGTTGAGGCAGACATAGTCCTGAGAATACTGTTCAGACAGTATTCAAGGCTGTCTTCCCCCTCCACGTCTCTTTCTGTTGAGACAGACATAGTCCTGAGAATACTGTTCAGACAGTATTCAAGGCTGTCATCCCCCTCCACGTCTCTTACTGTTGAGACAGACATAGTCCTGAGAATACTGTTCAGACAGTATTCAAGGCTGTCTTCTCCCTCCACGTCTCTTTCTGTTGAGACAGACATAGTCCTGAGAATACTGTTCAGACAGTATTCAAGGCTGTCATCCCCCTCCACGTCTCTTACTGTTGAGACAGACATAGTCCTGAGAATACTGTTCAGACAGTATTCAAGGCTGTCTTCCCCCTCCACGTCTCTTACTGTTGAGGCAGACATAGAACACAGGCAGTCAAAACCTTTTTCATTGGTTGGCTTAAGAAGTCGTGTGAATTGGATTTACTTTGGGGCGTCTGTGTTCAGCTGACTTCTTTGTAGATTTCTTTATGCTTGACTCCATAATCCCATTTGGGACTTATTGACAGTTATATTGTATCGAATGTAACAGTTTAATTATATTGTTGGCTGAGGACTTTTGCACATAAAATGACCCCACTTGTGCTTCATACATTTTATGGTACAATGGAATAGCTCCTAAAGTGCAAACTCTAAACTAAATGAGATGAACATGTTTGACCCAGGTCTGGTTACATTATCAGATGTTTTCAGACAAGGTGGTATTTTAAGTCAGAATTAAAAACATTTGAATATGTGTGTGTGATCCAGTGTGTACCGTTCTGTTTTGTCTCTGTGCAGTGGCCAAGTGTGAGTACTTCAACGCGGGCGGCAGTGTGAAGGATAGGATCAGTCTGCGTATGGTGGAGGATGCAGAGAGGGCAGGACATCTGAAACCAGGAGACACCATCATAGAACCCACCTCAGGCAATACAGGTAACTGTGTGTCTCAGTAAATGAATAGGAATGTGTCTCACTAGTGGTAGATTCACTGAAGTGTGTGTGTCCCTGTGTGTGTGTCTCTGTGTGTGTGTCCGTCCGTGTGTGTGTGTGTGTGTGTGTCCCTGTGTGTGTGTGTGTCCCTGTGTGTGTGTGTGTGTGTCCCTGTGTGTGTGTGTGTGTGTCCCTGTGTGTCCCTGTGTGTGTGTGTCCCTGTGTGTGTGTGTCCCTGTGTGTGTGTGTCCCTGTGTGTTGTTCCCTGTGTGTTGTTCCCTGTGTGTTGTTCCCTGTGTGTGGTTCCCTGTGTGTTGTTCCCTGTGTGTTGTTCCCTGTGTGTGGTTCCCTGTGTGTGGTTCCCTGTGTGTGGTTCCCTGTGTGTGGTTCCCTGTGTGTGATTCCCTGTGTGTGATTCCCTGTGTGTGATTCCCTGTGTGTGTGTCTGTGTGTGTGTCCCTGTGTGTGTGTGTGTGTGTGTGTGTGTGTGTGTGTGTGTGTGTGTGTGTGTGTGTGTGTGTGTGTGTGTGTGTGTGTGTGTGTGTGTGTGTGTGTGTGTGTGTGTGTGTGTGTGTGTGTGTGTGTGTGTGTGTGTGTGTGTGTGTGTGTGTGTGTGTGTGTGTGGTTCCCTGTGTGTGTGTGTGTGTGTGTGTGTGTGTGTGTGTGTGTGTGTGTGTGTGTGTGTGTGTGTGTGTGTGTGTGTGTGTGTGTGTGTGTGTCCCTGTGTGTGTGTGTGTGTGTGTGTGTGTGTGTGTGTGTGACAGGTATCGGTCTGGCCCTGGCTGCAGCTGTGAAGGGTTACCGCTGTATCATTGTCATGCCTGAGAAGATGAGCATGGAGAAGGTAAGACTGCTGTACGTCTGCCTCATCAATCTCCCCTCTGGGAATTTCACAGGACCTATTTGATTGTGAAGTCTGCACAAGTGATCATGAAAACGCTGCCTGTCTGTGTGTCTGCATGCACCCAGGTGGATGTTTTGAGAGCCCTGGGCGCAGAGATCGTCCGTACTCCCACCAGCGCTCGTTTCGATTCACCAGAGTCTCACGTGGGCGTGGCTTGGCGTCTGAAGAACGAGATCCCCAACTCTCACATCCTGGACCAGTACCGTAACCCTAGTAACCCCCTGGCCCACTATGACACCACAGCAGAGGAGATACTGGAGCAGTGTGATGGTGAGACAGACTGCCTCTCGGCTCCCTCCTTCTATTCCTCCCTCTCTTGTTCTCTCTTTCCTTCTCTCTTGTCTTGCTGGCATTCTCTCTCTCTTTCTCTTAAAATACTGTGATTGAAGAAAATTTGTTCTGAGATTAAGTTATTTAGAAATGTACATTCATTACTACCACTTACTCAGACACTTACTCAGACACCTGCTACCCATTCAAAACCTCGTCCGTCATCCACTAGCTGAGAATCGCTGTTATACAAACGTGTAGGTTTGAATAAGGTTTAACTCATGGTTTTGGTCAACAGCAAAGCATTGTCTGAGCAGTTGTGTGGGCTTGTAGCCCTCATAGAGACACTGTTCATGATCTGTATGAGCTAACCTGACACCCTCCACGTCTGTGACCTGGCAGGGAAAGTGGACATGCTGGTGGCAGGCGCTGGCACAGGCGGCACCATCACTGGCATTGCCCGCAAACTGAAGGAGAGGTGCCCAAACATCCAGGTGAGTGAACTCTGGGTGTCCACCTGGAATCAATTCCCATCCCCACGTGGCTTCTGACTAGGGTTGTGGACAGTTCAATTGAAATTGCTATTCAAGTATGGAAAGATCCATACAAATAGAATCAGTCTCAACATGGATCTTCACATTCACTACTTCAACATGACGGAATAGAAACGGTTCTGGTTCTGATCACAGGCTATGGCCGTCCTTACTGGGTGTTAACTTGTGTCTGACGTGTTGTGGTTCTGTGTGGTGTGGTTCTGTCTCGTCTTGTCTGGTGTGGTTCTGTCTGGTCTTGTCTGGTGTGGTTCTGTCTGGTCTGGTGTGGTTCTGTGTGGTGTGGTTCTGTCTGGTCTTGTCTGGTGTGGTTCTGTCTGGTCTGGTGTGGTTCTGTCTGGCCTTGTCTGGTGTGTTTCTGTCTGATCTGGTGTGGTTCTGTCTGGTCTGGTGTGATTCGGTGTGGTTCTGTCTGGTGTGGTTCTGTCTGATCTTGTGTGATTCGGTGTGGTTCTGTCTGGTCTGATGTGGTTCTGTCTGGTCTGGTGTGATTCGGTGTGGTTCTGTGTGGTGTGGTTCTGTCTGGTCTTGTCTGGTGTGGTTCGGTCTGGTCTGGTGTGGTTCTGTCTGGTCTTGTCTGGTGTTGTTCTGTCTGGTGTGGTTCTGTCTGGTCTGGTGTGGTTCTGTCTGGTCTGGTGTGGTTCTGTCTGGTGTGGTTCTGTCTGATCTGGTGTGGTTCTGTCTGATCTGGTGTGGTTCTGTCTGGTCTGGTGTGGTTCTGTCTGGTCTTGTCTGGTGTGTTTCTGTCTGATCTGGTGTGGTTCTGTCTGATCTTGTGTGATTCGGTGTGGTTCTGTCTGGTCTGATGTGGTTCTGTCTGGTCTGGTGTGATTCGGTGTGGTTCTGTCTGGTGTGGTTCTGTCTGATCTTGTGTGGTTCTGTCTGGTGTGGTTCTGTCTGATCTTGTGTGATTCGGTGTTGTTCTGTCTGGTCTGATGTGGTTCTGTCTGGTATGGTTCTGTCTGTGTGTGTGGTCAGATCATCGGTGTGGACCCTGAAGGCTCCATCCTGGCTGAACCAGAGGAGCTGAACAAGACAGACAAGACCCAGTACGAGGTGGAGGGCATCGGATACGACTTCATCCCCACTGTACTGGACCGATCAGTGAGTCAGATGGACACACACACACATAAACACACACACACACACACACACACACACACACACACACACACACACACACACACACACACACACACACACACACACACACACACACACACACACACACACACACACACACACACACACACACACACACACACACACACTGCCTCACCAGGGTGTGTCTACCTGTAGGTGGTGGATAGCTGGTACAAGTCCAACGATGAGGAGTCCTTCAACATGTCCCGTATGCTGGTCAGAGACGAGGGCTTGCTGTGTGGTACGTTTGTCACCGTTCTGTTTCTCTGTCATTCATCTCGCTGTCACCAGTGGTGACTCTGTGGCCGTGTTGCAGGTCATCCGTATTGCACATCAAATGAAGGTGGTTCCTGAGACATTCAGTACTTCTCCAGGGACTGGGATATCTGCACATTCCCACTTCAATAAAGACCACCTGGAACGCCACCTATGTCATGTTCTAATTTGTGGGTTGACCTGGCCACGGGTCGTCATGCCAACCAGTGTGCCCGTCTCTTGTCCCCTGTGCCAGGTGGCAGCTCGGGCACGGCCATGGCAGCGGCGGTGAGGGTGGCCAAGGACCTGAAGGAGGGCCAGCGGTGTGTGGTCATCCTGCCAGACTCCATCCGCAACTACATGTGAGGAAACGGGGTCTAGAATATACTGTTATATCATGACCATAATATACTGTAGTCTTATAGTGAATCTAATGATCTGTGAGCGTTTAGCTTAGCCTGGCCCCTTGTGGCCATGTCTGAATATTGCAGCTGTTGCCTCGTGGGAATCGCTGATTCATGATCCCCTCTTTAATCTGGATCTTTAACAGCTGTTCCTAGTGGATGAAGTAACCAACAGCCCTTCTCTTTAATCTGAACCATTAACAGCTGTTCCTAGTGGATGAAGTAACTAACAACCCTTCTCTTTAATCTGAACCATTAACAGCTGTTCCTAGTGGATGAAGTAACTAACAGCCATTCTCTTTAATCTGAACCATTAACAGCTGTTCCTAGTGGATGAAGTAACTAACAACCCTTCTCTTTAATCTGAACCATTAACAGCTGTTCCTAGTGGATGAAGTAACTAACAACCCTTCTCTTTAATCTGAACCATTAACAGCTGTTCCTAGTGGATGAAGTAACTAACAACCCTTCTCTTTAATCTGAACTATTAACAGCTGCTCCTAGTGGATGAAGTAACTAACAACCCTTCTCTTTAATCTGAACCTTTAACAGCTGGTCCTAGTGGATGAAGTAACTAACAACCCTCTTTAATCTGAACCATTAACAGCTGTTCCTAGTGGATGAAGTAACCAACAACCCTTCTCTTTAATCTGAACCTTTAACAGCTGGTCCTAGTGGATGAAGTAACTAACAACCCTCCTCTTTAATCTGAACCATTAACAGCTGTTCCTATTGGATGAAGTAACTAACAACCCTCCTCTTTAATCTGAACCATTAACAGCTGTTCCTAGTGGATGAAGTAACTAACAACCCTCCTCTTTAATCTGAACCATTAACAGCTGTTCCTAGTGGATGAAGTAACTAACAACCCTCCTCTTTAATCTGAACCATTAACAGCTGTTCCTAGTGGATGAAGTAACTAACAACCCTCCTCTTTAATCTGAACCATTAACAGCTGTTTCTAGTGGATGAAGTAACTAACAACCCTCCTCTTTAATCTGAACCATTAACAGCTGTTCCTAGTGGATGAAGTAACTAACAACCCTCCTCTTTAATCTGAACCAATAACAGCTGTTCCTAGTGGATGAAGTAACTAACAACCCTCCTCTTTAATCTGAACCATTAACAGCTGTTCCTAGTGGATGAAGTAACTAACAACCCTCCTCTTTAATCTGAACCATTAACAGCTGTTCCTAGTGGATGAAGTAACTAACAACCCTCCTCTTTAATCTGAACCATTAACAGCTGTTCCTAGTGGATGAAGTAACTAACAACCCTCCTCTTTAATCTGAACCATTAACAGCTGTTCCTAGTGGATGAAGTAACTAACAACCCTCCTCTTTAATCTGAACCATTAACAGCTGTTCCTAGTGGATGAAGTAACTAACAACCCTTCTCTTTAATCTGAACCATTAACAGCTGTTCCTAGTGGATGAAGTAACTAACAGCCCTTCTCTTTAATCTGAACCATTAACAGCTGTTCCTAGTGGATGAAGTAACTAACAACCCTTCTCTTTAATCTGAACCATTAACAGCTGTTCCTAGTGGATGAAGTAACCAACAACCCTCCTCTTTAATCTGAACCATTAACAGCTGTTCCTAGTGGATGAAGTAACTAACAACCCTCCTCTTTAATCTGAACCACCATTACCAGCTGTTCCTAGTGGATGAAGTAACTAACAACCCTCCTCTTTAATCTGAACCATTAACAGCTGTTCCTAGTGGATGAAGTAACTAACAACCCTCCTCTTTAATCTGAACCATTAACAGCTGTTCCTAGTGGATTAAGTAACTAACAACCCTTCTCTTTAATCTGAACCATTAACAGCTGTTCCTAGTGGATGAAGTAACTAACAACCCTTCTCTTTAATCTGAACCATTAACAGCTGTTCCTAGTGGATGAAGTAACCAACAACTCTTCTCTTTTTTTCAGGACCAAGTTCCTGAGTGACAAGTGGATGTTCGAGAAAGGCTTCCTGAAGGAGTCAGACATCATGGTAAACAAACCCTGGTAGGTCTGAACAAACCCCGCTGGGTCTGTGTCTCTGAATAAAACCTGGTGGGTCTGTGTCTCTGAATAAAACCTGGTGGGTCTGTGTCTCTGAATAAAACCTGGTGGGTCTGTGTCTCTGAATAAAACCTGGTGGGTCTGTGTCTCTGAATAAAACCTGGTGGGTCTGTGGGTCTGTGTCTCTGAATAACCCCTGCTGGGTCTGTGGGTCTGAACAAACCCCCCTGGGTCTGTGTCTCTGAATAAAACCTGGTGGGTCTGTGTCTCTGAATAAACCCTGGTGGGTCTGTGTCTCTGAATAAAACCTGGTGGGTCTGTGTCTCTGAATAAACCCTGGTGGGTCTGTGGGTCTGTGTCTCTGAATAACCCCTGCTGGGTCTGTGGGTCTGAACAAACCCCCCTGGGTCTGTGTCTCTGAATAAACCCTGGTGGGTCTGTGTCTCTGAATAAACCCTGGTGGGTCTGTGGGTCTGTGTCTCTGATAAACCCTGGTGGGTCTGTGTCTCTGAGCATGTCTTCATCTAGTGCTTCATTGTCTATTTGTTTGTAGTTTTCTCTTAAAGGTGCAATATGTAGCTCTATGGGCGACCTGACCAAACTCACATAGAAATGTGAGTTATAGATCTGTCATTCAAATTGGAAGCAAGTCTAAGAAGTAGTAGATCCGTTCTATGTGCTATGCGTCTTTTTACTTTTGGTTTGGCACAGCAGGTTTAAACAGTTTTAATACTATATATTTTGTTAATTGAAAATATGTTTCACAGCGGTTTAGATGGTACAATGATTTTGCACATTGCTTGTTTTGTCACAAACTGATATCAGGCGTAAATTGTAGAATTTTAGCAACCAGTCAATTGTGGGGTGATTTCTGTATATTATGCCTTTTAAAGGTTCTATTTAGTTTTTATTTATTTAATTGGTTGTCTATTTCTCTCTCTCTCTCCCCAGGTGGTGGAACCTGAAGCTGCAGGGGTTGAACCTCTCTGCCCCTCTGACCGTCCTGCCCACGGTCAGCTGTCAGAAGACCATCAAGATCCTGAAGGAGAACAGCTTTGACCAGGCCCCTGTAGTGGACGAGGCTGGGTGGGTGTCCTCCTCCACTGTCTCATCTCCTGCCTCTTCCATTAACCAGAGGCTGTTTCCCAAATGGCACCCTATTCCCTATTCTCCTCAAGCACTAATGTTGACCATGTAGGGAATAGGGTGCCATTTTGGACATATCCATTATCTTTGTGTCGCTTACTAGTTCATGGTGAAGAAATTAAATGATTGTAGAGAATCTGAAGATATCTTCCATTGAAATAACCCTGGAATTCAATTCATTAGTATTGTTGATTTGTAAATGTTGTTAACCCCTGTGGACACTGACCATCTGATTCAAGTCATTCAACTGTTCCGGTGACATTGTCCATGGGTTAGTGTTGTCCTGCTGCTAGAATAACTGTGTGAGTGTGTAGGCTGGTCCTAGGAATGGTTACTCTGGGGAACATGCTGGCCTCTGTGCTGGCTGGGAAGATCAAACCCTCAGACCCAGTCAACAAGGTGATCTACACCCAGTTCAAACAGGTCAGTCACGCACGCACACACACACACACACACACACACACACACACACACACACACACACACACACACACACACACACACACACACACACACACACACACACACACACACACACACACACACACACACACACACACACGTGTTTGCAGGCACACGCTTTTTCTGTAAGTAGTGCAAATAGGTCTCACACACTGAAATCACCCATGTTTGTTTATATGATGAAACGGTCCTCTCTATCTTACGTCTGACTGATAACCTCACGTCTCATCCTATTCTCAGATCCGTCTGACTGATAACCTCACGTCTCTTCCTATTCTCAGATCCGTCTGACTGATAACCTCACGTCTCATCCTATTCTCAGATCCGTCTGACTGATAACCTCACGTCTCTTCCTATTCTCAGATCCGTCTGACTGATAACCTCACGTCTCTTCCTATTCTAGACTGACTGATCACGTCTCATCCTATTCTCAGATCCGTCTGACTGATAACCTCACGTCTCTTCCTATTCTCAGATCCGTCTGACTGATAACCTCACGTCTCATCCTATTCTCAGATCCGTCTGACTGATAACCTGGGGAAGCTCTCTCGTATCCTGGAGACGGACCATTTTGCCCTGGTGGTACACGAACAGATCCAATGTAAGTCTTTCTGCCTGCTATAATGGTGAACATGTTGCGATAAGAGGAGTGAAGGTTCGTTGACCTTTTCTGAGGGCAGTAACAAGGTGGTAAGGTGGCTGGTCTGAACCCATTTAAACCAGTCTGGTTTAATGTCTGCTGTGTCTCATGTGACTGGTTTACAGCGCATTGGGAAAATATTCAGACCTCTTGACTTTTTCCACATTTTGTTACGTTACAACCTTATTCTAAAATGGATTCAATAAATAAAAAGTCTCATCAATCTACACACTATCTCATAATGACAAACTGAAAACTGGTTTCAAGAAATTTTAGCACATTTATAGCAAAAAAACAACCTTATTTACATAAGTATTCAGAATTTTTGCTTTGAGACTCGAAATTGAGCTCAGGTCCTTGCTGTTTCCATTGATCATCCTTGAGATGTTCTACAACTTGATTGGAGTCCACATAATTTGGAATGACACACACCTGTCTCTACGTAAGGTCCCAGACTTGACAGTACACGTCAGAGCAAAAACCAAGCCATGAGGTCGAAGGACTTGTCTGTAGAACTCAGACAGGATTGTGTCAAGGCACAGGTCTGGGTAAGGCGACCAAAAAATGTCTGCATCATTCTTAAATGGAAGAAGTTTGGAACCACCAAGACTCTAACTAGAGCTGGCCGGACGGCTAAACTAAGCCTTGCCAGGGAGATAACCAAGAACCCGATGGTCACTCCAGAGTTCCTCTGTGGAAATGGGAGAACCTTCCAGAAGGACAACCATCTCTGCAGCACCCCATCAATCAGGCCTTTATGATAGTTTACAAATGCACTGTATGTGTGATAGAGGAATTTTTCATCCCTTTATGTTTTATTGCCAAAAGGCATCTAAACAAGATTCTCTGATCTGATGAAACCAAGGTTGAACTCATTTCTAATTCAAGTGTCACGTTTGATAAGTTGTAAGTTTATCATTTGGATGTTTTTCAGCGCAGGGACTGGGAGACCAGTCTTGAAAAAGGGGCAAGTTCAGCATTTATTCCAACAGGACTTGATAAGCACATAGCCAAGACAAAATCGGGACAAAGAAGCCAGATCCGGACTTGAATTTGAAATCTGAAGAGACCAAAAAAGCAATGCTCCCCATCCAACCTGACAGGGCTTGAGATGATCTGTAGAGGAGAATGGGAGAAACTCCCCAAATACAGGTTTGCCAAGCTTGTAGCCTCATACCCAAGAAGACTCAAGGCTGTAATCACTGTCAAAGGTGCTTCAACAAAGTACTGAGTAAAGGGTCTGAATATTTATGCAAATGTGATTTAAAAGAATAAACTTTCTTAGCAAACATTTCTAAAAACCTGTTTTTGCTTTGTCATTAGGGGGCATTGTGATGTCAAAGGGGGCATTGTGATGTCATTACTGATGTCATTAGGGGGTATTGTGTGTAGATTGATCGGGATAAAACTATTTAATACATATTTTAGAATCTATCGTAACAATTGTGGGAAAAGTCAAGGGGTCACTTTACAAATGTCTCAAGTCTCAAAGTCCTCAGTTGTTTGGTCCCAACATTGATTTGGGCCTGCAACCAACCATAACCCCACCCTCCCCTCGTCCAATGATGGCTGTAAGAGGGAGCTAATGCCACCCTCTCTATCCTTCCCTTTCTCCTACTCTCAGACTTGACGGACGGCTCCCCCAGCCTGAAGCAGATGGTGTTTGGTGTGGTGACGGCCATCGACCTGCTCAACTTCGTCACGGCCAGGGAGAAGAGGGAGAGGTCCTTCTCTGAGTGCAGTGACCTGTGACCGTGTCCCCGTGACGGCTGGGTCATGTGCGCACAAACACCTCGTGTACACACACACATGGAACACCTTAATTATACCTACAGCTCACAGCCAAACACAAACACACTGTGATATTAACGACAATATAAAGAATATGAGGTCGTATGAACTTGATTGGTGGACAAACTGTTGTTGCAGCTTTCTCATATGACATGTGAGTCATTTAGCAGATGCTCTTATCCAGAGCGACCTACAGATAGTGAGGACATACTGTCCCCCCCCAACTGGTCCCCCAGTGCAATGCATTCATATGAAAGTCCCACAACCCATTTCCATACTTTTGCGTGGGAATCCAACCCACAACCCATTTCCATACTGAATGTAGACCATGCCTACAGAGGGATTTGCCATGTTGCTTTGTAATGTGCATTTAAATGCCATTTCCAGACTGTACCCCATCCCATGTACTGAATCAATAATTTTGAAACCAAATCTTGACTGAAAAAAATGGTTTTAATTGTGAAAACATCAATCAACCCACAACCCATTTTCATACTGTTTCTCCCCAAATTACAACAGGTTTGAGAAACAGACCTGTATTTTGATACTGTTTTAACTGGTTCAATGCAGCTGTTTTTATCTGGATATCAACCCATTTCCATACTTCTGTGGGAATCCAACCCACAAGTCATTTTCATACTGGTTACTGAATACAACCCATTTCCATACTGGTATGGGAATCAACCCAAAATTTCCATACTGGTATACTGGTTTGGGAATCCAACCCACAACCCATTTTCATACTGGTCAAGCAAGACTTCAGCTAGGACAGTTTGGGTGTGGTCTGAGGAAACTCAAAACCCACAACCCATTATGGAACATTTTGCTGTTGGTCTATTCCAACCCAAAAAACTGTTTCCCCCCATGATGTCACCATGGAGAGTCTAAACCCCAACCCATTTACAAACCTGCTGATTAGAAGGCCCTGTGTAGATTGCATTTTCAACCAGCAAACCCATTGTCAGTGTCAGTTTCATCAACTGTATGATATTAAACACAGGAAAAACAGAATTTTCAGAGTGTGTTTTTTTCTGTGTTTATATGCTGAATCACACCCACAACCCAGGCTGTGATTTCAGGCTGGTCTTTTCAAACAGCTCTTACCCTACAAGGGCATCAGACTGTTTCCCCCCAATTCCCCGTGGGAATCAACCCACAACCCATTTCCATACTGGTCCCCCGTGGGAATCCAACCCACAACCCATTTTCATACTGTTTCCCCCAACTGGTCCCCCGTGGGAATCCAACCCAGCTCCTATCCAAAACCCATTTTCAGACTGGTTGGGAATCCAACCCACAACCCATTTTCATGAGTTGTTCCCCCCCCCCCCCCAACTGGTCCCCCTATCCAACCCACAAGTGATTTACAGTAATGAGTTCCCCCCAACTGGTCCCCAGAGTGATTTACAGTAATGAGTTAAGTGCAATCCTATCCAGAGTGATTTAAATCTTTGAGTTATTTTGCGAGCTCCTATCCAGAATGATTTACCATGCCTACAGAGTTATTTGCCATGTTGCTTTATAATGTGATTTAAATGATCAGACTGACCCCATCCCATGATTTACTGAATGAGTTATTTAGAAACCAATCTTTACTGAAAACAAAATGGTTTTAATTGTAAAAGTCAATCAACGCATTTCAATCCAGAGTGATTTACAGTAATGAGTTATTTACAACAGGTTTATCCAGACCTGATTTACAGTAATTTTTAAAGGTTTAATGCAGCTATTTTTATCTGGATATCAAATCATTTCTGGGTAACAAATAAGTATTTTACTGTGATTGTATTCAATTAAAACAAGTAGTTTCTTAGCAAAGAGCAATTTCTCAAGCAAGACTTCAGCTAGGATTTGGGTAATGGTTATTTAGGGGGGAACTCAAAACCAGCTGTTGATTGGAAGAAAGTTATGGAACATTTTGCTGTTGGTCTATTAAAAAAATGATTTATGATGTCACCATGGAGAGTTAAACTTGCCCATACAAACCTCCTGATTAGAAGGCCCTGATTTACAGTAATGAGTTTTTCAACCAGCAAATAACACTGTCAGTGATTTATCAGTAATGAGTTATTAAACACAGGAAAAACAGAGTGATTTACAGTAATGAGTTTTTTCTGTGTTTCCAGAGTGATTTACACCAAAACAGGTTATTTAGCAGGCGGTCTTTCCAGAGTGATTTACAGTAATGAGTTATTTCAGACGCTCCTATCCAGAGTGATTTACAGTAATGAGTTATTTAGCAGACGCTCCTATCCAGAGTGATTTACAGTAATGAGTTATTTAGCAGACGCTCCTATCCAGAGTGATTTACAGTAATGAGTTATTTAGCAGACGCTCCTATCCAGAGTGATTTACAGTAATGAGTTATTTAGCAGACGCTCCTATCCAGAGTGATTTACAGTAATGAGTTATTTAGCAGACGCTCCTATCCAGAGTGATTTACAGGAATGAGTTATTTAGCAGACGCTCCTATCCAGAGTGATTTACAGTAATGAGTTATTTAGCAGACGCTCCTATCCAGAGTGATTTACAGTAATGAGTTATTTAGCAGACGCTCCTATCCAGAGTGATTTACAGTAATGAGTTATTTAGCAGACGCTCCTATCCAGAGTGATTTACAGTAATGAGTTATTTAGCAGACGCTCCTATCCAGAGTGATTTACAGTAATGAGTTATTTAGCAGACGCTCCTATCCAGAGTGATTTACAGTAATGAGTTATTTAGCAGACGCTCCTATCCAGAGTGATTTAGTGATTTACAGTAATGAGTTATTTAGCAGACGCTCCTATCCAGAGTGATTTACAGTAATGAGTTATTTAGCAGACGCTCCTATCCAGAGTGATTTACAGTAATGAGTTATTTAGCAGACGCTCCTATCCAGAGTGATTTACAGTAATGAGTTATTTAGCAGACGCTCCTATCCAGAGTGATTTACAGTAATGAGTTATTTAGCAGACGCTCCTATCCAGAGTGATTTACAGTAATGAGTTATTTAGCAGACGCTCCTATCCAGAGTGATTTACAGTAATGAGTTATTTAGCAGACGCTCCTATCCAGAGTGATTTACAGTAATGAGTTATTTAGCAGACGCTCCTATCCAGAGTGATTTACAGTAATGAGTTATTTAGCAGACGCTCCTATCCAGAGTGATTTACAGTAATGAGTTATTTAGCAGACGCTCCTATCCAGAGTGATTTACAGTAATGAGTTATTTAGCAGATGCTCCTATCCAGAGTGATTTACAGTAATGAGTTATTTAGCAGACGCTCCTATCCAGAGTGATTTACAGTAATGAGTTATTTAGCAGACGCTCCTATCCAGAGTGATTTACAGTAATTAGTTATTTAGCAGACGCTCCTATCCAGAGTGATTTACAGTAATGAGTTATTTAGCAGACGCTCCTATCCAGAGTGATTTACAGTAATGAGTTAGTTAGCAGACGCTCCTATCCAGAGTGATTTACAGTAATGAGTTATTTATTAGACGCTCCTATCCAGAGTGATTTACAGTAATGAGTTATTTAGCAGACGCTTCTATCCAGAGTGATTTACAGTAATGAGTTATTTAGCAGACGCTCCTATCCAGAGTGATTTACAGTAATTAGTTATTTAGCAGACGCTCCTATCCAGAGTGATTTACAGGAATGAGTTATTTAGCAGACGCTCCTATCCAGAGTGATTTACAGTAATGAGTTATTCAGCAGACGCTCCTATCCAGAGTGATTTACAGGAATGAGTTATTTAGCAGACGCTCCTATCCAGAGTGATTTACAGTAATGAGTTATTTAGCAGACGCTCCTATCCAGAGTGATTTACAGTAATGAGTTATTTAGCAGACGCTCCTATCCAGAGTGATTTACAGTAATGAGTTATTTAGCAGACGCTCCTATCCAGAGTGATTTACAGTAATGAGTTATTTAGCAGACGCTCCTATCCAGAGTGATTTACAGTAAGGAGTTATTTAGCAGACGCTCCTATCCAGAGTGATTTACAGTAATGAGTTATTTAGCAGACGCTCCTATCCAGAGTGATTTACAGTAATGAGTTATTTAGCAGACGCTCCTATCCAGAGTGATTTACAGTAAGGAGTTATTTAGCAGACGCTCCTATCCAGAGTGATTTACAGTAAGGAGTTATTTAGCAGACGCTCCTATCCAGAGTGATTTACAGTAATTAGTTATTTAGCAGACGCTCCTATCCAGAGTGATTTACAGTAATGAGTTATTATTAGTTATTTAGCAGACGCTCCTATCCAGAGTGATTTACAGTAATGAGTTATTATTAGTTATTTAGCAGACGCTCCTATCCAGAGTGATTTACAGTAATGAGTAAATACTTTTTCAGTCAATCTAATGTATTTATTAAAGCTCTTTTTATATCTGCAGATGTCACAAAGGCCTTATACAAAAAACTCAAAGAGCAAGCAGTGCAGATGTAGAACATATTCAATGTACCGTACTCTTCAACGATGAACAATCTGAGGTTTTGTTCTGGAATGGTCAAATATGTCTAGCTAGTATCTACCAAAATATCATTTTTTACAAATATGTCTAGCTAGTAACTACCAAAATATCATTTTTTACAAATATGTCTAGCTAGTAACTACCAAAATATCATTTTTTACAAATATGTCTAGCTAGTAACTACCAAAATATCATTTTTTACAAATATGTCTAGCTAGTAACTACCAAAATATCATTTTTTACAAATATGTCTAGCTAGTAACTACCAAAATATCATTTTTGACAAATATATAGAATGATTCTATGCCAGTAACTACAAGGGCAAAATATCATTTTTTACAAATTTATACGGTTGTTTAGCTTTTCACTTTGGATGTAACTACCAAAATATCATTTTTTACAAATATTTATAATCTTATGAAAAATAAAGTTGTTAAAACATCTCTGAAAATAGCAATCATTTTGTTTTTGAGAAGATCATAGTGAAAAATGAGTTTTTTAATAGAGTTTGAGATTCCAGTGAATTAATACATGGCAGAGATAATTATGTTGACCCTAAGCCCTACACCCAAACAAGGTACCCAAACAAGGGTTGTTTCCACCTCTGGCCTGCTTTCACTTTGGATGTATCAGCCCAGTCAAAAGTCCTGCTCTGGCTCCCCATTGGTGGAACAAACTATAAAATCACGGAGTCAATAATCTTATGAAAACCTCTTTAAGGAATTAGGATAGGATAAAGTAATCCTTCTCACCCCCCCCCCTTAAAATTTGCTAGATGCAATCATTTTGTTGGCTGTTCCACTGGATGTGTATAGTGAAAATGCATGAGTTTTTTAATAGTAGTTTGAGATTCTATTGTGATTTAAATGTAAATGGTAAAATCTAATTATGAATGACCCTAAGTCGCTCTGGATAAGTAAATGACTTAAATGTAAATGTAAAATGTAAGCCATAGTAGTTTGAGATTCCATTGTGATTACGATAAATGGTACTCTAGTTATGTTACCTGTTTAGAATGTACAAAGTGGCTGCGTGGCCGAATTCTCTTGACATCTCTTCTCGATAGCTAAACAACCGAACCTTCTGTGATAAAATGTGTAGCCGAGCTGTGCATATGAATAACAGTATCAGCAGTTACAACACCCTACCACTAGGCGGCAGTGAAAGAGCATAGATTTGGTTGATCTAACATTCTATGTATGACTGTTCTCGAGTCTGCTTGGGCTTGCAACAATTTCATTATTTAAGGTACTGTTTAGGGTTTTAATTAAAGGGTACATCCATTTTTGAATACAACTTAAATATGCCCCATGAGCTTAGTTCAACTGACACTCTACCAGGGGTATCCAACTCTTACCCTAAAAGGTCCAGAGCCTGCAGGTTTTCTGTTCTACCTGATAATTAATTGCACACACCTGGTGTCCCCGGTCTAAATCAGTCCCTCATTAGATGGGAAACAATGAAACAAGGCAGTGGAACTGGCTTTGTGGTCCAGAGTTGAGTTTGAGGGCTCTAGATCATCCAAACATGGTTAAAACCATAATATTGATAACATGGATGGTGAGTCCTCACATAATTGTCAGTCTTGTAGGCTAGAAATGTCCTTCAACCATGCAAACAGAAAGCTGTTTAGTTATTACATGTTTTCACATTATGACCAATCCAAATCACACTTGAAATAGGGGTTCTGTAGCTCAGTTGGTAGAGCATGGCGCTTGTAACGCCAGGGTAGTGGGTTCGATCCCCGGGACCACCCATACGTAGAATGTATGCACACATGACTGTAAGTTGCTTTGGATAAAAGCGTCTGCTAAATGGCATATATTATTATTATTATTATTATTAAATAGCAATGGAACATATAAGCTCATTCATCATTTCAACCATTGAAATATAGACCGCTCATCGAGTTTTGAATAACAGTGACTTATTAATGCCTAAACTAGTCAATTCCTGAAGTATTCTAGCTACTGTACAACTAGATATAGTAAGGGTAGGCAACACTGCTCCTGGAGTGACACCTTATAATGTTGATTTAACCAGCCTGGAAGATCAGGTGTGTTGAAGTTAGGACATCACTGAACTGACCAGTTGGCCAGGTGTGTTGAAGTTAGGCCATCACTGAACTGATCATTAGCTCAGTTGGCCAGGTGTGTTGAAGTTAGGCCATCACTGAACTGATCATTAGCTCAGTTGGCCAGGTGTGTTGAAGTTAGGCCAATCACTGAACTGACCAATTAGCTCAGTTGGCCAGGTGTATTGAAGTTAGGCCAATCACTGAACTGACCAATTAGCTCAGTTGGCCAGGTGTGGTGAAGTTAGGCCATCACTGAACTGACCAATTAGCTCAGTTGGCCAGGTGTGGTGAAGTTAGGCCATCACTGAACTGACCAATTAGCTCAGTTGGCCAGGTGTGTTGAAGTTAGGCCAATCACTGAACTGACCAATTAGCTCAGTTGGCCAGGTGTGGTGAAGTTAGGCCAATCACTGAACTGACCAATTAGCTCAGTTGGCCAGGTGTGTTGAAGTTAGGCCAATCACTGAACTGACCAATTAGCTCAGTTGGCCAGGTGTGGTGAAGTTAGGCCATCACTGAACTGATCAATTAGCTCAGTTGGCCAGGTGTGGTGAAGTTAGGCCAATCACTGAACTGACCAATTAGCTCAGTTGGCCAGGTGTGGTGAAGTTAGGCCATCACTGAACTGACCAATTAGCTCAGTTGGCCAGGTGTGGTGAAGTTAGGCCAATCACTGAACTGACCAATTAGCTCAGTTGGCCAGGTGTGTGTGAAGTTGGCACAATCACTGAACTGCCTGCAGCTCAGGGCCAGGGTGGTGAAGTTAGGCCAATCACTGAAGACCAATTAGCTCAGTTGGCCAGGTGTGGTGAAGCAAGGCCATCACTGAACTGACCAATTAGCTCAGTTGGCCAGGTCTATCCAGCCTTCCATCCTGAACTGACCAATTAGCTCCTTGGCCAGGTTTCCTTCCTTCACTGAACATCCTTCAGTCAGTGGTGGTTCAGCTGGAACACTATCCTGCAGTGCCTGAATAGCCCTCCAGGAACAGGGTTGCAAAACCCCCAATTGAGCTCAGTGAGGCCCTAAAACAGTCTTCTATCTATGCACAGGAGACCTTCCTTCAATCCTTGTCTACCACATTTCCTTCTATCTATCCAGCCTTTCCCTATCATTTTGTGATCAGCTAAAGGAAGGAATACAAATCAGCCTTCCATCCTTCCTTCTTCAGTCTTCCATCTTTCCTTCCTTCCTTCCATCCTTCTAGTGGTGGTTCAGTGAATCACACTTGTGTGGTGAATAACCTTTCCAGAGGTCCAAAACCCCCAATTTAGCTCAGTGTGCTAAAACAGTCTTGTTGTGCACAGGAGACCAGGTTCAAACCTTGTCTACCACATTGCCTGTCCTATTTCCCTATCATTTTGTGATCAGCTAAAGGAAGGATACAAATCAGACTGTAAGGTAACGTACACAGTCAGCATGTATAAAAGGTGCAGTGAAATGCTTCTGGTTAGCTCCCTCAGGTTATTCCAGAACACAAATCAATATCCCCACACCCTCAGGTTAGCCCCAGGTTAGCCCCAGGTTAGCCTCAGGTTAGTCCCAGGTTAGTCCCAGGTTAGCCCCAGGTTAGCCTCAGGTTAGCCCCAGGTTAGCCTCAGGTTAGCTCCAGGTTAGCCTCAGGTTAGCCTCAGGTTAGCCCCAGGTTAGCCTCAGGTTAGCCTCAGGTTTGCACCAGGTTATCCCCAGGTTATCCCCAGGTTAGCCTCAGGTTAGCCTCAGGTTATCCCCAGGTTAGCCTCAGGTTAGCCTCAGGTTATCCCCAGGTTAGCCCCAGGTTAGCCTCAGGTTATCCCCAGGTTAGCCTCAGGTTAGCCTCAGGTTATCCCCAGGTTAGCCTCAGGTTAGCCTCAGGTTATCCCCAGGTTAGCCCCAGGTTAGCCCCAGGTTAGGTTACACACTGCTGTTCCAACCAGAGCTGACGATGAATAACCTGACCTGTCTAGCGTATGGTGGATATACACAGACCAGGGCTTCTATTGTCTGGCTCATTGATAAAACCCTCTCTGCCCCTAAACCTGCTGACAGGGCTGTAAACAAGGCCCAACCCCCGCTACGTCCGGCACCCCTATCCTCTCCCCCATCCCCTCTGGCCTCCATCCATCCCCACAACGTCCCCTAAGCGCTCGGCCCTGGCCGAGGCCAGTTGGTCTTGGCGGGTGAGTCTGTGGGCTGGAGAAAGGGCCTGGCCGGTGCTTTGTATAAGCCTCTGTGCTGGACCGGGTGAAAGCCCAGCGGGATTAGGTTAATACAGCAGGGGGCGAGGCCCGGAGGGAAGACAGCGGCAGAGGGATCAGAGCCATGGGAACTGGGGGTGGGTGCAGTGGGCGTGGAGGGGTCTGTTTGGGCGCATAGCTCCTCTCTCTGAGTTCTTAGGCTTTAATACACACACAATGGTTCAGACACAAACACACACAATGGTTCAGACACACACACACACAATGGTTCAGACACACACACACACAATGGTTCAGACACAAACACACACAATGGTTCAGACACAAACACACACAATGGTTCAGACACAAACACACACAATGGTTCAGACACAAACACACACAATGGTTCAGACACAAACACACACAATGGTTCAGACACAAACACACACAATGGTTCGGACACAAACACACACAATGGTTCAGACACAAACACACACAATGGTTCGGACACACACACACAATGGTTCGGACACAAACACACACAATGGTTCAGACACAAACACACACAATGGTTCAGACACACACACACACAATGGTTCAGACACAAACACACACAATGGTTCAGACACACACACACACAATGGTTCAGACACAAACACACACAATGGTTCAGACACAAACACACACAACACACACACACACACACACACAATGGTTTGGACACAAACACACACAATGGTTCACACACACACACACACACACACACACACACACACACACACACACACACACACACACACACACACACACTATTGCTTTAGAAACAACACACACACACACACAAACACAATGATACAGACACACACACACACACAATGGGGCAGAAAAACACACATTTAGTTCAGACACACAATTGTGCACTGGTTTCAGACAAAAAGATGACACAATAATTTTCATCATAGGTACACACAACAATGGTTCAGACAAAATGGATAAAAAAATACAGAAAATCACACACAATGGATTTTTCAGAATTTATTTGCAAATTATGGTTGGAAAATAATTATTTGGTCAATAACAACAAGTTTATCTCAATACCTTGTTCAGACACAAACACCACAATTGTTGACACAAACACACACAATGGTTCAGACACAAACACACACAATGGTTCAGACAAACACACACAATGGTTCAGACACACACACACACCAATGGTTCAGACACAAACACACACAATGGTTCAGGCCACATTCCACACACACAGACACACACACTAGAGCAGTGATGTTTTGGGGCTGTTGCTGGGCAACACGGACTTTCAACTCCATCCAAAGACACACTATTGCTTTAGAAACAATTTTGCACGCTACTTCACACAAACACAATGATACAGACACACACACACACACACACATACAGTGGGGACGGTGTGTTTAGTCAGGACCAATTGTGCAAGTTCTTTGTTTAAAAAGATGAGAGAGGCCTGTAATTTTCATGGTAGTTAGGTACACTTTAATGAATGACAGACAAAATGAAATAAAAAAATACAAAAATCAACAAATTTTTAACGAGAAATTTATTACAGCAAATTCTGGTGGAAAATAAGTATTTGGTCAAGGAACAGTTTATCTCAATACCTTGTTATATACCCTTTGTTGGCAATGACAGAGGTCAAACGTTTTCTGTAAGTCTTCACATCAGGTTTTCACACTGTTGCTGGATTTTGGCCCATTCCTCCATGCAGAAGCCTCTAGAGCAGTGATGTTTTGGGGCTGTTCCCAAACGGACTACAAACCCCCTCCAAAATGTTCTATGGCGTTGAGACATAAACCCATGTCAGGCCACTCCAGGACCTGACCAAATGATTCTAACGAAACACAAAATACAATGACCAAGGCGTGACAGGATCATTGTCATGCGGAAAGACCCAGCCACGTTTCATCTTCAATGCCCTTGCTGATGGAAGGAGGTTTTCACTCAAAATCTCACAATATATGGCCCCATTCATTCTGTCCTTAACACGGATCAGTCATCCTGGTCCCTTTGCAGAAAAACAACCCCAAAGCATGATGTTTCCAACCCCATGCTTCACAGTAAGTATGGTGTTCTTTGGATGCAACTCAGCATTCTTTGTCCTCCAAACACGATGAGTTGAGTTTTTACCAAAAAGTTATATTTTGGTTTCATCTGACCATATGACATTCTCCCAATCTTCTTCTGGATCATCCAAATGCTCTCTAGCAAACTTCAGATACTGCTGTTTCCTCTGCTGTTTCCCTGCTGTTTCCCTGCTGTTTCCTCTGCTGTTTCCTCTGCTGTTTCCTCTGCTTTGTCCCTGCTGTTTCCCTGCTGTTTCTTCTGCTGTTTCCTCTGCTGTTTCCCTGCTGTTTCCCTGCTGTTTCCCTGCTGTTACCCCTGCTGTTTCCTCTGCTGTTTCCCCTGCTGTTTCCTCTGCTGTTTCCTCTGCTGTTTCCTCTGCTGTTTCCCTGCTGTTTCCTCTGCTGTTTCCCTGCTGTTTCCCTGCTGTTTCCTCTGCTGTTTCCCTGCTGTTTCCTCTGCTGTTTCCCTGCTGTTTCCCTGCTTTGTCCCTGCTGTTTCGTCTGCTTTGTCCCTGCTGTTTCCCCTGCTTTGTCCCTGCTGTTTCCTGCTTTGTCCCTGCTGTTTCGTCTGCTGTTTCCCCTGCTTTGTCCCTGCTGTTTCCTCTGCTGTTTCCCCTGCTTTGTCCCTGCTGTTTCGTCTGCTTTGTCCCTGCTGTTTCCTCTGCTGTTTTCCCTCTACTTTTACATTCCATACTGGTCAATCGGACAAATACCCATCCTCACAATGTTTGACCGCTGCTGTTGTGATGTTGACCTCTCCACGCCCTCACACAGCCACGCCCAGACTGTATTGTGACTGAAATCTGCTCTTCATCCCAACAAAGTACCAGAACAATAGTGTATGAGTGTGTGTGTGTGTGTGTGTGTGTGTGTGAAAGACAGAGAGAGAGGATGAGCATGTCGGTGCTCCACACCCAGACAGGTTTAATTCCCATCCCCCGTATCCAGTGTCAGAAACCCCACCAACCACAGGAGGCTGCTGAGGGGAGGACGGCTCATGATAAACCAGGTTTTTGATTTGTTCAATACCATTCTATTTATTCTTTCCAGTGATTACTATGAGCCAGTCCTCCCATATTAAGGTGCCACCAATCCGTTTATTTTCACCCCTGACCTCCTGATTCTCTCTCAGTCTCCCTCTTTTCCTCACCCTCTCCACAGGCCAAGCCTCGGCTTGTTTTGTCAGAGCCTTGTCGTCCGGTTGGCTCTGGCACAGGTCCCGCCATGTTACGAGGGCCAGGCTGTAGCTGGACGGGCCAGCGGGCACTCCACCCACCGATTCTGCTGACTGAGCCCGTCCCACCATGAGATAATGCCATTCCACAGAGATCCGCACTAAAGCCCCTCTTTTCTGCCCCACAGGTATATAAAGAGGGCGGCTGCAGAGGAGAGGACACGCACCACTTGGGATCCCTAATCTCTACTACCACTGCTACTACTACCTCTAGTCCTCCCTCACGCCTCTCTCTCTCTACTCCTAACAGAACACAGGCACTAGCAAGCCGAGCTAAAGCAGAGCAGCAGGAAACCGTCTGTATTGAGTTTGGGCCCGTTGAGCTAAAACCTAACCTACGCTAGTATGGATATTGCCATCCAGCACCCCTGGTTCAGACGTGCCATGGGCTCCATGTATCCCGCTCGTCTCTTTGACCAGTTTTTCGGGGAGGGCATGTTCGACTATGACCTGTTCCCCTACGCTGCCTCCACCCTCAGCCCCTACTACAGACAGTCGCTGTTCCGCAACTTCCTGGACTCCACCAACTCTGGCATGTCTGAGGTAACAACTAACCTGTTCAACCTGACTGATTGATCACTGTGCTCAGCATTGGAAGTGTTCAGTTTACCAGGCGAACCTGCTCCGTCCTCTGGGGAAGAATAGGATCCACTAAGACCTATTCATTCACCATCATTCTAAATCTGTAGTCCCTTTAGTTTAGTTCAAACTACCCAAATGTATGATTTGCATGTTTCTTGTTGTCTATCTTTATGGATCGAAAGCAGACTTGGTTGTCAGTGTTTGATGGGGAAAGATGTAATACTTCATAGACAGAAGATGTTGTCCTGGCTAACAGAGAGAGCTTGTGTGTCCTTGGGGGAATCGAATCATCCCCAGGTCGTTGCTGTAAATGAGAATGTGGTCTCAGTCAACAGACCTGGTAAAATAAGGGTGAAATTAATCAATTGAAGCAGAGTTATTAGTGCCATGATGCATTGGTTACATCCTCTACAGTTTCATTGGTTGAACAGTATGCTGTTTTCTTATAAAAAATAGGATTCGCAAAATGGACTGAGATTGGACAGGTTTGACTTGTACTGTAATTGGCCCTAAGGTGGTCTATGTGTACATATCTTTCACAGAGAAACTCAATGTATTTCATCTAGGAGGCCTTCAATGAATTCATTACTAATACAGGGAGATGTAACAGTTATAAAGAGAGAAAGCTGAGTGGGGGAGACAAGGACATGACCCTGGGGAAGTCGCTATACTAAATCAGAGAGAAGCAGTAGCGCTAGCCAGATCTGTTATTGAATGGCTACGACAGCAGTAGCGCTAGCCAGATCTGTTATTGAATGGCTACGACAGCAGTAGCGCTAGCCAGATCTGTTATTGAATGGCTACGACAGCAGTAGCGCTAGCCAGATCTGTTATTGAATGGCTGACAGCAGTAGCGCTAGCCAGATCTGTTATTGAATGGCTAGACAGCTAGCCAGAGTGAAGCAGCTAGCCAGATCTGTTATTGAATGGCTATTGACAGCAGTAGCGCTAGCCAGATCTGTTATTGAATGGCTATGACAGCAGTAGCGCTAGCCAGATCTGTTATTGAATGGCTATGACAGCAGTAGCACTAGCCAGATCTGTTATTGAATGGCTATGACAGCAGTAGCGCTAGCCAGATCTGTTATTGAATGGCTATGACAGCAGTAGCGCTAGCCAGATCTGTTATTGAATGGCTACGACAGCAGTAGCGCTAGCCAGATCTGTTATTGAATGGCTACGACAGCAGTAGCACTAGCCAGATCTGTTATTGAATGGCTATGACAGCAGTAGCACTAGCCAGATCTGTTATTGAATGGCTATGACAGCAGTAGCGCTAGCCAGATCTGTTATTGAATGGCTATGACAGCAGTAGCGCTAGCCAGATCTGTTATTGAATGAGTACAGAGAACAGAGAGGTCAAATACCCCTACTACTGGAGCTGTAAACAACGATAATAAGTGCATTTTGTAGTTATATATAATAATAATATATGCCATTTAGCAGACGCTTTTATCCAAAGCGACTTACAGTCATGTGTGCATACATTCTACGTATGGGTGGTCCCGGGAATTGAACCCACTACCCTGGCGTTACAAGCGCCATGCTCTACCAACTGAGCTACAGAAGGACCACCCATACGTAGAATGGACCAATAGTTTGCAAGAACGTTGAAAATGAGAGGCAAATGGAATGCACTAATGTTGAGTGATTCTCAGCAGGGAAGAGCTCAGAGACCTCTGCAGTGTTATCCACCAAGTCTAAACCAAGTCTAAACCATGCTCTGTCCTGCCCATAATATACTGACTCATTACTAGCTCAAACTGCATTTCAACTTGGGTTATATGCCAGGATATCAGAATTTCGATGTCCAAACAACATCTAGTGTTTTGATGACTGGTGACACACATTTTGTTTTGCAGCATCTATACTCACTTCAGAAATGGATAATCTTCTTCATATCTCTCTGAGATATGACCTCATGACAACATATAGAACTGAACTGATATGGGGAAAAAAATACATTTCAGAAGATGAGCATCACTGTGGTTACCAGGTTCCCGCCACCTATGACCTTTAACCTTCAACTCCTTTCCCTCTATCTCTCCAGGTGAGGTCCGACAGGGACAAGTTCTCTGTCTTCATGGATGTGAAGCACTTCTCTCCTGATGAACTCAACGTAAAGGTGACTGATGACTATGTGGAGATCCAGGGAAAGCATGGAGAGAGACAGGTGAGACCTCCCATCATCGGTGACCCCTGGTTGGATGGGTTAAGATTCCATCGCATCTAAGCAGCACACACCCTAATCTCTCTGGACGGACAGGCTGAGCTAGCTCATAACTACCACTGTGACTTGTGGTAGTACACCCACTCCTGAGTTCAAACACAATCCCTCTACTATGGCTTGGAACACCAACGCCTGGTTTCTCACATGTGCACATATATATCAGTGGGGGCTGCTGACGGGAGGACGGATCATAATAATGTCTGGAACGAAACGAATAGAATGGAATCAACACCATGGAAACCATGTGTTTGATGTATTTGATACCATTCCACTGATTCCACTCCTGTCATTACCACGAACCCATCCTCCCCAATTACCAACCTCCTGTGACATACTGTCTATACTGTACATGTATAGTGTGAGTGCCTGCACGCCTGTCACATGGAAACCTCCTGTGGCAGTAGTTGAAGCAACAAGCGCACCAGATACTGTCATCACTGTGCTTTCCAGGTCAGTGCATTCATCCTTAGGCAGGTTGCTCCTTCCAACTACCTAGACAGAGCCACTGCTACAACAACCAGCATGAACCAGCCACGTCCTCAAAGAGATGCTAACAAGATGTGTTATTAGATTCAACATTTTGAGTCAGAGAAGAATTTCTCAACCTAATTAATGTGTGTGAGCACACCCACCCACCCACACACCCACCCACTCACCCACCCACCCACCCACACACCCACCCACTCACTCACCCACACACCCACACACCCACCCACTCACCCACCCACAGCCTTGTTTTGTTTACTCTGGGAATTGGTCGGTTTACGCGCATTGCCCCTCATACGAATTCAATTCAACCCTTTTCAAGGCCCATGTTCAGCCAGGATGAAGTCCAACCAAGCAGTTACGTATCCTCAGATGAAACTATACACACTGACACACTTTGCTGGGAAAA
>NC_060195.1:69518602-69526102 GCF_021184085.1 Oncorhynchus gorbuscha
GAGAGACTGAGACAGAGAGAGAGAGAGAGAGACTGAGAGAGAGACAGAGAGAATGAGACAGAGAGAGAGACAGAGACAGAGAGAGATGAGACAGAGAGAGAGACTGAGAGAGAGACAGAGAGAGATGAGACAGAGAGAGAGACTGAGACAGAGAGAGACAGAGAGAGAGAGACAGAGACAGAGAGAGAATGAGACAGAGAGAGACTGAGAGAGAGACAGAGAGATGAGAGAGAGAGACAGAGAGAATGAGACAGAGAGAGATGAGAGAGAGATGAGACAGAGAGAGAGACTGAGACAGAGAGAGAGACAGAGAGAGAGATGAGAGAGAGACAGAGAGAGAGACAGAGAGAGAGACAGAGAGAGAGACAGAGAGAATGAGACAGAGAGAGAGACAGAGAGAGAGACAGAGAGAAGAGACAGAGAGAGAGACTGAGAGAGAGACAGAGAGAAGAGACAGAGAGATGAGACAGAGAGAATGAGACAGAGAGAAGAGACAGAGAGAGAGACAGAGAGAGACAGAGACAGAGAGAGAGAGAGACAGAGACAGAGACAGAGAGAGAGACAGAGAGAGAGACTGAGACAGAGAGAGAGACAGAGAGAGAGAGACAGAGAGAGACAGAGAGAATGAGACAGAGAGAGACAGAGAGAATGAGACAGAGACAGAGAGAGAATGAGACAGAGAGAGAGACTGAGAGAGAGACAGAGAGAATGAGACAGAGAGAGAGAGAGAATGAGACAGAGAGAGACAGAGAGAGAGACAGAGAGACTGAGAGAGACAGAGAGATGAGAGAGAGAGAGAGACAGAGAGAATGAGACAGAGAGAGAGAGAGAGAGAGAGAGAGAGACAGAGAGAATGAGACAGAGAGAGACTGAGAGAGAGACAGAGAGAATGAGACAGAGAGAGAGACTGAGAGAGAGACAGAGAGAATGAGACAGAGAGAGAGACAGAGAGAATGAGACAGAGAGAATGAGACAGAGAGAGACAGAGAGAATGAGACAGAGAGAGAAGAGACAGAGAGAGAATGTGAGAGAGAGACTGGGACAGAGAGAATGAGACAGAGAGAGAATGTGAGAGAGAGACTGGGACAGAAAAATGGAGACAGTGAGAAAGAGAGACAGAGATAAATATAAGGGAGTGAGAGGACAAGAAATAGCAGAGCCAGGGTCAGTAGTGCCAGTGGTGTAAAGTATTACTTAAGTAGTTTTTTGGGGTATCTGTATTCTACTTTACTATTTATATTTTTGACAACTTCTACTTTACTACATTCCGAAAACAAAATTATGTACTTCCTGCTCCCTGACACCAAAAGGACTTTTACATTTTGAAAGCTTAGCAGGACAGGAAAATGGCCCAATTCACACACTTATCAACAGAACATCCCTACTACCACACACACACACACACACACACACACACACACACACACACACACACACACACACACACACACACACACACACACACACACACACACACACACACACACACACACACACACACACACACACACACACACACACACACACACACACACACACACCAAAAACAAAAAGGATGTGTATGTGATATAAAACAGAGAGGTCTACTTTCTTGGGGACCTGAATATTGACTGGTTTTCATCAAGCTGTCCACTCAAGAGGAAGCTTCTCAATGTAACCAGTGCCTGTAATCTGGTTCAGGTTATTAATCAATCTACCTGGGTGTTTACAAACACTACAGGAACTAGATCATCCACATGTATCGATCACATTTATACTAATACTGTAAAACTTTGTTCTAAAGCTGTAAATGTGCCCATTGGATGCAGTGATCACAATATAGTGTCTATATCCAGGAAAGCTGAACAGCTGGGCCTAACATAATGTATAAGAGATCATACACAAGATTTTGCTGTGACTCTTATGTGGATGATGTAAAAAACAAAATTGTTGGTCTGATGTGATTAATGAGGAGCATCCAGACACTGCACTTGATGAATTTATGAAATGTCTTCTTCCAATTATTGACAAACATGAACCTGTTAAGAAACTGACTGTTAGAACTGTTAAGGCTCCATGGATTGATGAGGAATTTAAAAACTGTATGGTTGAAAGAGACGGGGCAAAAGGAGTGGCTAATAAGTCTGGCTGCACATCTGACTGGCTGACTTACTGCAAATTGAGAAATTATGTGAATAAACTCAACAAAAAGAAGAAGAAACTGTATTATGAAGCCAATATCAATGATATAAAGAAGCTACTGAGGATGGTAGCTGACTCTAAACCACTCCTATCTGTCATATCTTTAATCTGAGCCTAGAGGAAAGTCTTTGTACTCAGGCCTGAAGGGAAACCAAAGTCATTCCTCTACCCAAGAGTGGTGAAGCAGTTTCACTGGTTCTAACAGCAGACCTATCAGCTGGCTGCCAACTCTTAGCAAACGGTTGGAAAGAATTGTGTTTGACCAAATACAATGCTATTTCTCTGTAAACAAATGAACAGTCTTTCAGCATGCTTATAGAAAAGGGCACTCAACATGTAAATTGATAATAAGACGATTGTGGGAGCTGTAATGTTAGTGCAGCCTTTGATATTATTGACCATAATCTGTTTTCAACCTCTGCCATATTGTGGATTCAGAGCTATCTATCTAATAGAAGTCAAAGGGTTTTCTTTAATGGAAGCTTCTCTAATGTCAAACATGTAAAGTGTGGTGTACCGCAGGGCAGCTCTCTAGGCCCTCTACTCTTTTCTATTTTTACCAATGACCTGCCACTGGCATTAAACAAAGCATGTGTGTCCATGTATGCTGATGACTCAACAATATATGCATCAGCAACCACAGCTAATGAAGTCACTGAAACCCTTAACAAAGAGTTGCAGTCTGTTTTGGAATGGGTGGCCAGTAATTAACTAGTCCTGCATATCTCTAAAACTAAGAGCATTGTATTTGGTACAAATCATTCCCTAAATTCTAGACCTCTGCTGAATCTGGTAATGAATGGTGGGGCTGTTGAACATGTTGAGGAGATTAAATTACTTGCCGTTACTTTAGATTGTAAACTGTCATGGTCAACATATAGATTCAATGGTTGTAGAGATGGGGAGGTGTCTGTCCGTAATAAAGAGATGCTCTGCTTTTTTGACACCACACTCCACAAAGCAAGTTCTGCAGGCTCTAGTTTTATCTTATCTTGATTATTGTCCAGTCATATGGTCAATTGCTGCAAGGAAAGACCTAGTTAAATTGCATCTGGCCCAGAACAAAGCGACATGTCTTACTCTTCATTGTAATCAGAGGGAAGATATAAATATAATATATAAATGCATGCCAGTCTCTCTTGGCTAAGATTTGAGGAGAGACTGACTGCATCACTTCTTTTTTTTTAGAAGAAACATTGTGTTGAAAATCGCAAATTGTTTGCATCGTCAATTTACACACAGCTCTGACACACACACTTACCCCACCAGACATGCCACCAGGGGTCTTTTCACAGTTCCCAAATCCAGAACAAACTCAACAAAATGTACAATATTATATAGAATCATTATTGCATGGAACTTGTGTTGTCTCTTCCGCATTTAACCCAACCGCTCTGAATCAGAGAGGTGCGAGGGGGGGCCTTAATCAACATCCACGTCATCGCGCCCGGAGAACAGTGGGTTAATTGCCTTGCTCAGGGGCAGAATGACTAATTTTCACTTTGTCAGCTTGGGGATTTGATCCAGCAACCTTTCGGTTACTGGCCCAACGCTCCTGCCCACCAGGCTACCTGCATTAGGTCATTAAGGCTAGGCGTTAGGCTCTGCTTCTTCAGGGGAGCTTTCTGCCAGAGCAAGGCTCAATCATTACAATAATAACAAACTACAGGCAGTGAGGGAGGTATAGCAATACCAACCCCCTGACTGGAACCAAAGCAGAGCCAGACAGGTGGAGGTGGGCTGGTGGTGGTGGGCCAGCTGAAAACAGACAACCAAAGCAGAGCCAGACAGGTGGAGGTGGGCTGGTGGTGGTGGGCCAGCTGAAAACAGACGACCAAAGCAGAGCCAGAGGTGGGCAGGTGGAGGTGGGCAGACAGGTGGAGGTGGGCTGGTGGTGGGGGCCAGCTGAAAACAGACGACCAAAGCAGAGCCAGACAGGTGGAGGTGGGCTGGTGGTGGGGGGCCAGCTGAAAACAGACAACCAAAGCAGAGCCAGACAGGTGGAGGTGGGCTGGTGGTGGTGGGCCAGCTGAAAACAGACGACCAAAGCAGAGCCAGACAGGTGGAGGTGGGCTGGTGGTGGTGGGCTGGTGGTGGTGGGCCAGCTGAAAACAGACGACCAAAGCAGAGCCAGACAGGTGGAGGTGGGCTGGTGGTGGTGGGCCAGCTGAAAACAGACAACCAAAGCAGAGCCAGACAGGTGGAGGTGGGCTGGTGGTGGGGGGCCAGCTGAAAACAGACAACCAAAGCAGAGCCAGACAGGTGGAGGTGGGCTGGTGGTGGTGGGCCAGCTGAAAACAGACGACCAAAGCAGAGCCAGACAGGTGGAGGTGGGCTGGTGGTGGTGGGCCAGCTGAAAACAGACGACCAAAGCAGAGCCAGACAGGTGGAGGTGGGCTGGTGGTGGTGGGCCAGCTGAAAACAGACGACCAAAGCAGAGCCAGACAGGTGGAGGTGGGCTGGTGGTGGGGGGCCAGCTGAAAACAGACAACCAAAGCAGAGCCAGACAGGTGGAGGTGGGCTGGTGGTGGTGGGCCAGCTGAAAACAGACAACCAAAGCAGAGCCAGACAGGTGGAGGTGGGCTGGTGGTGGTGGGCCAGCTGAAAACAGACAACCAAAGCAGAGCCAGTCAGGTGGAGGTGGGCTGGTGGTGGTGGGCTGGTGGGGGGGGGCAGCTGAAAACAGACAAGTCATACAGAGCAACAGCAATAAACAGCAAAGACCAGTAATAGATTTTTTCATTCCTTTGTTAAAAAAATGATCCAACAACGTATGAAAAAGTATTCAACTACAAATCTCGATTTACAATGTTCGACAAATACAAAAAACGTATTACAGAGAGGTTTGTTGAGTCTGGTCCACTCAATACAATAGTCATCTTGTTTGTACAAAAGGCACAAGGCGGGTCTGAATCCAAACTGCATGAGAAAACACCTATTTTAAGTCGTCTTCCTCATGCCAACTGCACTGAATCAAAGACAGTTTATGGAAGACGACAGGGAGACAACTACCACTTAACTGAGTTTGTAATTGGATAATAGGAGAATACTGGGAGTTGTGCTTCCTGGAAAAGACTGCTGTCTCCACAGTAGGTCAATTATTGGTATTTTCAGTTCACATAACAACAGACATGACAGTTTGCACATGATCAGAATTACATTATATATTTTTTAAATGTAGTCATTTAGCAGACACTTTTATCCAAAGTGCATTCATATTAAGATAGCTAAGTGAGACAATCACATATCACAGTCGAAGTAAGTACATCTTTCCACAATATAGAGGAGTTATCAGCTAAGCCAGTGCTAGTAGGAAAAGAGAAGTGCAATGTCTTATTTAAGACCATGTTTGAAGAGGTAGAGTTTCAGTTGTTTTCAGAAGATGGGCAGGGGCTCTGCTGTCCTAGCTTTAGGGGAAACTCATTCCACCAATGGACTCACAGTCCATCCTATGTAGGTCCCACTGATGTCATCCTTCTTTATTAACGTCCACTGTTGCCAGAGCATCGTGGCATTGAGTCATTGGAGACATCAGTCTGAGGCCCAGTTCCACTTCTCCAGTCTCTCTCTCTCTCTCTGAGTCCTAATGTTAGCCTTGAGACCGTTGCTGTCCAACAGCTGCTAGGCCTGTAGTCCTGGGTGTTTCCTACGGTCCGTACGCAGGATCCATTCTCCCTACTGGGCATGGAGGCAGACGTGGCTGGCGCTGGAGCTGGGGCCGCCTGGAGGTCTGGGAGTGGGTATAGAGGCGGTGGTTGGCCCAGGGCCTTGGCTGAGGCTGGGAGTCAGAGTGGGAATACAGTAACTGAGGCTGAGACTGGGGGTCTGGGTAGTTGTGGGGGTGGGGGTGCAGTAGCTGAGACTGGGGGTCTGGGTAGTTGTGGGGGTGGGGGTGCAGTAGCTGAGACTGGGGGTCTGGGTAGTTGTGGGGGTGGGGGTGCAGTAGCTGAGACTGGGGGTCTGGGTGGTTGTGGGGGTGAGGCTGCAATAGTTGAGTCTTGAGGTCTGGGTGGTTGTGGGGGTGGGAGTGAGGTTGTTGTAGCTGAGACTGGGGGTCTGGGTAGTTGTGGAGGTGGGAGTGGGGTTGTTGTAGCTGAGACTGGGGGTCTGGATAGTTGTGGGGGTGGGAGTGGGGTTGCTGTAGCTGAGACTGGGGGTCTGGGTGGTTGTGGGGGTGGATGTAGGGGTGTAGTAGTTGAGACCGGGGGTCTGGGTGGGGGTGTAGTTGTTGAGACAGGGGTTCTGGGTGGGGGTGCAGTAGTTTAGGCTGAGACTGGGGTTTCGGGTGGGGGAACTGGGGCTGAACAGGGAGGTGAGGAGTGTCAGAGAAGGGTGGGGTGTGGTTCTCAACCCGAGGAGAGCTGATATGGAGGTGGGTCTCCAAGAGGTGGCCAGCCGACGCCACCATGGCTGAAGAAGAGAAGGAGGAAGAAGAGGAGGAATGGGATAAGTCTAGCGGTTGCTCTGAGCATAGAGATAGGTAGGATTGTGGTTGTGGATGTGTCTTTTGGTGTAGCTGTGAGTGTGGGTGTAGTTGTGGCTGTAGGTGTAGTTGTGAGTGTAGCTGTGATTGTGGTTGTAGTTGTTGGTGTAGTTGTGACTGTGGGTGTAGTTGTGGCTGTGGGTGTAGTTGTGGGTGTAGTTGTGAGTGTAGTTGTTGGTGTAGTTGTGTCTGTGGGTGTAGTTGTGAGTGTAGTTGTGGCTGTGGGTGTAGCTGTGAGTGTAGTTGTGGATGTAGTTGTGGGTGTAGTTGTGGCTGTGGGTGTAGCTGTGAGTGTAGTTGTGGGTGTAGTTGTGGGTGTGGTGAGTGGTTCTGTTGAAGGGAGGGTGTGAGGAAGTCGTGTGACAGTGTGTGTGTGGAGAACAGACCAATGGGAGGACGAGGAGGAGCGGGAACGTTAGGAGGGACGGGAGGAGACAGGAAGAGGTGTGGTGGCGGGGAGGAAGACGTGGGGTGGCGTGGAGGAAGAGGTGTGGTCGGGTGGAATTGGCACAGTGGAGTCTGGATCACTCTGGGGAAGACACAGAGAAGAGTCAGTAGAACAACAGGTGTCTAATATGTTCAAATACTTGGGCTGCACTTCATTTAGTTTGCTCCAATACAATGAAACCGGTTGCAGGTGCAAAGTCCAAGACAAATCAAGCAAATGCTTAAAAGCTTTTGACAAATGTATTTAACCCACATCAAAATGGCTTGATAATAATTTGAGTCACAATGATAAGAAACAAAAGGGTCTGCCTCACTTCTGCTGCTGGAAGCCTTCCTCTGACAGTGGTGTGGTGGGGACACAGTGGGACAGTTCTCGCCCCCCCCAGGCA
>NC_060195.1:69531102-69596073 GCF_021184085.1 Oncorhynchus gorbuscha
AGTAGCATACAAAATAGGGAATTGGGTGCGGTTTCTGCCTTGTGCCGTGAGAACCAGTCATGTCACCAGTCCTGCAGGACAGTACCTTGGGACATGTAGAAGGGGATTCTGAAGCGGCCCTCCCGGACCCTCTGTCTGAGCGCGGGGAGGGAGGGGCCGTCAAAGGGCAGGACGCCACACACCAACACGTATAGCACCACGCCCAGACTCTGAACACCAAAAGAGGGGAGCAAGATGAGCACCACAGTCCTGCTACTTCCTACTACTATTAGTACTACTGTCACTACCAGATAAAGATATGGAATTCATGATGAATCATCTCTGCACCACAATAACCACCTATAAGGTTATTACAGTTCAAGAGGGATTCTGAGATCTGAAAACATACAACCTTCATCTGCACTTTCATTCCCATGACATTCCAATGGGTTAAAGAGAAATAATCAACCCAAATCAAGAGAATAGGAGAGAAACCATCCCTTCCTGGTCCCTTACCCAGATGTCTAGAGGAGGCCCCTCGTACTCAATCCCCTCAAACACCTCTGGAGCGGCGTAGGGCGGGGACCCACACCAGGTGGACAGAAATTGTCCTTCACTGAAGAAGTTCCCAAAACCAAAGTCTACAGGGAGGGAGAGGAAAAAGTCCATTAATATCAGAGGATACTATCCCTAAAGCCAGGGCTGTTCAATCCTGGAAAGCCAGAATATTTCTGTTTTTCATCCTCTCCTTCTAATCAGGGACTGATTCAGACCTGGGATACCAGGTGAGTGCAATTAACTACCAGGTAGAAACAAAAAACAGAGATGTTTTGGCCCACTAGGACTGGAATTGAAAAGCCCTGCCTAAAGCCCTTGTGAATCCTCTGGAACATTCTCATTCATATCATAGGACACATATGCACATGACAAGGCCTGGGGGTAAGGCCTTGTGTCATGATGTTGGCCTGTGGGTAGGTTTATGACAGTCATAAATACCTCTTCCCCCCTTTTTCCTCTCTCTACCCTACTGATGTGAAATTGGAAAACCCCTTGGTTAACATAGAGATTCTGGGACCATCAGAAGGTGGGGGGAAATGAACTATATTCTGGTAATCCGACCAATTGAACATATGCGGTGGTACTTAATGAATATGATGTCAGTTCGGTTGTCATCTGGGACATTCTCATCAATGATACGATGACAAACTCTACAGTGGAAAGTCTGCACATTGTAGTCATTGGAGTCACATGGAATTGTTGTTCAATTTAAATGTTTGAATATAAAATTATTGGTGAAGAGATTAAATGTAATTTTAGCTTCCAAATGAGAGATTTGGGTTTTCATAAGGTTAGGGCTCTGCTCAATCAGTGGCCCGCCCCTGTGAAGAGACATGGGCTATAGAACTTTTCAAACGCACCCTTCTCGCTCCACTATATAAAGCCTTGACGAAAATGTAACCTCCTGTTCCAAGTACATGAGGTCTGCAGCCTCTGCGTTAAAAGGACTAACATGTCAACTACAGAACTAAGCCATCCTCAGCGTGAGCTTTGGTTGCGAATGGTATGAACTTTGAACTCTTATTCACTACAGAAGTGATATCTCGAGCCTCTCCTTTCTGCCTGTACCTGCTACTTTGATGTTCATGTTGGAGTCCAGCAGAAGGTTCTCAGCCTTCAGGTCTCTGTGGACGATGTGGTTGCTGTGGCAGTAGTCCACCGCTGACAGGATCTGACAGAACTTCCTGCGAGCCTCACTCTCACTCAGTCGCCCCGACGACAACAAGTAGTCTACAGAGGGTGGGATATAGGGAGAGGGGATAGAGGGTGGGTGGATGGGAGAGGAGGGGATGGAGGGTGGAAGGATGGGAGAGGAGGGGATAGAGGGTGGGAGGATGGCAGAGGAGGGGATAGAGGATGGAATGTAGGGAGAGGAGGGGACAGAGGATGGGATGTAGGGAGAGGAGGGGACAGAGGGTGGGAGGATGGGAGAGGAGGGGATGTAGGGAGAGGGGATAGAGGGTGGGTGGATGGGAGAGGAGGGGATAGAGGATGGGAGGATGGAAGAGGAGGGGATAAAGGGTAGAAGGATGGGAGAGGAGGGGATAGAGGATGGGATGTAGGGAGAGGAGGGGATAGAGGGTGGGAGGATGGGAGAGGAGGGGACAGAGTGTGGGAGGATGGGAGAGGAGGGGATAGAGGATGGGAGGATGGGAGAGGAGGGGATAGAGGGTGGGAGGATGGGAGAGGAGGGGATAGAGGATGGGTTGTAGGGAGAGGAGGGGACAGAGGGTGGGAGGATGGGAGAGGAGGGGACAGAGGGTGGGAGGATGGGAGAGGAGGGGATAGAGGATGGGAGGATGGGAGAGGAGGGGATAGAGGGTGGGAGGATGGGAGAGGAGGGGATAGAGGGTGGGAGGATGGGAGAGGAGGGGATAGAGGATGGGAGGATGGGAGAGGAGGGGATAGAGGATGGGAGGATGGGAGAGGAGGGGATAGAGGGTGGGAGGATGGGAGAGGAGGGGATAGAGGATGGGAGGATGGGAGAGGAGGGGATAGAGGATGGGTTGTAGGGAGAGGAGGGGACAGAGGGTGGGAGGATGGGAGAGGAGGGGACAGAGGGTGGGAGGATGGGAGAGGAGGGGATAGAGGATGGGAGGATGGGAGAGGAGGGGATAGAGGATGGGAGGATGGGAGAGGAGGGGACAGAGGGTGGGAGGATGGGAGAGGAGGGGATAGAGGGTGGGAGGATGGGAGAGGAGGGGATAGAGGGTGGGAGGATGGGAGAGGAGGGGATAGAGGGTGGGAGGATGGGAGAGGAGGGGACAGAGGGTGGGAGGATGGGAGAGGAGGGGATAGAGGGTGGGAGGATGGGAGAGGAGGGGACAGAGGGTGGGAGGATGGGAGAGGAGGGGACAGAGGGTGGGAGGATGGGAGAGGAGGGGATAGAGGATGGGTTGTAGGGAGAGGAGAGGATAGAGGATGGGTTGTAGGGAGAGGAGGGGACAGAGGGTGGGAGGATGGGAGAGGAGGGGACAGAGGGTGGGAGGATGGGAGAGGAGGGGATAGAGGATGGGTTGTAGGGAGAGGAGAGGATAGAGGATGGGTTGTAGGGAGAGGAGGGGACAGAGGGTGGGAGGATGGGAGAGGAGGGGACAGAGGGTGGGAGGATGGGAGAGGAGGGGATAGAGGATGGGTTGTAGGGAGAGGAGAGGATAGAGGATGGGTTGTAGGGAGAGGAGGGGACAGAGGGTGGGAGGATGGGAGAGGAGGGGACAGAGGGTGGGAGGATGGGAGAGGAGGGGACAGAGGGTGGGAGGATGGGAGAGGAGGGGATAGAGGATGGGTTGTAGGGAGAGGAGAGGATAGAGGATGGGTTGTAGGGAGAGGAGGGGACAGAGGGTGGGAGGATGGGAGAGGAGGGGACAGAGGGTGGGAGGATGGGAGAGGAGGGGATAGAGGATGGGTTGTAGGGAGAGGAGAGGATAGAGGATGGGTTGTAGGGAGAGGAGGGGACAGAGGGTGGGAGGATGGGAGAGGAGGGGACAGAGGGTGAATAATGAGGAATGTAATTGATTGGTTGGTTCAGATTGTTTGATTGAATCATTGTAAATAATTAGTGATCAAGTACACATGTGCACACACACAAACACACTGTTCTAAGAGATTGCACCAAGCATCATGGACACCTCTAGAGCGATACCCTTCCACTTACCAAACATCTCTCCGTTCCTGGCATACTCCATCACCATGTACAACATGTCCTTAGTTTCCATGACCTGCAAGACACAAGAGAGGCACACTCACTGATAAATACAACTTAAATATACATTTCCCATGTCATTATTAAATGTAAGCCTGTGGAAGAGTGTGCCCAAAGTGTAATGCGAGAATATGACAGCAGGGACCATATTAGAATCCTTAAAAACCATTACAAAAAACAAGTTAAAGATTCTCTGTTTTAAGAAATATTTGCTTTGAGACCATATTGGAAGTAGGGGTGGGTTGACGGGGTCGTCATTTTCCATTCTGAAAATCCCCATGTGACTCATAGAGCTGGGGGTGGCTGGGCTGAGGGCTGGGAAACATACACTTAACCCCTATTACAAGATAAACAACCTGACCTTTTAAAATCTTCCATGTAGAGAATGAGAGAGGGGGCAGAGAGAGAGAGAGAGAGAGAGAGAGAGAGAGAGAGAGAGAGAGAGAGAGGGGAGAGAGAGAGAGAGAGAGAGAGAGAGAGAGAGAGAGAGAGAGAGAGGGGCAGAGAGAGAGAGAGAGAGAGAGAGAGAGAGAGAGAGAGAGAGAGAGAGAGAGAGAGAGAGAGAGAGAGAGAGAGAGAGAGAGAGAGACAGAGAAGAGAGAGAGAGAGAGAGAGAGAGAGAGAGAGAGAGAGAGAGAGAGAGAGAGAGAGAGAGAGAGAGAGAGAGAGAGAGAGAGAGAGAGAGAGAGAGAGAGAGAGAGAGAGAGGGAGAGAGAGAGAGAGAGAGAGAGAGAGAGAGAGAGAGAGAGAGGGAGAGAGAGAGAGAGAGAGAGAGAGAGAGAGAGAGAGAGAGAGAGAGAGAGAGAGAGAGAGAGAGAGAGAGAGAGAGAGAGAGAGAGAGAGAGAGAGAGAGAGAGAGAGAGAGAGAGAGAGAGAGAGAGAGAGAGAGAGAGAGAGAGAGAAAGAGTGGGAGAGAGAGATAGAGAGTTCCACAACTCTATCCTCTACCTGACAGAGCTTGATAATGTGAGGATGGTTGAGGAGCTACCTGATAGAGCTTGATAATGTGAAGATGGCTGAGGAGCTACCTGATAGAGCTTGATAATATGGGGATGGTTGAGGAGCTACCTGATAGAGCTTGATAATGTGGGGATGGTTGAGGAGCTTCATCACCTCGACCTCTCTGTAGATCTTCTTCAGGTCAGAGGGCTCCAGTCTCTTTTTATCAATGATTTTAATGGCCACCTGTGTGTACAGAAAGCAGATAGTTCATTTCAAAATGGCACCCTAACCCCTATACAGTGCACTACTTTTGACCAAAGCCCTGGACCCTGTTCAAAAGTAGTGCACTGTGAATATACAGGGAATAATGTTGCCACTTCAGGTGCTGCCAAGGTCCCATTCCAGCCTGGTCACATATACTAGATGTAATATAGTAAATGTAAATCCGGGGACACTCAAATTAGTATGATATGATACTTTGGGATTGTGTCAAAGAGGCCCTTTATCCACTTCCCCAGAGTCAGATGAACTTGTTGATTCCATTTGTATGTCTCTGTGTCCAGTATGAAGTAAGAGGCCATTTTGAGAGCCAATGCTAACTATCGTTAACACAATGACTGGAAGAGGTGGAGTTGAATATTGGAGATTAATGGTGTAGGGAATACATGTTTCATATGCATTATGCATGCGTAATTACGCACCTGGGTTTTTGTGACTTTGTGACAAGCCAGTTTAACTACAGCGAAGTTTCCCTTCCCCAGCGTCCTGATGATCTCGTAGAAACCGACCTGAACCGGTCCCCCGGGGCATGGCTGGCTCAGGGGAGAGCCATCGGATAAAACCACCATGGTGCAGAGGCACCCAGTGACTGGATAAACCTATTGTCCCTTTCCCAGGATTAGAGTACCGTTATTAGGCCACTCCCGTAAACACAATTGAGAGAACATATTTTGTCACTATATAGGCTGCATATAGTAGGAAAGAACAAAATATACAATTGTGATATTAAATCTAGTAGTCCTAGGCTATAAATCTCAACACCTTCCAAAAAGTGTATTTCCATTTAACTATTTATGTGAGGAAAGACTATAGCCTACGTAGCAGCGTAAGAGTTGAACAAACAGATATCCTTTAGCCAACAAGTATTGAAATAAAAACAGACCATATCCTATTATTCATTTGCAAAACAAAATCGTGTAATTTACCTTCACAGAAAATCTACAGTTCAGGACATCCACCTATGTTGTTGGAATCCTCCGCCGTTCTAGAACAGTGTGCGCATCCAGGCTACTTCCCTAACTGCGCACAGACGATGTGTTCCTCATAGTTTGATAACGGGGGATAAATATGGTATGCAATAATCTACACAACCTCTGTAACTCAAACTCCGCTGGAAATCTTCTCCTGCCATAATGAACTAAAACACACTTAATTAACGTCAAGCTTGCGTCAGAGTTGCGGAGCAACTGTCCCGCGCGCTTCTCGTGGAGCGGGAAAGGTAGCTTGGAGCTGGACACCGTGACGCAGAAGTGGTCTTCACGAGGTTTGCACAATGAATAGGCTGTAGCAGCCGCTCAGCGTACAGTAACGCTAAACAATAACATTGAGCAGCAACGTCTCTTTATTGAATTAGACCATCAACGCTTCTAGTAGACTAGAGGCTCACTAGTCTCCTCCCTATAAGCAGTTTAACAGATACCGTTAAGTGGGTCATGATGACCAATGTGGTGATGACTCATGAGCCAAGGCTAACATTGTTCAACTCAATTTGCGACACTCAGCAGCATGATATTTTGTTGGATTCTAGCCACCATTTAGTTGCTATGTCAATGTTGCATTGAGCTTGTATGATGCAACATACGTTGTATTGTCCATTTGCATTGGAATTGTACTGTATATAGGACAGAAAGGACACAAATTCAATACACTATAATATAATGGAATACAATACAAAGTAAACACACTGTGACATGTATAGCCTACTGTCTGGCCATGTAATGTAAATTGTGTCCTATGTCCCACTATTCAATGGGATGGTGGCTGTTAGGATGAAGCTTGCCCTGCTTCTGTTGTTATGGAACCCATGGGACCTTGTAACTTTGTAGTTGTTTTGTTGATACTGAAGCCAGGGACCTTGTAACCTTGTAGTTGTCTTATTGGTACGGAACCCCTGGTCCTTGTCGTTTTGTTGTTACTGAACCCCGAACCATTTAGCATTCAAGTTGTTTTGTTGTTACTGAACCCCGGGAGCTTAGAGCCTTGTAGTTGTTTTGTTGATGCTGAACCCCGGGACCTTGTAGTTTGTAGTCATTTTGTTGTTACTGAACCCCAAAATATTTAGCCTTGGAGTTGTTTTGTTGTTACTGAACCCCGGGACCTTGTAGCCTTGTAGTTGTTTTGTTGATGCTGAGAAGTAGGAAGTTGTTTAAGATGGAGAGTAATACTGGGGAGAGGACCGTTAGATATACACAATGAGAGGGATTTGGAGTTGTTGATTTTGACATGCAACTTTTTTGTAGGTCTAATGTCATTTTGATGCGTGATGATTCTGAAAGTTCTTCACAATACACTAAGGAACCGTGGGTTCCATAGTCGGCACAGAGTAAAAGTTCAATGTTTCTTGTCTCCTTTCCTTTCCTCAAAATACAGGAAATCGATCAGGAAGCAGGCTCCCAGCAGCACAGCCTTCATCTTCACATCCAGGTCCATTGGGAACACGATTCCAAAATGATCTGAGTCCGTGTAGACTTCGCGCAGGAAGCCAGACCACTGCTTACTGATGTGCCCTATCAACATTGAGTCATCCAGAGTCTTCACCTCAAATGTGACGTCTCTGCAACAACTACAGAAAAACAGCGGCCCTTTGATCCTCAGCTGAGGCTGCCTCCTCTCGTTCAGCACAGTGAGTTTGGGCAGGAATGGGTGACACTCCTGCACCACATACCCTATGGGAATACCGGGGGGACTCTGCACCTCCAGGTCTTGCAGGCAGCAGGGGAAGCAGCAGTAGCTGCACGCAAGAGGGCGCGTCAGGGTCAACACCTCCTGCCCCAGGTTGTCCTGGATGTGAAAGGTGAAAGGTCGGCTGGGGCCAAAGCACTGTAGGGTGCAGCAGTTGTTCTCCTCTTCCGCCAGAAACACTTGTTGCCCGACGCTGTTCTTCACATTGTAGGAATTTCTAACCTCCCAACCCAGCAGTTCGGCCAGATGAAAAGTCTGATGGACGAGAAGCTGGTCGACATGAATCAGGTATTCCAGTCCTGGGGGGCAGCCGGTGGGTCGGAGATCAGGCGGAGGGGCAGGCATCATCGCAGGGACCGGAGGGGGCACGTAGCCTGGGGGTACTGGCGGGATTCCGGGGTTCGTGGGCGCGGGGTAGACAGCATTAGGGTGTCCGAAAGGGGCAGGCATCATCGGAGGAGCAGAAGGGGTCACGTATCCAGGGGGTGGGAATCCAGGGTTTGTGGGAGCTGGGTAGACAGCATTGAGTGGTCCGAGAGAGGCAGACATCATCATATGAACCGGTGGGGCTGAAGGTGTCAGGTAGCTTGGGGGTGGTGGCACCACGGTGGGCACTGGGTACACAGCATTGTGACCAGGCGGCACCTCTTTGGAGTAAGCTGGGGGTAACCGCCCTGAGTCGGTGTCGCCATGTCCTTTGGAGGCCATTGAAACGATGCACTTCCACGTTCTACAAGATCAAACAAGACATCAAAAAAGGTTCTTCCTTACTACAAAACTACAAAATCAAGTTACACCTTTATAGCTTCACATGCTCTGACACATACATTTTCTACACGTTAGCAAGGTATTGGAAACACATCTCGTCTGAGTGTGAGCAAGTTCCTGTCGGTTCTTGAGAGGATTTGCAAATGACTATTATTAGCAGAGATCCTTAGTGGACACAGTCCAGCCCAGTCTTTTAGCCCTCTCATCTTGAGTGTACAGTAACACTTCAGAGATCCTTAGTGGACACAGTCCAGCCCAGTCTTTTAGCCCTCTCATCTTGACTGTACAGTAACACTTCAGAGATCCTTAGTGGACCAGTCCAGCCCAGTCTTTTAGCCCTCTCATCTTCAGTGTACAGTAACACTTCAGAGATCCAACCATGTTGGGAATGGCGGTCGGTCAGAATATGTAAATGTTTTGTAACTTTGAAATGGACTGTCAACTCAACAGACTGAGGCTTGACTGTATATGTTCAGAGACTTACTTGCTTCAATACCCTACAGCCTGGTGTACACATGCCGAGTCAGCTTACTCAGTGTCACCCCCCTCAGACACTGAAAGGCTTATCCACTTTAGGTGGCTCCTAATGACCAGGCCAATCTCTACGTCATAATCTGTTTATCTGGGAGTCGGAGGCTCAGTTGGTAGAGCATAGTGCTTGCAGCACCAGGGTTGTGGGTTCTATTCCCACGAGGGACCAGTATGAAACTATATGCCTGTACTGTAAGTGGCTGTGGATGAGAGCGTCTGCTAAATGACTGACATGTAAACGTAGCTGTAGTTAGGGAGTTACGTGTGAGGTGGTCCAGGATATGGTGGTGGGAGAACAGGACAGTCAGACAGATTCATACACACAAACCGCCCCTAACCTGGTAAAAATAGGCTACATATCATATATAAATGAATTTTCATTTGGAAAAGTTTTGAATAACATTTTATTGTCTGTAACAATGGTAGAACACAACACACAAAAATAAAACATCCTCCATTGTTACTTGACCTCAAGGTATTTGACCTCATGAAATAAGGCCATGAGTCTGATATGGTATTAGCTGGTATTAGGTCAACAGGCTAACAGGTAGAAACAGATACAACTCACCTGACAACAGTAGATACATGTTTTAAACAAACAGACGGCTTCTCTTTAACATATGGCAAGCAGAACTCATCCTTGCTTTGGGACCATGTCAACACATTTTCATTTGACATACACCATTTTTGTAGTTCTAATGTATGTTCTATGTATGGATTATGAATGTGTTATGGAGCCCTTATGTACAGTTATGGGGTTCTACTGGTCCGGAACATCTGCTGTGGTGGGATAGGAACCAACCTGACTAAGTCCCTGGATCCGGGGGAAAAACGAGAAAGGGACACGATGGAACCAACCTCTTCCACAGTGCATCATGGGAGCTCTCCTCAGTAGAGCTCTCTCTAATCAGAGAAACGTTTACTCTACAGTAGGAAAGCATCATCATCATCACGTGAGTGGGATGTGTCGCTAGTGCTGTGTGTTTCACTTTGGGTTGGATGTATTTATACATGCACTTGGTCAGAGGAGGAGGTGCCGTGGGGGTCCAGGAAGGAGGTGCGGAGGGAGCCCAGGTCATCCAGTGTCTCCTGGGCCGTCTGCCTCAGGGTCGGGTGGCGGCTGGAGGTGGCCAGGGTGCGTATGCGCTCCAGTGGAAGAAGGGGGTCGTCCAGCAGCAGCCCGGGCCCCACCAGGGCCTCCTCCAGCAGCACTGACTGGAGCAGCCGCAGGGCGTGGAGGCAAACCTCAGAGTCCCCGTCTCAGGAGGGGAAGAGGGGTCGGGAGAGAGGAGGACAAGAGAGAGCAAAAAGAGAGAGAAAGGGCGAGGGAAGAGAGGATCGGCAGGAGCAGACAGAAACAGCATGAGAGGAAGGGAAAAGAGAGAGAGAGAGAGAGAGAGAGAGAGAGAGAAAGAGAGAGAGAGAGAAAGAGAGAGAAGGAGAGAGAAAGAGAAAGAGAGAAAAGGAGAGAGAAAGAGAAAGAGAGAGAGGAGAGAAAGAGAAGGAGAGAGAAAGAGAGAGAGAGAAAGAGAGAGGAGAGAGAGAGAGAGAGAAAGAGAGAGAGAGGAGAGAGAAAGAGAGAGGAGAGAAAGAGAGAGAGAGGAGAGAGAAAGAAAAAGAGAGAGAGAGGAGAGAAAAAGAGAGAGGAGAGAAAGAGAGAGAGAGAAAGAGAGAGAGAGAGAGAGAGAAAGAGAGAGAGAGAGAAAGAGAGAGGAGAGAAAGAGAGAGAGAGAAAGAGAGAGAGAGAAAGAGAGAGGAGAGAAAGAGAGAGAGAGGGAGAGAGAAAGAGAAAGAGAGAGAGGAGAGAGAGAGAGAGAGAAGGAGAGAGAAAGAGAGAGGAGAGAAAGAGAGAGAGAGATATACAGTCTTAATCCTCCTAACTGACCACAACACAAGTTCTTCTTCGCTGATCTGAGTTAAACACACTGATGCCAGCTCTCTGACCTCTGATTCAGGCTCTGTCTTTCGGACACACACTGGACTCTTGTACGATTAGCCCCATTGTGGGCAATATGAGTTCCAAATTAACAAACAAACGCTTTTGAATGCACACATTTTATAACGCCACATACAAAGCACACAAGCCCACCCCTCACTCCCCTCTTACCTTCCAAAAGGGTCCAGATGAGAGAGAGAAGTCCTGGAAACTCCCTGATATACTTCAGTCCCTTTACACTGATACTGACATTATACAGAGCCATCAGCATCAACCTGTAACACAGAGAAACTACAATAACCACCATCATTCATCCACTTGCAGATAAACTACAATAACCATCATCATTCATCCACTTGCAGATAAACTACAGTGGCCATCCACATCCACCTGCAGAGAAACTACAATAACCATCATCATTCATCCACTTGCAGATAAACTACAACAACCATCAGCATCCACCTGCAGATAAAACTACAATAACCATCATCATTCATCCACTTGCAGATAAACTACAATAACCATCATCATTCATCCACTTGCAGATAAACTACAATGGCCATCCACATCCACCTGCAGAAAAACTACAATAGCCATCATCATTCATTCACCTGCAGAAAACCTACAATAACCATCATCATTCATCCACTTGCAGATAAACTACAATAACCATCATCATTCATCCACTTGCAGATAAACTACAATAACCATCATCATTCATCCACTTGCAGATAAACTACAATGGCCATCCACATCCACCTGCAGAAAAACTACAATAGCCATCATCATTCATTCACCTGCAGAAAACCTACAATAACCATCATCATTCATCCACTTGCAGATAAACTACAATAACCATCATCATTCATCCACTTGCAGATAAACTACAATGGCCATCCACATCCACCTGCAGAAAAACTACAATAGCCATCATCATTCATTCACCTGCAGAAAACCTACAATGCCTAGTTAATTTATTATTGTAGGTATCATTTGATCTGGATTCAGATGGCTGTGTGTATTGATGTTGGGTCGGCCAACATAACTGCTGAGGAGACAGTGTGTGTGTATGATTATTAATGTGAGTGATTTAGAAGTCCTCCAGTCTTACACTTTGAGTTTGGGGAAGACCCCAGGCTTCAGGAGCTCCAGCAGCTGCATCAGAGTCTCCAGGAGGACGTGGGCGGAGCTGGACAGGTAGTCCCGCCCACACGTCACCGCCGCCACGTCTGAGTGGACAATCAAAAAGCAGAGGTCACCGATTGGAGAGCTAAAGATGATAACGCTGAGCAGGGTGTGCCATTTATTATAAACTGGGTGGTTCCAGCCCTGAATGCTGATTGGCTGACAGCCGTGGTATATTTACCTTTAAGTCATTTAGCAGACGCTGTATATCAGACCATATTTCACAGGTATGACAAAACGTTTATTTTTACTGCTCGAATTACATTGGTAACCAGTTTATAATAGCAATAAGGCACCTCGGGGGTTTGCGGTGTATGGCCAATATACCACGGCTAAGGGCTGTATCCAGGCACTCTTAAGAACAGCCCTTAGCTGTGGTATATTAGCCATATACCACACCCCCTCATGCTTTATTGCTTAATTATATGATGCAAAATATGTTATATAACACAGCATAGACTGGAATAACTCACAGTGAGATGGTGTATTTATAAACTGTGGTTATCAAAATACATTCAATAGACAGTTTGGATGGCATGCCATGGTGACATAGCCACACACTCACTGGTGACGACTCCGGCCAGCGCCAGAACAAACTGCTGCTCATGGGAGTTGGAGTCTTGCTGCTCGGCCTTGGCCTCCCCATCCAGAGACTTGACAAAGCTCTCCAAGGTCTGGCCCGCCACGCTCAGGAAGGACTGCAGCTTACCCTACAATTAGAGTCATGAGGCAGGGTCAGAGGTGGCCAGAGGGAAAGGGGAGGAATTAAGGAGGGGAACAAGGAGGGTGATGGAAGAGGATAAAGGCAAAGAGAACCAGGACATGGACTAGAGTGGAGAGGAAAGAGAACCAGGACATGGACTAGAGTTTAAAGAGAACTTTGTAAGTCGCTCTGGATAAGAGCGTCTGCTAAATGACTTAAATGTAATGTAAATGAGAACCAGGACATGGACTGTAGTTTAAAGAGAACCAGGACATGGACTAGAGTTTAAAGAGAACCAGGACATGGACTAGAGTTTAAAGAGAACCAGGACATGGACTAGAGTTTAAAGAGAACCAGGACATGGACTAGAGTTTAAAGAGAACCAGGACATGGACTAGAGTTTAAAGAGAACCAGGACATGGACTGTAGTTTAAAGAGAACCAGGACATGGACTAGAGTTTAAAGAGAACCAGGACATGGACTGTAGTTTAAAGAGAACCAGGACATGGACTAGAGTTTAAAGAGAACCAGGACATGGACTAGAGTTTAAAGAGAACCAGGACATGGACTGTAGTTTAAAGAGAACCAGGACATGGACTAGAGTTTAAAGAGAACCAGGACATGGACTAGAGTTTAAAGAGAACCAGGACATGGACTAGAGTTTAAAGAGAACCAGGACATGGACTAGAGTTTAAAGAGAACCAGGACATGGACTAGAGTGGAAAGCATCAGAGGCAGAGGAATAGGTTCAGATGAGTGTTGACCCCTGAATCTTTATTTAATCAGGTAGGCCAGTTTAGAGCAAGTTCTCATTTACAACTGTGACCTGGCCAAGATAAAGCAAAGCAGTGTGACACAAACAACAACACAGAGTTACACATAAACAAACGTAGAGTCAATAACACAAATGAAAGAAAAATAGAAAAATCTATGTAATCTATGTAAATTGACCCCTAGGCCATCGGTACTTCTCTGTCGGCGCAATACAGTGAAAATCCACCAAGTCTATTAAAGAGTGTGATGAAGCTACTGACTTCATGTTATAGCTATCCAGTCCTCTCAGATCTCCACAGGTGTGATAAAGCTACTGTCATCATGTTATAGCTATCCAGTCCTCTCAGATCTCCACAGGTGTGATAAAGCTACTGTCATCATGTTATAGCTATCCAGTCCTCTCAGATCTCCACAGGTGTGATAAAGCTACTGTCATCATGTTATAGCTATCCAGTCCTCTCAGATCTCCACAGGTGTGATAAAGCTACTGTCATCATGTTATAGCTATCCAGTCCTCTCAGATCTCCACAGGTGTGATAAAGCTACTGTCATCATGTTATAGCTATCCAGTCCTCTCAGATCTCCACAGGTGTGATAAAGCTACTGTCATCATGTTATAGCTATCCAGTCCTCTCAGATCTCCACAGGTGTGATAAAGCTAATGTCATCATGTTATAGCTATCCAGTCCTCTCAGATCTCCACAGGTGTGTAAGCGGCTAGGGGTTGGTGTGGAATTGGGTGAAAGGTTTTGTAAGGTCTGTGGATGAATGCCTCTCACATCGGCCAGGATGTCTTTGACTGCCTCCTCCTTACTGGAGGTGCTCCACAGCAGGGTGCAGGAGGCAGCCCCCAGCCCAGTACAGAACTCAGCCTGCTGCTGCAGCTGCTCCCGACTCTCCCATAGCTGCTCCCTCAGAACCAGCTTCTCCTGCAGGGGCATGCAGCAGACAGGTTAACATGATGACACACACACTTCCACTCATACACACACACACACACACACACACACACACACACACACACACACACACACACACACACACACACACACACACACACACACACACACACACACACACACACACACACACACACACACACACACACACACACACACACACACACTTCCACTCATACACACACACACACACACACACACACACACACACACACACACACACACACACACACACACACACACACACACACACACACACACACACACACACACACACACACACACACACACACACACACACACACACACACACACACACACACACACACTTGTCCCAGGAACCATCTTCTCTGGGTCTACAAGTGACATACTCTGACACACACAATGTTACCTAGGGAACAGGTTACCCTATATCCCTCCATCCCTCTTCTCTCTCTTTAATATCCCTCCTCTCTCTCTCTTTAATATCCCTCACCTCCATCCCTCCCCTCTCTCTTTAATATCCCTCCTCTCTCTCTCTAATATCCCTCCATCTCTCATCCCTCTCTCTTTAATATCCCTCCATCTCTCACCTCTCTCTTTAATATCCCTTCATCTCTCACCTCTCTCTCTTTCTGACACTCGCTCTGCGCTGCGTCCAGGCGAGAGCGGAGGTGCAGACACTCCTGTCTCAGTTGCTCCTGCTCCTGACCAAGGCGCTCCTTCACTACACACACACGCACACACGCACACACGCACACACACACACACACACACACACACACACACACACACACACACACACACACACACACACACACACACACACACACACACACACACACACACACACACACACACACACACACACACACACACACACACACACACACACACACACAATTTTCCCTTTCACTGTTTAGGCTATTTCCCAATACAAACATTCATGTTATTCATTATCAGCCCACTTGTATGATAACATCCGCGTAGAGCCATTTCAAGGGCAGCTTACTTGTCTCTGCAGCACGGGCTTTCTGCAGCATCTCAATCAGGTCTCCATTCACTACTTTGGGTAAGAACTCTCGGAGCTGCATGACCTCTGTAGTCAATCTCTCCAAGTCTCCTTTTCTGATCTGGACCAGGCCATCTCGGCTGTCAACCTAGAACAGAAAATCAACAGCCAGTCATGTGCATAAATGTTTTGTTACAGCTTTACTTGATTTTCGCAAGGTGTGGCTTATTTTTTGCCAATGTGCCAGGAAAATACACTACTGTTCAGAAGTTTGGGGTACTTAGAAATGTCCTTGTTTTTGAAAGAAAAGCACATTTTTTGTCCATTAAAATAACATCAAATTGATCAGAAATACAGTGCAGACATTGTTAATTAAGGCCAGCATCCCTGAGCCGCCTCTTCACTGTTGACGTTGAGACTGGTGTTTTGTACTATTTAATTATGCTGCCAGTTGAGGACTTGTGAGGCATCTGTTTCTCAAACTAGACACTCAAATGTACTTGTCCTCTTGCTCAGTTGTGCACCGGGGCCTACCACTCTTTATTTTCTGGTTAGAGCCAGTTTGCGCTGTTCTGTGAAGGGAGTTGTACACAGCGTTGTAGGAGATCTTCAGTTTCTTGGCAATTTCTCGCATGGAATAGCCTTCATTTCTCAGAACATGAATAGGCTGACGAGTTTCAGAAGAAAGGTCTTTGTTTCTAGCTATTTTGAGCCTGTAATCGAACCCACAAATGATTTGATTTGAGCTGTGCTACCATAATTGCAAAAGGGTTTTCTAATGTTCAATTAGCCTTTAAAATGATAAACTTGGATTAGCTAACACAACGTGCCATTGGAACACAGGAGTGATGGTTGCTGATAATGGGCCTCTGTACGCCTATATAGATATTCCATTTAAAAAATCAGCCGTTTCCTGCTACAATAGTAATTTATAACATTAACACTGTATTTCTGATACATTTTATATTATTTTAATTGACAAAAATGTGCTTTTCTTTCAAAAACAAGGACATTTCTAAGTGACCTCAAACCTTTGAATGGTAGTGTATGTGTATGCAGTAGTCTCCGAGGGAGACTATCTGTAGTCTCCCTCGGCAAAAAGGGTGCCTTCACAATGTGAACAATGCTCCTCGTGCTGTTGCCTGAGGTCTGGGATTTCCTGAGACTATCATATCTGTAACATTAGGCGGTATGCTGTAGTCATAGGTATATTAGGTGGTATGCTGTAGTCATATCTGTAACATTAGGTGGTATGCTGTAGTCATATCTGTAACATTAGGTGGTATGCTGTAGTCATATCTGTAACATTAGGTGGTATGCAGTAGTCATATCTGTAACATTAGGTGGTATGCTGTAGTCATATCTGTAACATTAGGCGGTATGCTGTAGTCATATCTGTAATATTAGGTGGTATGCAGTAGTCATAGGTGTAAATTTAGGTGGTATGCAGTAGTCATATCTGTAATATTAGGTGGTATGCAGTAGTCATATCTGTAATATTAGGTGGTATGCTGTAGTCATATCTGTAATATTAGGTGGTATGCAGTAGTCATAGGTGTAATATTAGGTGGTATGCAGTAGTCATATCTGTAATATTAGGTGTTATGCAGTAGTCATATCTGTAATATTAGGTGGTATGCAGTAGTCATAGGTGTAATATTAGGTGGTATGCAGTAGTCATATCTGTAATATTAGGTGGTATGCTGTAGTCATATCTGTAATATTAGGTGGTATGCTGTAGTCATAGGTATAATATTAGGTGGTATGCAGTAGTCATAGGTGTAATATTAGGTGGTATGCTGTAGTCATAGGTATAATATTAGGTGGCATGCAGTAGTCATATCTGTAATATTAGGTGGTATGCTGTAGTCATAGGTATAATATTAGGTGGTATGCAGTAGTCATAGGTGTAATATTAGGTGGTATGCAGTAGTCATATCTGTAATATTAGGTGGTATGCTGTAGTCATATCTGTAATATTAGGTGGTATGCAGTAGTCATAGGTGTAATATTAGGTGGTATGCTGTAGTCATATCTGTAATATTAGGTGGTATGCAGTAGTCATATCTGTAATATTAGGTGGTATGCAGTAGTCATAGGTATAATATTAGGTGGTATGCAGTAGTCATATCTGTAATATTAGGTGGTATGCAGTAGTCATAGGTATAATATTAGGTGGTATGCAGTAGTCATATCTGTAATATTAGGTGGTATGCAGTAGTCATAGGTGTAATATTAGGTGGTATGCAGTAGTCATAGGTATAATATTAGGTGGTATGCAGTAGTCATATCTGTAATATTAGGTGGTATGCTGTAGTCATATCTGTAATATTAGGTGGTATGCTGTAGTCATAGGTATAATATTAGGTGGTATGCAGTAGTCATATCTGTAATATTAGGTGGTATGCTGTAGTCATAGGTATAATATTAGGTGGTATGCAGTAGTCATAGGTATAATATTAGGTGGTATGCTGTAGTCATAGGTATAATATTAGGTGGCATGCAGTAGTCATAGGTGTAATATTAGGTGGTATGCAGTAGTCATATCTGTAATATTAGGTGGTATGCTGTAGTCATAGGTATAATATTAGGTGGTATGCAGTAGTCATAGGTATAATATTAGGTGGTATGCTGTAGTCATAGGTATAATATTAGGTGGCATGCAGTAGTCATAGGTGTAATATTAGGTGGTATGCAGTAGTCATATCTGTAATATTAGGTGGTATGCAGTAGTCATAGGTGTAATATTAGGTGGTATGCTGTAGTCATAGGTATAATATTAGGTGGTATGCTGTAGTCATAGGTATAATATTAGGTGGTATGCAGTAGTCATATCTGTAATATTAGGTGGTATGCAGTAGTCATAGGTGTAATATTAGGTGGTATGCAGTAGTCATATCTGTAATATTAGGTTGTCATTTAAGAGTCCCTGCATGCATACAGATCACTAGAAGCAGACCATCTTTGCTAGCTCTGAAATAGTTATTGCAGGTCTGGCATCTAGTGGACAAATCTGAAAATGACAATGTAAATGTCAGGATAAGGACGGACATTACTTTCAGGTAAATTATCTCTTCACACGACAAATAACGGACTCGCTCCTGACCAGACCGAAATAGTAACCTAATCCAACATTACTCGACCTACAAGTCTAGCTGACAGTGACTCTTCAACTTTGTTTGCTGAGATGGTTGTTACAAAGAGGGAACTTACTTGTGAATAAGTAGTAACTTCATCTTCATGTAAGTACCTGTGTATTCGTGTCTGGTTAGCTCTTGTTAGCTAATTACAGTAGCCAGCGATAGCTAGCAAACGTACAGCTTCATGGAAGCTAATTTGCGAGCTCAATATTTTTGTTTTACTTCAGTGATAGTCAAAAATATGATATAAATACCTTTCCTTTCTTGCACAAAGCCCACATCTTTGTGTCTATGAATTGAGTCATTTTTAATTCCTCAGAGGTTTGTTTTGAGATGAGTTTAGTGCACTTGCCACTTGTGATGGTCATTCCGAGTCTTTTCGGCTCATTTGGCTCCGTTCAGGTAAAAGAGTCGGCTCATTTAGCTCCGTTCAGGTAAAAGAGTCGGCTCATTTGGCTCCGTTCAGGTAAAAGAGTCGGCTCATTTGGCTCCATTCAGGTAAAAGAGTCGGCTCATTTGGCTCCGTTCAGGTAAAAGAGTCGGCTCATTTGGCTCCGTTCAGGTAAAAGAGTCGGCTCATTTAGCTCCGTTCAGGTAAAAGAGTCGGCTCATTTGGCTCCGTTCAGGTAAAAGAGTCGGCTCATTTAGCTCCGTTCAGGTAAAAGAGTCGGCTCATTTGGCTCCGTTCAGGTAAAGTCAGTCGGCTCATTTAGCTCCGTTAGGATGGACCAGAAAAGAGCCAGTGGCTCATTTAGCTCCGTTCAGGTAAAAGAGCCGGCTCATTTAGAATTATTCCTCCGTTCAGGTAAAAGAGCCGGCTCATTTAGCTCCGTTCAGGTAAAAGAGTGACCCCTGGGCTCATTTGGCTCCGTTCAGGTAAAAGAGTCGGCTCATTTAGCTCCGTTCAGGTAAAAGAGTCGGCTCATTTGGCTCCGTTCAGGTGAAAGAGTCGGATCATTTGGCTCCGTTCAGGTAAAAGAGCCGGCTCATTTGGCTCCCAAATGGCTCCTCGATCAAAATGTTTAAATATATCTAGAACCAAGGAAAACGTACAGATCTATGTAAATCACAAAAGTAGGCTACCATTATGTCAGATCGTGAAAAGTGTGTTTAAATGCATTTTTACCTGGATAAATTATTCAGTTATTTAAAACGCACTGCACATTTTAGGATGGACCAGAATGACACGCTCTCCCCGCTATTGTTTCTGCAGTGAGAATTCACCCTCTTTAGATAATTATTTAGTCACTTATGTACAGGTAAGTTGTTTTGAAAAAAAAAACAGTTTGTAGCTGTATGTAAATCACCAAAAAGAGCCGTTCGTTTTGCTCAAAGGTTTATTGGTGCAAAGGTTTATTGGTGGAATTATTCCTCCAGCATAATTTCCGATAATCATACGTAATCTCTATGCAACGGCACGGTTTCACTAGGACACCAGTATCTTTTGTAAAGATACACCCACCCCCAAACATCTTCCTGCACTATGACCCCTGGGCCCTCAGTGGCCCTGACCTGCATCATGTCACGTTTGACCTTTCTAGCTTCCAGTGGGCTAGCTACAGTTCACAGTTTCAAGAGTTCCTCCATCATGTACTAAATATCTATAGTACTCACTGTATATTTGACCTCTCTCTCACAGTTCAAATGTCTCACTCTGGTCGTGCTGTTGTTAAAGTGTACGAACGCAGTACGGCGGCTGGACCTCCTAAACAAGAACTTTTCATGTCTGAGACCAGCCCCTCCCGCCTCATGGAGGGGGCAGTACCTCCGCTGACCGGGTGTCCACTGTTTCCACAGAGGGGAGCCATGTTCTTGAGGATTGTGGTTGACAGTGGTAGCTGTAGATGGAGAAACTACCACGCCATGTTCATTAGAACAGGTACTGACTGTTGAATGACAGCCCTTCATCAGCCCAATACACACACCTTGTCTTTTGAGCTTGTCCCTCAGTGGTAGTGATGTCTGGGTAGATTCTACAGTTAGCTGAAGTGCCCTGCTCCCTGACAGAGGGAAAGGTGCAGAAGGCTGTGCAGTACGCTGCTGGGGACACCAGCATCAATGCAGGTCTTCCAGACCCCAGAACCTGTAAAAGTGCTGCGTCTCTAGCATGGTAAACGCATTTAATGCAAAACCTTATTAAAACTGACATACTACTGTTCAGGAGTATTACATTTTCTTATTTTCTGAGTGACATTGACAATTATGCGTTTATCTTTGCATTAATTTCAGATGCCTGGTTAAATATTGTACAGAGAAAGTGTCGCTCTGGGTAAGAGCGTCTGCTAAATGACTTAAATGTAAATGTAATGTATGCTATTCCCCCTGACATAAAGCATGATTGCTCAATGTGAATGGATTTTTCCCCTGTAATGTCAGTTCCAAAACAGACCACTAGATGGTGGCATTTAGCATTGAATACTTCTTAGGTTTCAAGAACTGGTACACTGATGACCCAAAAAATTGCATGACTTTATTCAATAAGTACAGCCAAATATTTACATTTACACAAGGAATGAACACATGGCAGAAACATTTGTTAGGTCATTCATTGTCTATCCTTGAGGACAGGGTCCAAGCCACAGTTCCATATCTTTCATAACTGCCCCACTGGATACAATATAGAATAATATGTACCTTTAACCAAAAGCAGACATGGCCCACTGTTTAACATCTGTGGGGCATTGTGGGTATTTCTGCAGGGCCTCCATGATCTGGCTGTGGTCCAACAGAAGTTTCATCAGCTGGTACTCCTTCTGGATCTTTGCTGTGGAGCTGTCCATAGACTTAATCAGCTCCAACTGCTGCAGGTGTTCAAACGCCTGGAACGGAGTGTTGTTGGGTTGAGTAAATCTTGAGTATCAAATAATACAATGGCATACATGTGGCTAAGACTGTAATGTATACAATAAACTTTATAGTCAGGGGTATTACAGAGAAGGGACAACCAACTGCATTACATACTGAACAAAAATATAAAAACGCAACATCCAACAAGTTTACAGTTCAAGGAAATCAGGCAATTTAAATAAATAAATTAGGCCGTAATCTATGGATTTCACATGACTGGGCAGGGGCGCATCAATGGGTGGGCATAGACCCAGCTAATCCAAATGAGTTTTCCCCCACAAAAGGGCTTTATTAGAGACAAAAATGATCCTGTTTCATCAGCTATCCGGGTAGCTGGTCTCATACGATCCCGCAGGTTAAGAAGCTGGATGTGGAGGTCCTGGGCTGGTGTGGTTACACGTGGTCTGCGGTTGTGAGGCCGTACTGCAAAATTCTAAAAAATGCCGTTGGAGGTGGCTTATGGTAGAGAAATGAACATCCAATTCTCTGGAAACATTCCTGGTGGACATTCCTGCAGGCAGCATGCCAATTGTATACACCCTCAAAACTTGAGACATCTGTGGCATTGTGTTGTGTGAGAAAACTGCACATTTTAGAGTGGCCTTTTATTGTCCCCAGCAGAAGGTGCACCTGTGTAATGATGAAGCTGTTTAATCAGCTTCTTGATATGCCACACCTGTCAGGTGGATGGATTATCTTGGCAAAGGAGAAATGCTCACTAACAGGGATGTAAACAAATTTGTGCACAAAATAACAGAAATAAGCTTTATGTGCTTATGGAACATTTCTGGGATCTTTTATTTCAGCTCATGAAAAATGACCCGAGAACACTTTACATGTTGCGTTTATATTTTTGTTCAGTATACATCAAAATTCAACACATATCCACCCTTCTTCATTGTGAAATAAACTTACCTTGAGAACAATCTACAAAAACATAGGATTTTTATGAAATATACTATTGGAAGGGTCTGATGTCATTCTACTGAGACCATGATGTCATGCAGACCCACCTTTATGACGACTGGCTTGTCAAAGTTATGTATGGAATGGGATTTCCTCTGCAGGAATTTCTTGAACTCTGACAAAAAAAAAAAAAAAACATTATTAACACAAATGTATGTCATTCCCAACTATTACACACCAGCTCTTACGAACTGTTGATCCTTACCATTGTGAACCATCTGGAAGTTAAACGGCTCTCCTTCATAGATGTCATTCAAGTGTTTCATGGCAATTATCAGGCACAGTTCAAGAATGGACAGGCCTGGAAAGATCAACAAAGCAAAATGCAGGCCAGATTATCAATGTTTCATCAAATGGTCATGTGTCCATCAAAGAAATCCCCTAATAATGACCTCTACCCCTAATGGCTTTAGGCTTTAAATCATACCATGAAGTATGTTCGCTTTAGAGTCCACCATACAGACTCTACTGGCCTCCAGAAGATCAGTGGGCTTGATGGCAGGTTTAGATGCGCTCACTCGGCTCAGAGCCAGCATCTGCAGAGAGGGGTCCACACACACAAAGCAATATTTAGAGGGTTTTTCCCCCCACTCTTTGCTTGATACGACAGATACACACTCTTACCAGTAACAAGTGCAGGGAACGGAAGTCTTTGCAGGAGTTATAATGTCTTTGTAAGACGTCCACCACTGGTTGGTCTTCACATAGCGTCTGAAAGAAAGTCAGAGAGCATTGTGGGTAAGAAGAAAAATGCCTTTCAGATAAAGCCAACGACAGCACATCACAAATCTAGTACTGTTAAAATATATATATAATAATAAGTTTGCAGTCCTGGACTGGCCTCACCTTGATGCCGTCATTCCACTCGTCATAGAACTTGGTGTCGGGGAAGTCTTGTGGCAGGCTGAGCTGTGAGCGGACGTTGTCCAGGTACTGTATGAAGCTCAGGGAGCTGAGCAGGTGGATCTGTCTGTGGCTGAACCTGGACTTGACCCTCTTCTCTAGCAGCTCCAGGACATCCTGCAGCAAGCAGAGATGAGACCAGTTGTGATCACCAGAGAAGAAGGAAGAGTAAAGTCACAGGAGACTGCTGAGGGAGGATGGCTCATAATGCCTGGAATGGAGGAAACAGAATGGTATCAAACGCATGCAGACCATGTGTTCGATACTATTCAATGTATTCTGTTCCAGCCATTACTTAGAGCCTGTCCTCCCCAATTAAGGTACCACCTGTGAGTAGAGTAGAATATAATTAGATTGAAACCTATCCGTTTGAAGCTAAAACTAGTTCATCACTGGAGAGGTCTAAAAGCTAGATAGTACACAACTGAGGTAGAAGAGACCCTACCAGTCTGCAGGTGAGGCCGATCACAGCGACAGGAGCCTGGGCAGACTGGGAGACATCCAGGAGGTTGTAGAGCAGAGTCTGGTTCTTATGGTGGGCAAACAGGTCAAACTCATCCAGAATGAAGAGGACAGGACGACTGCTGCTACGATCACCTGGGACAAAGAGAGAACAGTACACTGTAGAGACATACTGTCAGCATAAAGAGGGAGGATTCTTCAAAACTATAGTGAGGGAAATGTGCAGAAATGAGTACCTTTCTTTAACGCCTCAAGAAGGAAGGCCAGGTTTTCTGCAAAACTACCCTGAAAATAACTATACAATTAAGAGCAAGCAAAACAATTGCAAAGGGACAAAACATACAGCATAACTTCTGTAAACACTTACAAACACTTTGTCTCCAACAACATTCTCCAGATTGAGCTGGCGTGTGATTTCTTTGAGCGCTATTCTATCATCAGTCTGTAAAAGACCTAGAGAGACAGTAAAGAAGAGTTGGGGAGAGAATTAACAGAGTGCAGAAACAGACAGAGAATCAACAGACACAGAAACAAACATAGAAACAGACATCCTACTACCAACCATTCAGGTGGACAGGTAACACATTCTTATTGACATCCTTCACCTCCAGCAACTCTCTCAAGACACAGTTAAGGAGCTGGAGAAAACAGAAGAAAGTCAACATGCCTGACTACGACAATAGGAGTTGGCTATACAGCACAAACAGATCTGGGACAAGGCTATCCTCGTAGCATTCCATACCATTGTTTTCCCAGATCCCCTGGGTCCAACGATGAGTACAGAATTACTCTCTCCATGGACAGCGGTCCTCCTCAGCAGCTCCAGCAGGTGTCTGGAACATCAACACAAGGACCGTTACCCACAATGCCCCACTCTCTGCAGCTCAGTATACAACCTGGCCAATTGCCACTTTCAAAACAACTGGGAAGTCTCAGACTTCAGCGCGATCAAAACAACTGGGAACTCTCAGACTTCAGCGCGTTCAAAACAACTGGGAACTCTCAGACTTCAGCGTGTTCAAAACAACTGGGAACTTGGGGGGAAAAAAACGAGCTTCGACTGGGAACAATCTATTTAAACGGTTATCCAACTCGGGAACTCAGGCCTCTTTCTAGAGCTCTGACCTCGTATTTCTCAGAGTTCCCAGTTTTTAAACGCGGCCGATGGCCGCCACACAGAAACAGGCATAACAGGTGTAGGTGGGGCTGGAGACAAATAATAAACAACAGCTGGGTCCTTGTGAAATTGAAAATCTTAACAGCTTATTATGCTGAGACTTTCAGCCCAGAACAAAATGCACATTGCCATGACACTGTGGAGTACCCCTCATAAAACACACTTGTCATGTGTTATGGCAAATAGACCCAACTCATACCATTACCCTTACATTAATCAATCTGCTAGTCATCAGTGAATGTCACCTTTGTCAATTAATAAAACCTTAGTTAGCAGGTCAGCACCACCAAGGGACCTACTTGTGTTGTGATTCCATTCCCACTGGCTTTTCAGGAAGTCTCTGATGACAGAATCTCTCCCTCAATATCATCTGAACCTGAAAAATATATCCATACTAAAAAGAGTCATTATTAAGTATTTGCGAATAATGTTGTCCATGTGTTATCTGGGTAAGGTTTTTATTTTTAACCTTTGTTTAACTTGGCAAGTCAGTTAAATACAAATTCTTATTTACAATGACGGCCTGGGAACAGTGGGTTAACTAACTGTTCAGGGGAAGAACGACAGATGTTTACCTTGGCAGCTCAGGGATTCAATCTAGCAAGGTCCCCACAACCAACTCATGTATTGATCCTTTACGTTGCCTGCTCAATGTACACATTCAATAAACATTCAATAAAACAAACGAATACAAACCTGAGAAATACATTCGCCGACTGGCATGTGTGTTTCTTTCACTTTTCGTTTACTCATGGTGGCAACAGCCTAGAATGGACAAAACACAAGAGAGACTTGCGCTGAAGCGAACTACAGTGACGTTAGCTAGCTAGCTAGCAACATGGCATGCAGCGCAAACAAAGCGATATATTTCTCTATTATAGGAACTAACGTTAGCTGCTGACTCGCCTTATAAAAATACAAGTGTAAGATGAAACATATGACTGAGTGATATTTACAAGTTTGGTGACGTTAATAATAATAACTATTTACTTTTTTCCCGATGACAGTGGTCTAAGCGCGAAATTGGAATCTTTGCGAAGACATTTCTCATTTAACAATCACAACTCCAACCCACTTCCGGGTCACCTAATTATTGGACCTACAACAGGAGGCTATATTACTGCACAAAACAATCTACACACATTTAAATTAGTAATTCCACTATGTAAGATTCCCTGCATCTAATTAATATCAAATGTACTTAATCAAGGAGGGGATGTCCTCTTCCAACAGTGATTATCTTACCACCGCCACCAAGTTAGCACTTGTGATGTGAATGCATAATGAATGGTCCAGACCTTTTAATAATAATAATAATATATGCCTTTTGGTAGACAGAAGTAGTAATCTGCTCTTGGAAGCTTTACTTATTCTATGTCAGGTCAGACACATACGTGTTGAGCCTTTTATCAGCGGTGGAATAAGTACCCAATTGTCATACTAGAGTAAAAATTAAGATACCTTCATAGAAAATGACTCAAGTAAAAGTGAAAGTCACCCAGTAAAATACTACTTGAGTAAAAGTCTAAAAATATTTGGCTTTAAATACACTTAAGTATCCAAAGTGAAAGTATAAATCATTTCAAATTGCTTCTATTAGGTAATCCAAACGGCACAAATGTATTTTATTGATTATTTACGGATAGTCAAGGGAATACTACAACATTCAGACATAATTTACAAACGAAGCATTTGTGTTTAGTGAGTCAGCCGGATTGGTGGCAGTATTGATGACCTGGGATGTTCTCTTGATAAATGTGTGAATTTGACACTTTTCCTGTCGGTGTTAAGCATTCAAAATGTAACAAGTACTTTTGGGTGTAAGGGAAAATGTAAACATTACATTATTTTCTTCAGGCATATAGTGGAGTAAAAGTTGCCAAAAATATCAATAGTATAGTACAGATACACCCCAAAAAGTTGTTTTACTTAAGTACACCACTACCTTTTATTGAATCAGCAGAAGTGAAACGTGACAGATTTGTAATTTAATTTGAATTAATATCTGGACAGACACTTTTCTGTTGGGTTCCATAATTGTGTAACACGATGTGTTTCTTGTTTTTGCTCTTTGCTCTAGTCCTGCCAGAGAAACATCTCCCCCCACTGTGCTCTCTGGAAAATACTAAATGGAATCCTTGGGACATCCCAATTCTGACGTCACCCCTTTAAAGTTACAATTTAAAAAGACAAAGGCAAAGGAGGCAAAAAGGGCAAAGGAGGCAAAAAGGGCAAAGGAGGCAAAAAGGGCAAAGGAGGCAAAAAGGGCAAAGGAGGCAAAAAAGGCAAAGGAGACAAAAAAGGGCAAAGGAGGCAAAAAAGGCAAAGGAGGCAAAAAAGGCAAAGGAGGCAAAAAGGGCAAAGGAGGCAAAAAGGGCAAAGGAGGCAAAAAAGGGCAAAGGAGGCAAAGGAGGCAAAAAAAGGCAAAGGAGACAAAAAAGGCAAAGGAGGCAAAAAAGGCAAAGGAGGCAAAAAGGGCAAAGGAGGCAAAAAGGGCAAAGGAGGCAAAAAAGGGCAAAGGAGGCAAAAAAGGGCAAAGGAGGCAAAGGAGGCAAAAAAAAGGCAAAGGAGACAAAAAAGGCAAAGGAGACAAAAAAGGCAAAGGAGGCAAAAAAGGCAAAGGAGGCAAAAAAAGGCAAAGGAGGCAAAAAAGGCAAAGGAGGCAAAAAAAGGCAAAAGGCAAAAAAGGCAAAGGAGGCAAAGGAGGCAAAAAAAAAGGCAAAAAAGAAAAAGGAATGGTTTAGAGTTTAGGGTAAGGACGTCCCAAGGATTCCGAATTGCGCTAACTGTGCTCTCTGGCTCTCTCCTCATCTCTCTGAGGCGCAGGAGCAGTAAAGAACTCCATCTTTATCCCAAGCCTAGGGAGAACCAGCCGAGACATTTGATGGGTAGGCTTTTTATTTTTATTTTTAAAGGGCCAGAAGCAAATATAGAGGGAGTTGAAATATACTATTTCAGCCACCATGGACTTTCAAGGAATCATTTGATACTCCGAAAGATGGAAAAAACGTTTTTATAGGCAATAAGATTGGAATCTCAAAAGCTCCTGTCTTTGCAAAGCAACCCTCTGCTCAGCTATTCTTTCACTGGCCTGTCTCTGCCTCGTCCCTAGCTGGAGACGTTTCACATTGGAAAATACGCTCAACGCTCCCCAGTTACGATTTTTAAAAAAACTTCGACTTTCAATTCGGGATATACTTTTTTCGTACAGTGGAATATCGTTAAAGGCATTTTAATGTTTTGGAGTTTGTGTTAGATTACACGGGTATGTTTATTTACAATTCATTTTCGGTTAACGTTAGCTACTTACTAGCATTAGCATTCTGCTAGTTAGCTAGCTTAGCTAAGTTGGTTACCTAGCCTGCCATCGATAAATCATGTTTGGCTAGCTGTCTACTAGCTAACGTTAGATAGCTAGTCATTATCGGTGGGCTAAATAAGGCCCACTAGTGGTTGTTTTTCTTCGTTAAAACAACCGTCTTATATAGACTTTGTAACGTTAGACCGAAGAGTTAGCTAACTGTTAGTGAGCTAATATCAGGTGACTAGATATCACCCACCTACCAGTAAACATGTTGATTCTTTGTAGCTAACGTTAGCTAGCTAGGTTAAGTAACGTTGGATATCAGCTGATATGCTAGTTTAGTAGCTAGCTATGTAGGTAGTTCAGTTGGCAAGGTAGCCAACTATGCCACTATTTAGCTAACGTCAGCTAGATAAAAACTCTGTATGTCCCCCAAAGCTAGATAACGTTATCTGGGTAGCTAGCTAACTTGTAATAATTTATAGTAGCTAGACCTTTTTGATTCTGCAGACGAAAAGGAGTGCTCTATGTACAGTAACGTTATGCTATATGATGCATTGATCGAGCCATTTCCACAGGCCATTTGATTTGGCATTTCAGATTTCTTTGGTGCAATAGCTTGCCATTTATAGATCGTGCCAATTATTAACAATAGCCTAGTTTCTCAGCTGTACAGGTGTGTGTCTTTCTTCCTCATCTTCGTGTGGTTGTCAGTTTAATAAGAGTTAGTGAGCTACCTGCTGTCATTTCTCAAAATATATTGTGGAAATGCAGCACCTGACTCAGAGAGCTGTGCAATGCCATTATGCCTGCTGTCATAAATGGGTCGTTGCTTTTCTGCAACCCAAAATGGGCCCAGTCTGATGTGTCAGCCCCATGACATTCCAGAGGTTCAGTCAGTAGATCTTTCACCAAATCAAATCCTCACGCAGGAGATTTGTCATAGATGTATTATCCTTGTAACACCTCCGTATTCATATTCAGTGTGTTTGGCATGACGATTTCCATAAAGACGATTTCCATAAAGACGATTAGGTGTTCTTTGACAGTGAATAGAGGTTTTACATAATCAACTATCATAAGTAGTAAGTAGCCTTGGCTTGTGCAAGTGGAGCAGCTCATCTCCTGTTTCTGTATTGTGAGGCAGCTTCATGTACACTTACACCTTCTGGACAAGACGCTAGTTTAAAGCAGGGCCTTTACCCTCAATCAATCTCCTTAACGCTGAGTGCCAAGCAGAGATGCATCGGGTCCCTATCATAGCTACATCATATAATACAGAGCCGTCTCTCTTCCCATCTGCTTGTTGTGACCCTGGGCGCCTCTCCACCCGTCTGCCCATACCTTGACTCCAGATAGAACCTGATGCTTGTGTTGCCTCTTTAGCTCTCCCCCTCCCTCCATCCCTACACAGGGACAGTTATGAGTCAGCACACAAGGGCTTGGATTAGTAGCCTGTGACAGTACAGCACTGAGCCTTCTGACAGTCAAGGCCAACGCATGGCCACACAACAATAGTAAGATCCAGTGCCACTCCTATATCTTTGACAGAACTTGTCTGCAATGAATTATTCAATGTATCAAACTGATGTTAAATCTGCACCGTTAGATAATGGTGCGTAGGTCAGGTAGGTCTGAATTGGACATAACATGAATGCAGGCTACAACAACTGCACATACACAAACCTTTCAGTTTGTTGTTGCATGTAGTTTTGTGTAAATGTTGGTTGATGTCATAGAACAATGTTTTCTAATACTTTTCTTTATTTGTCCCAATCAGGAACCATGGGAATCCCTCAAATAACCTGCCCCAGAAGGAACCCCTAGCATGTCTTCATGAGCCACTCCATGGTTCCATCTGTTACCCCAGCCTCTCTGAATCTGATTCAGTGTCTATGGCTCTGAATGACCGAGACAAATATGGAAATCTCGTTGGTGTTCAGTAGTAAAACTATGAAGGGTCTGAAAGGTTAGGATTCACAGTGAGCTTGCCTCACATCACACAGACCCCAGCCCATACTTCATCCAACTTTGAGAGTGAAATTGTAGTACACTACAAAGTCCTCTTTATTGGAAGACAAAGATGCCATGTACTCTGAAGTCTCTGGTTGATGTGTGATATGCTCTAAGGTGTTGTGTACTAAACCAACTAGAACAATGAATGGAGGAAAGGACTGTAAGGGAGGGGTCTCAGAGGGGGTGGGGCATACAGCCCCTGTCCAGGTCCCTATTGGTTGGCATCGCAAGGTGGATCCAACTAATGGAGTCCTCTACATCAGGTAAGACCCGTTGCAGTGCTCTGTTTTTTTTGTAACGATACCACAATAATGCACTTCTATTTGGTTTGTAACCTACAGTCTTGGTGGCTAGTATCATCTATCCAACCTGTGTGTTTCTTTCAGAGCGGATGGGATAAAGTAACAGATACATGTCCTTATGAGACACTCGTGTATATTGGACGATAAATGTTTTTCTTCTAAACATTAGTTTTGGTTTGTATCCTCCAGTCCCAGTGGCTCGGTGCTGTCCTGTCTAGACCAGGTGAAGAGCTACCTGCTCACAGACGGGACCTGCAAGTGTGGCCTGGAGTGCCCACTCATCCTCCCAAAGGTATGTTAACTAACCATCTTGGTTGTTCTGTCTGTCTCAGTCTTTAGCTAACCTAAATTGACTCTCTGAATGCGTAGCTGCCAAAGAAACACCACACAAAGCTTGAAGGGATACTTTGGGATTTTGTCAACAAGGCCCTTTATCTACTTCCCCAGAGTCAGCATGCTAGCAGAGTTAGCAATTGCGCTAGTAAGCAACTTCATTCAAACCGCACGCAGAGAAATAAACTTGTGGATACCAGTTTTATCAGACTCTGGGGAAGTGTCAGGCCTCATTTCCAATATCCCGAGGTATCCCTTTTAAGGATGGAGATTAAGGTTTACTCCTGAGTGATGCAATGAACAGTTTAGTTAAACCCAGATATTCAATTAAACAGAGGTTGTTTTCCCACATATACTAGGCTATATTTTCTGCTGCATACAGTCTTAATTTATATTTTTTTTGTGTGTTGCGTTATATTGAAACGGAGACGGGCAGGGAACTGCGTTCCTATTCAAGGCCAATATGTATTCATATGCAAATGTAAAGTAGTTTTCTGGAGAAGCAGGAGGCTTGGAGGAGGATATGACCTGACAAGTAGCGGACGTTCCATTTTTTACTGATGTTTACTTTATGCACTTCCTTGTGGATAAACGCTGCTCCTTTCACCAAGACAGGCCAGGTAACAGAGAGCTGACTCTCCTTTCCTCAGGTGTTTAACTTTGATCCGGGGGCTGCCGTTAAACAGCGGACGGCAGAGGACGTGAGGGCAGATGAAGACGTCACCAAGCTGTGTATCCATAAGAGAAAGCTGCTGGCTGTGGCCACTCTACACAAAACTATGGCGTTACCACACCCTGCTCTGACCCTTACCAGTCCTGGTGGAGGTACAAGTAAGTATCCTAGTGACTGTGTATCACTACTGTTTTGGTTGTTTTCCAATGATACATTTCTCACAGATTTCAGACTGTTTCATGGGTGATATAGAACCAGGTCAGAAAAAAAGGTGGATATTTTGAAATTGGCTTCACAGTGACATTAAACACTTTCAATGTTTTAAAGTTGGAACCCGTAATGGTGAAACTGCTACGTCTCTTTGCGGTATTACAAAAACCGAGATGATGCTTGTGGTTTCATCAACAATAACAGATGTCCTCAGGCAAACAGTGGTGCTGTTTCCTCTATTGCAGATTTCAGCTTTAACACTCATTTCACTTATCTTCCCCCTCAGGTTCAACATCAATGGCCCCGTCACATTCCACAAATCCCCGAGCAATACGGAAGAAATCTCACCAGTCACCGCTACCCAACTCTGTGGTTCCCAACTGCAAGAACCCTTTCAAAATGATGATGGCGGCTGCAGCAGGTCACCGGCACTTTCCCCAAGAGCTAGGAGGTCCACCCCAGCAGCTGGAGCTTTACCCTGGTTATCCCAACAGACAGCAGAGACTGAGCAGTGAGCCTGGGCCCAGGTCTTCGTACTGCTCTGGCTATGGTAGCATGCTGAGTCCAGGGGGCCCCGGCTCCCAGCTCTATGGGCCCAGGGACGGGTCACCACCCTCCCCTAGCCTCAGGTCTGATCCTCTGGGGAGCCCAGATGGGTTTAGAAACAACCCCTGTGGCTTCCCTGGAGCCACCAGCTCCAGCCCCATCCACGGGGTCAACAGAACGCCTCTCTCCCCACCAGGGATGCTCCTCCACAGTTCTCCGACTGGGACCCAGACGTCCTGCGTTATGGCAGGAAGGACTAGCACACCCCTCTCCCCTACCGCCACTGCCAAAAGCCCTGTCATGATGAAGAAGCCTGTGTGTAACTTCCCCAGATCCCCCAGTATGGATATTTCCATACGACCACCGTTTCACCTCAATACACAGCCCAGCAACCCAAACCCTGGCCCCCCGTCTGCCATACCTCCCTCCTGTACCCTCCAGAAAAAGCAGATGACCTCTGAAAAGGACCCGTTAGGCATCCTAGACCCCATCCCCAGCAAGCCTAGCATCAGTATCAGCCAGACAAACTCCAAAACAAACTCCAACTTCCACCCTAGTGTCCACTCCTCTCAGGTACCAATGATGAATGTAAACATGAACAACCACCCTCCTCCCGCCATTGTCCCCTTGCCAAGCAACCTCCCTCTCCCCACTGTCAAACCCGGCCCAGTGGGCCACAGCCATGGAGGTCACATGCAGAGGACTCAACATCAGACCTCCATAACCACCTCCATGTCCCCCTCTCCCGTCACCTCCCCAGTCCACATGTCAGGCCCTGTCCTGGGCAGCAGGATGGAGGCCTCTCCCCAGCGCTCTCGCTCCTCCTCCACCTCCTCGGACCATGGGAGCTTTGCCATGCCCTCAGGCCCCAGTCAGGGTCCGTGTGGCGGGATGAAGGCTCCTCCTCTCTCCCCCCGGCCCGCCATGCCCATTAACATGCCTTCCAGCCCCTCCTCTGCCAAGCCTGACTCACACCCACTCCACCAGTACAAAGACCTACCCAGTCAGCTGCTGGTTGAGATGAGTAACCAGAACGCTATCAACACCCAGCACAACAACCCCGGCATGTACCCCCCTGTCACCTCCTCTGGCCCCTCCATCGCTGCTCCTCACCAGGCCCAGAACCAGAAGGGACAGAACCACCCAGGACTGTTAGGGATGCCCCTCAACCAGATCGTGAACCAGCAGAATGCTGCTTCCTTCCCCGCCAGCAGCCTACTGTCAGCAGCAGCCAAAGCACAGCTAGCAAATCAAAACAAACACGGTGACAACAGCAGTGAGACTGGCAGTAGAGGTGGAGGCCCAGGTAGGGTTGATGCTAATGGTGGGTAGTAGTGGAGTTGGGCATCCCAGTGGCCCTCTCAGCGGCATAGAGAGGCCCAGTAGCAGCACTTTAAACCCCATGCTTCCCCCTAACCCCACCATGCCCTCCACTGCGGAAGCAGCAGCAGCAGGGGGCCAGAGCGGTCGGGCTGCCCTCCGGGACAAGCTCATGGCCCAGCAGAGAGACAGAGGAGACCCCCTGCTCCGTAAGCGCAAGCAGCAGCCGCCAGGCCCACCACCGCCCAACAACCCCCTCAACCACCACGACAGCATGGTCTTCAACATGCTCAACAAGCCTCCTAACATGGGTGGAGGTCCAGGTCCCAGGCTACCACTACCAAGCTCAGCAGAACAGCTGAGGAAAGTGGCCCGGCTTGGGGGCCTACAGACCAACACCTCCATGGCCCAGCTGCTTCAGTCCATGAGCAACCACAACAACCACCATAACCAGCACCAAGGCCCTGTAGGCCCCCAAGGACCTGGTCAGATGCACTACAGCGATGTGGCTGGTGTCATGCCTCCTGGAGCCTCCCAGCAGCAGAGCCTACTGGCCCAACAGAGGATGCTAGGCCAAGGGGAGGGTCAAGGTATGTACTGCCGGAGTATGGACTCTGGAGGCCCTCATTCTCACAGCCCTCGGTTCCCAGGGTTGATGAACCAGATCCAGGCCAATTCGTTGGTCAACTGTGGCCCTCTGGGGCCCGGTGGACAATTGGGCCTTGGCCCAGGGAACATGCCCCTGAGCCACCATCCTAACACTAACCCACCACCACTGTCCCACCCAAGTCAACATCCACATCCGCAGCATCAGCAGCAGCACAGTCACCTTCACGCTGCGCTGGGAAGGACTAGTATGTCAGGAATGACACTCGGCAACAATGATGGGAGTTGTGGTCCAATCATCTCTGAGCCAGGTGAGCTACTGAGAGAAACGCACACTTTTGTTCGATGATCACGCTTTCTTCTGTGATGGTGTGTGAGTTTGATAAATCCACCTAGATGGCCTTTGAGTTGAACGACAGTCTTTAGTCTCTCGTAGAGAGTGTACGTTGAGAGGCTGGCCCTCATGTTTGTATAATCATTGTGGCTTCTCTCTTTATTAGCATGCTAGTTGCAGTGCTCAGCTCAGTGGCAGAATAACACGAAAACAGGTCTTTTTTTTTCTCCCTCCTTTTTAAGAAACAAGCTCTTGACCAGATATAGTGAAGAGCTGGTGTGAGCTGGCTGGTAGCTATAGTAACGCTGGCTTCTGAATGGAGGCCTGGGTGAAGCCTTTAGAGAAGGGTTGTGTTCCTTCATTAGCCTTATTATGTCTCTGCTCTGATACAGGCCTATCTGAATAGATCATTTTTTCCTTTGGCCCACTGTGTAACACATGGCTGTATTTGGCCCACTGTTGTGTGAACATGATAGCAGGAAATAATGCTAAATACTATAAGATGGCCTCTATGCTTCCTGAGAAACATATGCCACATCATTCATCTCTTTGTGGACTGCTAGCCCATCTCCCTAGATGGGTTCATTCCAACCAAGCACTTCTCTTCTCCTACCTCATGCCCAGACAGCTCCCCCTCCCCAGCCACCACCATGCAAGCATCCAGCCCTGCCTCTGACCCCATCCCCCTGCCTAGGCCATTAAATCACATCCCTTCCTCAACCCCCCAGTCTTCTTCCAGGCTGCAACCTCTGAAATAAGCCAAGGCTCAGACAGCACCACCAATCACACCGTTCCCATAGCAACCTCCCCGGCAACCATCACCACTATATCATAGCAGTGCAGCCACACTGGTTGAGCACTGCGGAGGCTAGTGGGGGGGGGGGAGGCTAGTGGGGGGGGGGGGGGGGCTAGGGGGGGGGGGGGGGGGGGGCTAGTGGGAGGGGAGAGCTGGGGAGGGAGGCTAGTGGGAGAGCTGGGGAGGAGGCTAGTGGGAGAGCTGGGGGGAGGCTAGTGAGAGTGGGGGGGAGGGGGTGGTGTCTAGTGGGGGAGAGGTGAGGGCTTGGGAGAGGCTGTGTGAGGGGAGGGGAGGAGGAGTGAGAGGAGCTAGACTGTGAGAGGAGCTAGACTAGTGAGAGGAGCTAGACTGTTGAGAGGAGCTGTTGAGACTGTTGTTGAGGAGCTAGACTGGTGAGAGGAGCTAGACTGGTGAGAGGAGGAGAGGAGCTAGACTGGTGAGAGGAGCTAGACTGGTGAGAGGAGCTAGACTGGTGAGAGGAGCTAGACTGGTGAGAGGAGCTAGACTGGTGAGAGGAGCTAGACTGGTGAGAGGAGCTAGACTGGTGAGAGGAGGAGAGGAGCTAGACTGGTGAGAGGAGCTAGACTGGTGAGAGGAGCTAGACTGGTGAGAGGAGCTAGACTGGTGAGAGGAGCTAGACTGGTGAGAGGAGCTAGACTGGTGAGAGGAGCTAGACTGGTGAGAGGAGCTAGACTGTTGAGAGGAGCTAGACTGTTGAGAGGAGGAGAGGAGCTAGACTGTTGAGAGGAGGAGAGGAGCTAGACTGTTGAGAGAGGACTGTTGAGAGGAGCTAGACTGTTGAGAGGAGGAGAGGAGCTAGACTGGTGAGAGGAGGAGAGGAGCTAGACTGGTGAGAGGAGGACTGGGAGCTAGACTGGTGAGAGGACTGGGAGAGGAGCTAGACTGGTGAGAGGAGGAGAGGAGCTAGACTGGTGAGAGGAGGAGAGGAGCTAGACTGGTGAGAGGAGGAGAGGGAGCTAGACTGGTGAGAGGAGCTAGACTGGTGAGAGGAGGAGAGGAGCTAGACTGGTGAGAGGAGGAGAGGAGCTAGACTGGTGAGAGGAGGAGAGGAGCTAGACTGAGGAGAGGAGCTAGACTGAGGAGAGGAGCTAGACTGGTGAGAGGAGGGGAGCTAGACTGGTGAGAGGAGGGGAGCTAGACTGGTGAGAGAGGAGGGAGCTAGACTGGTGAGAGGAGGGGAGCTAGACTGGTGAGAGAGGAGGGGAGCTAGACTGGTGAGAGGAGGAGGAGGAGCTAGACTGGTGAGAGGAGGAGAGGAGCTAGACTAGAGGAGAGAGGAGGAGGAGCTAGACTGGTGAGAGGAGGAGGGAGCTAGACTGGTGAGAGGAGGGGAGCTAGACTGGTGAGAGGAGGGGAGCTAGACTGGTGAGAGGAGGGGAGCTAGACTGGTGAGAGGAGGGGAGCTAGACTAGTGAGAGGAGGGGAGCTAGACTAGTGAGAGGAGGGGAGCTAGACTAGTGAGAGGAGGGGAGCTAGACTAGTGAGAGGAGGGGAGCTAGACTAGTGAGAGGAGGGGAGCTAGACTAGTGAGAGGAGGAGAGGAGCTAGACTAGTGAGGAGAGGAGAGGAGCTAGACTAGTGAGGAGAGGAGAGGAGCTAGACTAGTGAGGAGAGGAGAGGAGCTAGACTAGTGAGAGGAGGGGAGCTAGACTAGTGAGAGGAGGGGAGCTAGACTAGTGAGAGGAGGGGAGCTAGACTAGTGAGAGGAGGAGAGGAGCTAGACTAGTGAGAGGAGGAGAGGAGCTAGACTAGTGAGGAGAGGAGAGGAGCTAGACTAGTGAGGAGAGGAGAGGAGCTAGACTAGTGAGAGGAGGAGAGGAGCTAGACTAGTGAGAGGAGGAGAGGAGCGGAACTAGTTAGAAGGAGAAAATAGACCTGTGAGGAGTGGAGCACAGTACTACAGCCTAAGCCAGAGGTGGGCAAACTTTTGACTAGTGAGACAATGGGTTCTAAAATTTGACAGAGGGGCCGGGCCAGGAGCATTTGGAGCTGGGGAGGAGCTGGGGAGTGTTTGGGCGAATATACTAAAGCATTAAATGTAGTGTGGGGGCAAACCTCATAGCACAGTAAGAACACTAGTGGAGGGGGCTAGTGAGAGCTGGGGAGGGGGGCTAGTGAGAGGGAGGCTAGTGAGAGGGGAGGCGCTAGTGAGAGGGAGGAGTGGGGGGGGGGGGCTGGGGAGGCGCTAGTGAGAGGCGAGGCTGAGGCAGAGGCTGGTGAGAGGAGAGGAGCTAGACTGTTGAGAGGAGCTAGACTGTTGAGAGGAGCTAGACTGTTGAGAGGAGCTAGACTGGTGAGAGGAGCTAGACTGGTGAGAGGAGGAGAGGAGCTAGACTGGTGAGAGGAGCTAGACTGGTGAGAGGAGCTAGACTGGTGAGAGGAGCTAGACTGGTGAGAGGAGCTAGACTGGTGAGAGGAGGAGAGGAGCTAGACTGGTGAGAGGAGCTAGACTGGTGAGAGGAGCTAGACTGGTGAGAGGAGCTAGACTGGTGAGAGGAGCTAGACTGGTGAGAGGAGCTAGACTGGTGAGAGGAGCTAGACTGTTGAGAGGAGCTAGACTGTTGAGAGGAGGAGAGGAGCTAGACTGTTGAGAGGAGGAGAGGAGCTAGACTGTTGAGAGGAGGAGAGGAGCTAGACTGTTGAGAGGAGGAGAGGAGCTAGACTGTTGAGAGGAGGAGAGGAGCTAGACTGTTGAGAGGAGGAGAGGAGCTAGACTGGTGAGAGGAGGAGAGGAGCTAGACTGGTGAGAGGAGGAGAGGAGCTAGACTGGTGAGAGGAGGAGAGGAGCTAGACTGGTGAGAGGAGGAGAGGAGCTAGACTGGTGAGAGGAGGAGAGGAGCTAGACTGGTGAGAGGAGGAGAGGAGCTAGACTGGTGAGAGGAGGAGAGGAGCTAGACTGAGGAGAGGAGCTAGACTGGAGGAGAGGAGCTAGACTGGTGAGAGGAGGGGAGCTAGACTGGTGAGAGGAGGGGAGCTAGACTGGTGAGAGGAGGGGAGCTAGACTGGTGAGAGGAGAGGAGCTAGACTGGTGAGAGGACTGGTGAGAGGAGGAGCTAGACTGGTGAGAGGAGGGGAGCTAGACTAGTGAGAGGAGGGGGAGCTAGACTGTTGTGAGAGAGGGGAGCTAGACTGGTGAGAGGAGGGAGCTAGACTGGTGAGAGGAGGGGAGCTAGACTGGTGAGAGGAGGGGAGCTAGACTGGTGAGAGGAGGGGAGCTAGACTGGTGAGAGGAGGGGAGCTAGACTAGTGAGAGGAGGGGAGCTAGACTAGTGAGAGGAGGGGAGCTAGACTAGTGAGAGGAGGGGAGCTAGACTAGTGAGAGGAGGGGAGCTAGACTAGTGAGAGGAGGGGAGCTAGACTAGTGAGAGGAGGGGGAGCTAGACTAGTGAGAGGAGGAGAGGAGCTAGACTAGTGAGAGGAGGAGAGGAGCTAGACTAGTGAGAGGAGGAGAGGAGCTAGACTAGTGAGAGGAGGAGAGGAGCTAGACTAGTGAGAGGAGGGGAGCTAGACTAGTGAGAGGAGGGAGCTAGACTAGTGAGAGGAGGGGAGCTAGACTAGTGAGAGGAGGGGAGCTAGACTAGTGAGAGGAGGAGAGGAGCTAGACTAGTGAGGAGGAGGAGAGGAGCTAGACTAGTGAGGAGAGGAGAGGAGCTAGACTAGTGAGAGGAGGAGAGGAGCTAGACTAGTGAGAGGAGGAGAGGAGCGGAACTAGTTAGAAGGAGAAAATAGACCTGTGAGGAGTGGAGCACAGTACTACAGCCTAAGCCAGAGGTGGGCAAACTTTTTGACTCGCGGGCCACAATGGGTTCTAAAATTTGACAGAGGGGCCGGGCCAGGAGCATTTGGAGGGAGTGTTTGGGCCGAATATACTAAAGCATTAAATGTAGTGTGTGCAAACCTCATAGCACAGTAAGAACACTACAACCCAATTTATTAACTGTCTTTCAAATGTGAAAAATAGCCCTTATCAGTTAATAAATTTGTCTCAAGGAATATGCAAGATATGGCATTTACATACTATTTCGCAGATACTGGGAGGAGGAAATGTAAATAGATTAAAATAACATACGCACTGTGATTTATCAAGATTGCGTCTGTTTTTAATAAGTTTCAATCGAAGGTGCAAAGGTAAAGAAATCAACATTTATTGAAAAATGGAATCACTTTCAACATTCAAAACATATTATTACACAACGAAATACTCAAGCTCAATAATATCTACTTGTGTTAAACTCCGCAAAATCATGGATGGATTGTCCTGACCGCGCGCTCTACAAACTCGCCACGGACGTCCTCGCCTTCACGCGCAAACAGTACACGTGTATCGTTGCCAAGCACACAGACATAGGCTGTATTAAATATCCTACCTGCAGCTGAAAATTTAAATTTAAATTAAGAGCGATGTGCAGGTGTTAATTAAGCTACTGTACCGCTGCTGTGCGTAAATGCGCATTGCTCTTAATTAAAAGACTCACTTCCAAACTTTCCATATGCATTTTTTCATAACACAGCAGAAAAACTCACCATTTCAGTGGGAACAGTGTTGTTGGTCTCCCTTTTTTGCCAGTGCATCAAAGTCTGGAGTTAGTTTTGTTGTGGCAATTCTCAGGACAGATCTGAGGTGTTGGTCAGTTAACTTGGATCTGTGATGGGCTTTGTTGATTTTCATGACGCTAAACGTCTGCTCACACACGTAGGTCGAGCCAAACAACACCAGCATCTTCACGTAGGTCGAGCCAAACAACACCAGCATCTTCACGTAGGTCGAGCCAAACAACACCAGCATCTTCACGGAGGTGAGCCAAACAACACCAGCATCTTCACGTAGGTCGAGCCAAACAACACCAGCATCTTCACGTAGGTGTTTGCCAAACAACACCAGCATCTTCACAGGTCCCAAACAACACCAGCATCTTCACGTAGGTCGAGCCAAACAACACCAGCATCTTCACGTAGGTCGAGCCAAACAACACCAGCATCTTCACGTAGGTCGAGCCAAACAACACCAGCATCTTCATGTAGGTCGAGCCAAACAACACCAGCATCTTCACGTAGGTCGAGCCAAACAACACCAGCATCTTCACGTAGGTCGAGCCAAACAACACCAGCATCTTCACGTAGGTCGAGCCAAACAACACCAGCATCTTCACGTAGGTGAGCCAAACAACACCAGCATCTTCACGTAGGTCGAGCCAAACAACACCAGCATCTTCACGTAGGTCGAGCCAAACAACACCAGCATCTTCTGCGCCGTCCTCCGGAGGTTTGGAAACGCGGTCGTTCTTGTGTTGACTGCTTGCTAGCATAGTTTGCATGCTTCGTGGCAAAGTGACGGCTGATATTGTACTCTTTGAAAACCGCAACAGCTTCTCGGCATATCAGACATACAGCCGTTGATCGGACTTCAGTGAAGAAGTATTTTGTTGTCCACTCCTTATTAAACACTCAGGCATTCGCTGTCCACTTTCCTTCTCTTTGGTCCGCTCATTTTCACAGAAGGGCTTAATGGTGACGTGAAACGAAGTGAAAATTAAAGTGAAATAAAGAGAAATACGCGCCACTCCAACAACGGTCAATGTGTTTTGAGTGCGCCATATATTGGGGAAACGTGGGCATTGCAGGGAAAGGGGAAAAAGGAGGTTTTTACTATAATTTGGACAAGTTCGGCGGGCCGGATTAAAAAGCCTAACGGGCCGTATGTGGCCCGCGGGCCGTAGTTTGCCCATGTCTGGCCTAAGCCATCGTGTTCACCAGTTTATTCCTTCAATTACAATAATTTCCATCTTCCCACTCTTCCTTCCATCATTTGGCTCAGAATTGAGTTTACCCCTCTGACCTGTCTTCTCCAGGCAGTTAAGTTGTGGAATTTCCCTGATTTGAAAATAACAATGAACAGTATTATTCTTCCACCCCAACAGGAGACCCATCTAACCTCGTAAACTGCAGCATAACCAGCCTCCAGCCCCACGTCATCAACAGCTCCAGCAGTGGCGGTGGTACCCAGGTGTTCCAGCAGCGTCATGCCCAGCAGCAGCAGCTTCATCAGGGCATTCAGCGGGCCATGCATGGTCTCCCTCCTGGCTACCAGGGCTCACAGCAACCTGGCTTCCCTGAAAACAACAACTCCTCCAACGCCCACCCTATGGCCTGCCTGTTCCAGAACTTCCAGGTTAGTCTATCTGTTTGAAGGGTGTGTTCAGTGATGTGAAACGCTCTGAGCGTTGCAGAGAGCAATAGAATGAATAGAGATGACAAGATTATCTGATTCACTCTTCACTACGGGTGGACGATCTACATGATACATTCCGTCCTCCTCAAAAGACCCCAATAGTTGTGGATTCTCTGACATGCTAGGAGTGATAATGACACGTTGTCCTTCTCTCTCAATGAACTTTACATCTGTGTTGTTTCAGGGGTGTTTGTCAGACAACAGCATTTCAGTCCCTCACTCACAGATGATCTCTCAGTCTGGTATGACATCACTTCCTGAGTCTCAGGGGATGCTGTCACACACCCAGTTTGGTGTCAGCCAACAGGAGATGCAACAGACTCCGGGAGAGGGGCTTCCCCCAGGGATGCACGGCTCTGATAGGCTACCCAACGGAGGGGTGGAGTCTGTAGACGCCATCTACAGGGCTGTGGTGGATGCTGCCAGTAAAGGAATGCATGTAGTCATCACCACCACGGTTAGTGGCACTACCCAGTCCAGCCCGGTACCCACTCTCAGCACCATGACTGCCTTCACTAACTCCGTAGAGGAGCCGGTCAGCATCAACCACAACCTCCCTCACAGCCATGCTGCAGTCAGCCATAGTGGCCACCGGGTGGCGCACCAGGAGGGGGGAGCAGACACCGACCCTGAGCCAACAGCCCAGACCCAGGCAGGTCAGAGCAGGACGGCCCCGGAAGCACTCTGGTCAGGGGAAGAGTACTGTTAGCATCCCCGAGGGTCAGGGAGCACTTCCAGAGGCCCCCCACCAGGACTACTTCAGATCCCCAGGCCATGGCACCCCTAGGGGGCAGTGGGAAGGCGAGACTGGGTACCCTGGAAGTCTGGACAGAGGTCACACGGCATGGGGCGGTGAGGAGTTCCTAGAGTGCTCCACTCATGTCCGCAGCAGCCCCTGTATGGAGAGACCTGGGAGTCTAGCTCCTGCACCCCCCTGTCCAGCCGACAGCTCCCCCCACGAAGGTCACCACCACTCTCTCCCCGTCCCCTCAGACAAGGCCTTCCTGGAGGATGGATTCAACCGCTTCAACAACTGCAACCGGACGGCCGTGAACATCGTTAACTACAAAGAGAGGTTGGATCAGACTGTGGAGAGATGCGCCCATATGAACGGAGGTGGCGTCGGACCCCCCCAGGTCCAGTTCTCTCTACCCCCACGGTGTGTCTGACCCCCTCGGCCCCCCAGACAGGGAGACCTAACCGGGGACGACCAGTCTCCCAGCTCCTCCACCAGCCTGGAGGGTCCGTTGGTTAAAGAGTACGTGGGCCACTACAACGGGCACTTCAGCCCATCTGACACCAAGTCCCTGAGCAGTGAGGAGGACCTGAGGCAGCCAGACAGCCCATCGTCAGAGATGCTCCACTATAGACCCAGGACGTTTAACATGGGGGATCTGGTCTGGGGACAGGGCTTTAAAGGGTTCCCATCCTGGCCTGGTAAACTGTCAGGGGAGGAGGCGGGGCACAACCATCACCATGGCAGCCTGCAGCTCAGAGAGGACAGCAAGGTGAGATGTCTTCGGAGAGAGAAATACACACCCACAAATCTAGTTTTCTTTCACTATTGACTTTACTTTTGTACCTTTTTAGATGAAAGTAACTGTCTGCGATCACTACTTCTGCTACTGATGGTCATGTTGATGGGACCTAGTCAGGCTTTTGGTCCTATTCTTAGACCCAACATAATGTCTGACATCTGTTATTACCCCCAGGTGGAGATGGAGAAGCTGAAAACACTGTCTGACATCTGTTATTACCCCAGGTGGAGACGGAGAAGCTGAACACACTGTCTGACATCTGTTATTACCCCCAGGTGGAGACGGAGAAGCTGAAAACACTGTCTGACATCTGTTATTACCCCAGGTGGAGACGGAGAAGCTGAACACACTGTCTGACATCTGTTATTACCCCCAGGTGGAGACGGAGAAGCTGAAAACACTGTCTGACATCTGTTATTACCCCCAGGTGGAGACGGAGAAGCTGAAAACACTGACCCATGACCTAGAGGCCCTTGACAGAGTGACCAAGAGGAACAGAAAGTAAGTTCTATTGCTGTAGGATGGCTGGGACATGTTGTGGTGATTTATATCAGTGTGTATGTGGAACCAGTTTCTCCTGTGTTTTAAAAAGATGAACAGATGTGTTTTATTTGCTCTATTTTAAGAGTGGAATTCATTCTAGAATGTTGATGGGCCAGGTTAGTTCCATCCTGGCTGGTTAGTTCCATCCTGGCTGGTTAGTTCCATCCTGGCTGGTTAGTTCCATCCTGGCTGGTTAGTTCCATCCTGGCTGGTTAGTTCCATCCTGGCTGGTTAGTTCCATCCTGGCTGGTTAGTTCCATCCTGGCTGGTTAGTTCCATCCTGGCTGGTTAGTTCCATCCTGGCTGGTTAGTTCCATCCTGGCTGGCTGGTTAGTTCCATCCTGGCTGGCTGGTTAGTTCCATCCTGGCTGGCTGGTTAGTTCCATCCTGGCTGGCTGGTTAGTTCCATCCTGGCTGGCTGGTTAGTTCCATCCTGGCTGGCTGGTTAGTTCCATCCTGGCTGGCTGGTTAGTTCCATCCTGGCTGGCTGGTTAGTTCCATCCTGGCTGGCTGGTTAGTTCCATCCTGGCTGGCTGGTTAGTTCCATCCTGGCTGGCTGGTTAGTTCCATCCTGGCTGGCTGGTTAGTTCCATCCTGGCTGGTTAGTTCCATCCTGGCTGGTTAGTTCCATCCTGGCTGGCTGGTTAGTTCCATCCTGGCTGGCTGGTTAGTTCCATCCTGGCTGGCTGGCTAGTTCCATCCTGGCTGGCTGCTCTGTGTTGAGGAGAGGTTAATACCACTGACTACTGAATCACCTGTCTGTACTCTCTGTCCTGGCTCAAAAGTAATGCACTGAATGGCTGGTGTTTTTGGGAATGCTGCTTCCCTGATGATGCCCTGGCTGGCTAGTCATTCCCCTGGCTGATGCCCTGGCTGGTTAGTTCATTACCCCTGATGATGCCCTGGCTGGCTAGTCATTCCATCCCCTGATGATGCCCTGGCTGGCTGGTCATTCCACCCCCTGATGATGCCCTGGCTGGCTAGTTCCATTGGCCCCTGATGCCCTGGCTGGCTGGTTAGTCATTGGCCCCTGATGATGCCCTGGCTGGCTAGTCATTACCCCCTGATGATCCCCTGGCTGGCTGGTCATTATCCCCCTAATGATCCATCCTGGCTGGCTGGTCATTCCATCCCCTGATGATGCCCTGGCTGGCTGGTTAGTCATTACCCCTGATGATGCCCTGGCTGGCTAGTCATTCCCCCTGATGATGCCCTGGCTGGCTAGTCATTACCCCTGATGATGCCCTGGCTGGCTAGTCATTGGCTGGCCCCCTGATGATGCCCTGGCTGGCTAGTCATTACCCCTGATGATGCCCTGGCTGGCTAGTCATTACCCCTGATGATGCCCTGGCTGGCTAGTCATTACCCCTGATGATGCCCTGGCTGGCTAGTCATTACCCCTGATGATGCCCTGGCTGGCTAGTCATTACCCCTGATGATGCCCTGGCTGGCTAGTCATTACCCCCTGATGATGCCCTGGCTGGCTAGTCATTACCCCCTGATGATGCCCTGGCTGGCTAGTCATTACCCCTGATGATGCCCTGGCTGGCTAGTCATTACCCCTGATGATGCCCTGGCTGGCTAGTCATTACCCCTGATGATGCCCTGGCTGGCTAGTCATTACCCCTGATGATGCCCTGGCTGGCTAGTCATTACCCCTGATGATGCCCTGGCTGGCTAGTCATTACCCCCTGATGATGCCCTGGCTGGCTAGTCATTACCCCTGATGATGCCCTGGCTGGCTAGTCATTACCCCTGATGATGCCCTGGCTGGCTAGTCATTACCCCCTGATGATGCCCTGGCTGGCTAGTCATTACCCCTGATGATGCCCTGGCTGGCTAGTCATTACCCCTGATGATGCCCTGGCTGGCTAGTCATTACCCCTAATGATGCCCTGGCTGGCTAGTCATTACCCCTGATGATGCCCTGGCTGGCTAGTCATTACCCCTGATGATGCCCTGGCTGGCTAGTCATTACCCCTGATGATGCCCTGGCTGGCTAGTCATTACCCCTGATGATGCCCTGGCTGGCTAGTCATTACCCCTGATGATGCCCTGGCTGGCTAGTCATTACCCCTGATGATGCCCTGGCTGGCTAGTCATTACCCCTGATGATGCCCTGGCTGGCTAGTCATTACCCTTGATGATGCCCTGGCTGGCTAGTCATTACCCCTGATGATGCCCTGGCTGGCTCGTCATTACCCCCTGATGATGAAAAACCTCCTCCACTGCACCTGTTCACTCACACACACACACACACACACACACACACACACACACACACACACACACACACACACACACACACACACACACACACACACACACACACACACACACACACACACACACACACACACACAGCGCTTACCTTAGCTCTTCTCCCTCAATGTTCTGTAAAAATGTACCTGGACCACAGTCAGTGTCATTGCTTACAGCTCATGTTATAATTGCATACTTTCTCCCTGCGTAGCAGGAGGCAGAGTTGAACAAATCTATTCATGTTTTTGTCCAAAGCGAAAAATAAAATGCTGAGTGTTTAGATGTGGACTTATTGATGTTTCTGAAATATGATTTTGTTTTCATTGTTCCCAACAGAGCTGGGAAGTTGAATAATCATTTAGAAGCTGCTATACATGAGGCCATGAGTGAGCTGGACAAGATGTCAGGGACTGTGAGTATACTAGTACCATCTAGAAAGATTAGAACACCATGCTCTCCCAGATGGCCTCTCCTCTGTCTCCCTCCCCTCCTTCTCTCTCCCTCTACCCTCCTTCTCTCTCCCTCTGCCCTCCTTCTCTCTCCCTCTGCCCTCCTTCTCTCTCTCTGCCCTCTCCCTCTGCCCTCCTTCTCTCTCCCTCTGCCCTCCTTCTCTCTCCCTCTGCCCTCCTTCTCTCTCCCTCTGCCCTCCTCCTCTCTCCCTCTGCCCTCCTCTCTCTCCCTCTGCCCTCCTTCTCTCTCCCTCTGCCCTCCTTCTCTCTCCCTCTGCCCTCCTTCTCTCTCCCTCTGCCCTCCTTCTCTCTCCCTCTGCCCTCCTTCTCTCTCCCTCTGCCCTCCTTCTCTCTCCCTCTGCCCTCCTTCTCTCTCCCTCTGCCCTCCTTCTCTCTCCCTCTGCCCTCCTTCTCTCTCCCTCTGCCCTCCTTCTCTCTCCCTCTGCCCTCTCCTCTCTCCCTCTGCCCTCCTTCTCTCTCCCTCTGCCCTCCTTCTCTCTCCCTCTGCCCTCCTTCTCTCTCCCTCTGCCCTCCTTCTCTCTCCCTCTGCCCTCCTTCTCTCTCCCTCTGCCCTCCTTCTCTCTCCCTCTGCCCTCCTTCTCTCTCCCTCTGCCCTCCTTCTCTCCCTCTGCCCTCCTTCTCTCTCCCTCTGCCCTCTCTCTCCCTCTGCCCCTCTACTCTCTCTCCCTCTGCCCCTCTACCTCTCTCCCTCTGCCCCTCTACCTCTCTCCCTCTGCCCCTCTACCTCTCTCCCTCTGCCCCTCTACCTCTCTCCCTCTGCCCCTCTACCTCTCTCCCTCTGCCCCTCTACCTCTCTCCCTCTGCCCCTCTCCTCTCTCCCTCTGCCCCTCTGCCCCTCTCCCTCTGCCCCTCTGCCCCCTCTCTCTGCCCCTCTACCTCTCTCCCTCTGCCCCTCTACCTCTCTCCCTCTGCCCCTCTACCTCTCTCCCTCTGCCCCTCTACCTCTCTCCCTCTGCCCCTCTACCTCTCTCCCTCTGCCCCTCTACCTCTCTCCCTCTGCCCCTCTACCTCTCTCCCTCTGCCCCTCTACCTCTCTCCCTCTGCCCCTCTACCTCTCTCCCTCTGCCCCTCTACCTCTCTCCCTCTGCCCCTCTACCTCTCTCCCTCTGCCCCTCTACCTCTCTCCCTCTCCCCCCTCTACCTCTCTCCCTCTGCCCCTCTACCTCTCTCCCTCTGCCCCTCTACCTCTCTCCCTCTGCCCCTCTACCTCTCTCCCTCTGCCCCTCTACCTCTCTCCCTCTCCCCTCTACCTTCTCTACCTCTGCCCTCTACCTCTCCCTCTCCCCCTCTCCCCTCTCCCCTCTACCTCTCTCCCTCTGCCCCTCTACCTCTCTCCCTCTGCCCCTCTACCTCTCTCCTCTGCCCCTCTACCTCTCTCTGCCCCTCTACCTCTCTCCCTCTGCCCCTCTACCTCTCTCCCTCTGCCCCCTCCCTCTCTCCCTCTGCCCCCTCCTTCTCCCTCTCCCTCTGCCCTCCTTCTCTCTCCCTCTGCCCTCCTTCTCTCTCCCTCCCCTCCTCTCTCCCTCTGCCCTCCTTCTCTCTCCCTCTGCCCTCCTTCTCTCTCCCTCTGCCCTCCTTCTCTCTCCCTCTGCCCCTCTACCTCTCTCCCTCTGCCCCTCTACCTCTCTCCCTCTGCCCCCTCTGCCCCTCTGCCCCTCTACCTCTCTCCCTCTGCCCCTCTACCTCTCTCCCTCTGCCCCTCTACCTCTCTCCCTCTGCCCCTCTACCTCTCTCCCTCTGCCCCTCTACCTCTCCCTCTGCCCCTCTACCTCTCTCCCTCTCCCTCCCCTCTACCTCTCTCCCTCTGCCCCTCTACCTCTCTCCCTCTGCCCCTCTACCTCTCTCCCTCTCCCCTCTACCTCTCTCCCTCTCCCCTCTCTCCCTCTACCTCTCTCTCCCTCTGCCCTCTACCTCTCTCCCTCTGCCCCTCTACCTCTCTCCCTCTGCCCCTCTACCTCTCTCCCTCTGCCCCTCTACCTCTCTCCCTCTGCCCCTCTACCTCTCTCCCTCTGCCCCTCTACCTCTCTCCCTCTGCCCCTCTGCCCCTCTGCCCTCTCTCCCTCTGCCCCTCTACCTCTCTCCCTCTGCCCCTCTACCTCTCTCCCTCTGCCCCTCTACCTCTCTCCCTCTCCCCCTCTACCTCTCTCCCTCTCCCCTCTTCTCTACCTCTGCACCTCTACCTCTCCCCTCTACCTCTGCCCCTCTACCTCTCTCCCTCTGCCCCTCTACCTCTCTCCCTCTGCCCCTCTACCTCTCTCCCTCTGCCCCTCTACCTCTCTCCCTCTGCCCCCCTCTCTCTCTCCCTCTGCCCCTCTACCTCTCTCCCTCTGCCCCTCTACCTTCTCCCCTCATTCTCTCTCCAATTGCCCCTCCTGTCTCCCTCTCCCCCTTCTCTCTCCCTCTGCCCCTCTCTGCCCCTCTACCTCCCCTCTACCTCTGCCCCTCTACCTCTGCCCCTCTACCTCTCCCCTCTACCTCTGCCACCTCTACCTCTCCCCTCTACCTCTCTCCCTCTGCCCCTCTACCTCTCTCCCTCTCCCTCCTTCTCTACCTCTCTCCCTCTCCCCTCCTTCTCTACCTCTGCACCTCTCCCCCTCTCCCCTCTACCTCTCCCCTCTACCTCTCTCCCTCTGCCCCTCTACTCTCTCTCCCTCTGCCCCTCTACCTCTCTCCCTCTGCCCCTCTACCTCTCTCCCTCTGCCCCCCCTCTACCCCTCTCCCTCTGCCCCTCTACCTCTCTCCCTCTGCCCCCTTCTCTCTCCCTCTGCCCCTCTACTTCTCCCCTCTTCTCTCTCCAATCTGTCCCTCCTGTCTCCCTCTCCCCCCCCTACCTCTCTCCCTCTCCCCCTTCTCTCTCCCTCTGCCCCTCTACCTCTCTCCCTCTGCCCCTCTGCCCTCTCTACCTCTCTCCCTCTGCCCCTCTACCTCTCTACCTCTCCCTCTGCCCCTCTACCTCTCCCTCTGCCCCTCTACCTCTCTCCCTCTGCCCCTCTACTTCTCCCTCATTCTCTCTCCAATTGTCCCTCCTGTCTCCCTCTCCCCTCTCTCTCTCCCTCTGCCCCTCTACCTCTCTCCCTCTGCCCCTCTACCTCTCTCCCTCTGCCTCTCTACCTCTCTCCCTCTGCCCCTCTACCTCTCTACCTCTCTCTCTGCCCCTCTACCTCTCCCTCTGCCCCTCTACCTCTCTACCTCTCCCTCTGCCCCTCTACCTCTCTACCTCTCTCCCTTTGCCCCTCTACCTCTCTCCCTCTGCCCCTCTACCTCTCTCCCTCTGCCCCTCTACCTCTCTACCTCTGCCCCTCTACCTCTCCCTCTGCCCCTCTACCTCTCTACCTCTGCCCCTCTACCTCTCCCTCTGCCCCTCTACCTCTCCCTCTGCCCCTCTACCTCTCCCTCTGCCCCTCTGCCCCTCTGCCCCTCTACCTCTGCCCCTCTACCTCTCTGCCTCTCTACCTCTCTCCCTCTGCCCCTCTACCTCTCTACCTCTCTCCCTCTGCCCCCTCTACCTCTCTACCTCTCCCTCTCTAGACTGTCCCCCAGGCTAAGCTGAGCAGAACTAAGACCACAGCCACTGTTGATCAAAGGGTTGTCTCTGTGTCAGCCGGGAGACACCTCACACACACACACACACCCCAGTCAGAGGATTACATAAACAAGCTGCAACAACCCCTCAACCAGCACCACATTTCAATTTGAAAAGGATTCACTGTGCTGTTAATGCATCTTGCTGCCTTTCCTCTGAATTCAGACAGGCGAAATATGAAACCAGACACTTTGAGTGGAAAAGAGGACATCTTAGTCAGATTGGGATGTCTGTGGAGTTCTGTCTGAACTCAGGTGCTATTAAACACTGTAGAATCTACACTACTAACCTGCACAAGCCAACAGAGACTGGGTTGTTTGGTTGCTATTAATACATCTTCTATTGTCTTCTCTGTCCTTAGGTTAGGGTTCAATGTTAAGGTTAAAAGTTAGGGTTTGGTTTAAGGCTAAAAGTTAAATGTTATTTAAATGTTAGGGTTACATTTAAGCAATAAGGCCCCAGGGGGGTGTGGTATGGGCCAGTATACCCCGGCCGAGGGCTGTTCTTAGGCACGACGCAACGCGGAGAGACTGGATACAGCCCTTAGCCGTGGTATATTGGCCATATACCACAAACCCCCAGGTGCCTTATTGATATTATAAACTGGTTACCAACGTAGTTAGAGCAGTAAAAATAAATGTGATACCTGGGTATACAGTCTGATTATACCACGACTGTCGGCCAATCGGCGTTCAGGGCTGGAACCACCCAGTTAAATTAGAGCCCTGGTCGTGCATCAATGTATAACATCTTCTCTGTCCTCAGGTTCATCACATCCCTTCCAGAGACAGACAGGTGAAGCTGCCCAAGAGGAGAAAGATCTCCAGATAACATTGAATGTGTTTGGTCAGCTAATGACAGTCCAGTATCTAGCCAGTGCCCAGCCTTGGAACAACGGTTCAGAACGCCCCGCCGCGACCTTTGAACTCCAACTAGGTGCTACAATATGGATAGTAGTGGTACATTATCGTGCCACGACCTCCCTAGCTGACTGACATTGATGGTCCTGGAAAAGCCAAACAAAAATATTACAGTTTTGAATTTCAACTGTAAAAAACAACGGTTGTAATTTGTCTACAGCTCGCTGAATGACAACTATTTTTTCTAGAATAACATATAAAAAAAAACGGATAAATAGAAGAAAAATACTACATTTTAAAGAAAATAGACAGTCCAAATATTTCTGATACATTTTCAATATGTATATAGGTAATACGGAAGATTTCCTGAATATTAAGAAACGTATGTAAATATTGTACACTGGTAATGTACAACATACTTAATAATGCACATGTGAACTTGTATTGTACAAAGCAGCAGCAGCAGAAGTGCACCGATGTCCTGGTTTTTATTCAACACACACTGTCATTCTGACTGTATGCAAGGGACATGTGAAGACGAGATCCAGCCAGAAGCTTTTATATGGGGATGTTATAGACCTGCTGTTTATTGGCTTGACCAGAAGGGTCTGTGTTCAGAAAGCATTCGAGGAGTAGGAGTGCTGATCATGGATCAGTTTCACTTTTAATATTATAATGAATAAGATGACATATACAGAGTGGGGCCTGCTACTAGATCATCACTGGCAGTAGGGTCAGCCCCCCTTGTCCACATCATCTTAATTAGGATCTAAGAAGGGCGAGACTGATCCTAGTTCAGCACCCCCCTTGTCCACATCATCTTAATTAGGATCTAAGAAGGGCGAGACTGATCCTAGTTCAGCACCCCCAGCTCTGACTGCTTTCTGAATCCAGACCCAGGAGAAACGGGCTTCACTTCAACACCACTATGTGTTTGTTCATTTTCTGAGTTTTAAAAACAGAGTGAACTTTACCAGCTGAAAGGCTTTCTGTTTCTACGGTTACCATAGAAAAAGGATGATTGGAATGAAGCATCAGTTCTAATTCCGGGATCTCAACCTACTAAAACCACAGACTGTCGTCAAATACCAGTCAGCTGTTTGCATCATTTCAATTTATTTTTGATGTGATTTTATTTTTTCTTAATATCATTTTCAAATAGTGTCATGATTTTATCACACAGCGATAGCTTTAGATCGCGTAACCAACCTTGACAAGTATAGATGCCGTATGTTATTATGACGTAAGAGTGGATTGTGAAAATAACACTAACTGCCTGAGGTAAAATGGTGGAAAAGAGTTCATTCTACAATTTAGGGGCCTTATGTGTAGTTTATTTGTTATAAATTATTTATGTACAGTATTTCATATTTATTTTAAGCTTTACAATATTCTAGATGGCAATAATACAACCGAGAGTTATAAACTCAAAGCCTTACGTGTTTATTTTACACAGAAATAGCCTATATGCTGTATTCAGTTTAGCCATTATCCTGACTGTTTTCCAGTTTGATTTCAAATGTCTTCTTTTTGGATCCCTTGACGTTGTGTACTACTGTGTTTCCCCTTCTGCTAGCTATCTCTTCTGTAGTGTTTGTTACAGTACATCATGTCCTGAAGAGGTCTTTGACTGCCTCCTTCCAGAAAGTTACGGTTGCGTATCTCCAGTCTCTGGGGACCATGCTTATTTATAAGCATAAGGTCTGAAAAGGCTTCACTATATATTTAGGCAGCATGCGATCTTTAAAAAAAGAATAATAATTCAGAATCAACTTTTAACAACCTAAATGATTAATTAAAATCAGTGCAGATCGTACAATAATAGTTTAAAGGATAGAAGAAATGTTTAAAATGGATAATGGGCCTTCAGAATGGATAATGGGCCCAAAATGGTTTGGGCCTTCAGGCCGAGCCCTGTCTGTTTGGGCCTTAGGCCGACTGTTTTCCAGTTTGATTTCAAATGTCTGTTTGGGCCTTTAGGCCTGAGCTATCCCTGTCTGTTTGGGCCTTCAGGCTGAGCCCTGTCGGTTTGGGCCTTCAGGCCGAGCCCTGTCGGTTTGGGCCTTCAGGCCGAGCCCTGTCTGTTTGGGCCTTTAGGCCCGAGCCCTGTCGGTTTGGGCCTTCAGGCCGAGCCCTGTCGGTTTGGGCCTTCAGGCCGAGCCCTGTCTGTTTGGGCCTTCAGGCCGAGCCCTGTCGGTCTGGGCCTTCAGGCCGAGCCCTGTCGGTCCTGGGCCTTCAGGCCGAGCCCTGTCGGTCTGGGCCTTCAGGCCGAGCCCTGTCGGTTCGGGCCTTCAGGCCCGAGCCCTGTCGGTCTGGGCCTTCAGGCCCGAGCCCTGTCGGTTTGGGCCTTCAGGCCCGAGCCCTGTCTGTTTGGGCCTTCAGGCCCGAGGGCCTTCAGGCCGAGCCCTGTCGGTCTGGGCCTTCAGGCCGAGCCCTGTCGGTTCGGGCCTTCAGGCCGAGCCCTGTCGGCCTTCGGCCTTCTGGGCCTTTAGGAGCCCTGTCGGTCTGGGCCTTCAGGCCGAGCCCTGTCGGTTTGGGCCTTCAGGCCGAGCCCTGTCATAGAACTGCTTCACTACGTTTTGTGCTGATGACATTTGGATGCTTTTTATTGCCCCATTGAAAACAGACTTGTTATATTCACTACAGCGTGTTGTGTGCAATTCAAATAAGTTACATCATAAATCATTAAATCAACTTCAGAACGTCAATCTTTAAAATAAATTATATTCTGTGTAACCGTTCATGTTATACAAACCATGTCTAGATGGATCAACTGTAATTCACTCCAGACAGAAAAGTATTTCACTCTACTTCTAGAAAAGTATTCATGCTTTTAATGAAGCTTTTCACAAATACTCTTGAGAGCAGTCGAGAACACGTGAAGTTCATTCTGCCCTTGTGCAATGACCGAGAGACCCAGTCAGTCTGGTGTTCCAACCCCATGTTGTATAACGTCTTTTCACCTTTCTGTTGTCGGTCAAATGGTCAGTGCAGACCAATTTATTCACACACACGTGTGTGTGTATTTTATTTTTGGAGGTGTGTGTGTGTGTGTGTGTGTGTGTGTGTGTGTGTGTGTGTGTGTGTGTTGTGTGTGTGTGTGTGTGTGTTGTTTTTCTTACCCTTGCTTGCTCTATGAATCTTTATTTGTGTTATTAACATGTTGCTGTTGTCAGTGTTGGTTTTTCCACATGTAATTAAGTTTTCTCACTGTGTGTGTGTGTGTGTGTGTGTGTGTGTGTGTGTGTGTGTGTGTGTGTGTGTCTACTTTACAAAAGTAGACTACTTTGTAAAGTGTGTTGTGCACTTGATGTCATTTGTTGCATTGTGGGTTCTAGGACAAATAGTGTGAAGTCCCATGTTTTCTCATTGTTTGGCCGTTGTCTATTATTTCATGTAAGCAGCCGTTTTTTTATTTTGTAAATATTGTAAACATGACAGGTCATACAGTGATGTAACATTTGAACAATGTTGCACAGATGTTTTAAGATATTAAAAACTGGTCACTCCTACTTGAATTATTTGGCATTTAAGTGCACTCTTATTGAACCTTTTCTGTATTGATACACGTGATACTGTTTTAAACGTTCATGCACATCCAATCACATTCTATCAGAAGGAATTTAAATATATTGCAATTAGTTGCAGGTAGTAGTTTTTTTTCCGTTAATGGTCAATAGAATTTCAAATTTGAAACGATTAATTTCCTTTAGAGTTAAACACTGACCTCTAGCTGTTATTTCGAGCATCGAGCAGCGAGATGCTGGGCTCCAGCCCAGAGGGAGGGAGGAAGAAGGGGAGTGGTGCTGATGCTGATGCTGATGCTGATGCTGATGCTGATGCTGATGCTGATGCAGTGTGGAAGAGAAGAGCGCAGAGCAACGTGCAGTACGATGCGGGGGTTTCTCAACTCCGCGGCACTCGTCTCTTCTGAAGGACAGGCTTATCCCTTTGTAAATGATATGTTTGTAGGATTTTTATAATTGTTTCATCCAAGACTGTCTCCGGACCAATAATTTGCATTCTGATCGGAATCTGTCTCAACTAAATGCCCGTGGCGTAGCGAAATAGGGGCACTTTGAGTGAAGGACGCGTTGGTTTACTTACAATCATTCAACAGATAAAAACCATCCGCGGATCAAAGTTGATCTGGATTTCTGCTTGCCTGGATAGAACGCAACCATGGCGGATGCTGCAGCCGAATACGGCGTGAAAGTAATGTGCCGATTCAGGCCACTAAATGAATCCGAAATAACAAGAGGAGACAAGTACATCCCCAAATTCAAAGAAGACGACACCGTGGTTATAACTGTAAGTGCTGCATCTAATAGTTAATTTATCTGCTGAATATAACTTTGCTTGTGTAGGTCTATTGTTGTCACAACTAGACGACTCAAACACGAGCAACACGCGCAGAGGCAATGTGCAATGCAGTGAGCATTTGCAACAGAGAGCGTCCACTGTATTGGCAATCATTACACGCAGCACATTGGATTGTAGCCTATGGATTTTTTTTTAAAGATGTATGTGGCAACTTCCACAAGCAGAGCATTTGTTGGTAGCCTACATGTTTTGATTGTGTTACGCTGTAGCTATCTGCAGCTGCAGCTGATGGCCTGAGAATTGTTGTCAGACAGGGACCCGGGGCTGTTGCCAGAGAGAGACAGGGACCCGGTGGCAGTTGCCAAAGAGACAGATTGTACTTTGACACTGCTGTTATGCGGTATTCACTCTGCTGAGGTGGCAGATTCCAGGTGGCCAACATACTGTCCTTCTCTGTCACCTGTGGTGAATGGAAGCACTCATAATCGGAAATTAAACACCATATAAGGCATTTCCTCTCATTCCTCTCATACACGCAGTTTTACCTTTGAACGTTTTGATTGGATCTAATAGGATTTATTTAATGTTACCATTTTAAAAGTGGCAAGGGAGTCATACACTTCCCCAGCCTTACGCTGTGTGTGCCCATCACCTGCCCAATCAAGATGCACTATATATACAAATGTATGTGGACATCCCTTCCAAATAATGGATTCAGCTATTTCAACCGCACCTGTTGCTGACAGGTGTATAAAATGGAACACACAGCCGTGCAATCTCCATAGACAAAAATTGTCAGTAGAAAGGCCTTACTGAAGAGCTCAGTGACTTTCAATGTGGCACCATCATAGGATGCCACCTTTCCGACAAGTCAGTTGGTCAAATTGATTCCCTAGTGGAGCTGCCCCGGTCAACTGTAAGTGCTTTTACTGTGAAGTGGAAACATCTATGAGCAACAGCAGCTCAGCCGCGAAGTGGTAGGCCACACAAGCTATCAGAACGGAACCGCTGAAGCGAGCAGCCGCACACAAGCCTAAGATCAACATCTGCAATGCCATGCCTCGGCTGGAGTGGTGTAAAGCTCGCCGCCACTAGACTCTGGAGCAGTGGAAATGCGTTCTCTGGGGTGATGAATCGCGCTTCACCATCTGGCAGCACGACTGACAAATCTGGGTTTGGCAGATGCCAGGAGAACACTACCTGCCCGAATGCATAGTGCCAACTGTAAAGTTTGGCGGAGGAGGAATTATGGTCTGGGGCTGTTTTTCATGCATCGGACTAGGTCCCTTAGTTCCATTGAAGGAAAATCTTAACGCTACAGCATACAATGACCTTCTAGATTATCCTTTGCTTCCAACTTTGTTGCAGCAGTTTGGGGAAGATCCTTTCCTGTTTCAGCAAGACAATGCCACCGTGCACAAAGCAAGGTCGATACAGAAATGGTTTGTTGAGATGGTGTGGAAGAACTTGACTGGCTTGCACAGTGCCCTGACCTCAACCCCGTCAAACACCTTTGGGATTAATTGAAACGCTGACTGTGAGCCAGTCCTATTCACCCAACATCAGTGCCCGACCTCACTAATGCTCTTGTGGCTGAATAAAAGCAAATCCCTGCCGCAATGTTCCAACATCTAGTGGAAAGCCTTCCCAGAAGAGTGGAGAGGCTGTTACAGCAGTAAAGGGGGGAACAATTCCATATTAATGCCCATGAATTTGGAATAAGACACTCGACGAACAAGTGTCGACATAGATTCTTGCAAAACATCTAGATAAGAGCTAAAGGTCTTATTTTGCATGCTCACAGGCAGCATCTTATTAAAATGTCTTCTATACAGAAGGCCTACAGAGTTCTCATCACAATAGCTTGTCTGTAAACAGTATCTCGTCATTAAGCTCCTCCCCTTGCTCAACACCCGTTCAGTGTTCATGTATTATGCATAAGGTTGCCTGCCATCATAATAAAACATTGTGTCAGTGTGTGTGTGTGTGTGTGTTAAGGAAGTACACTGTACACCACATATTTACCTAATATAATATGAAATTGAGGCCTAATGCAGTTGTGTATTATGAAGGCCTATGAGATCTCACATCAATCACTTTAGTTCCAGAGAAAGAACAGAAGCCTCTGTTTAAAGCAGTAGGCCTGCTAGCTGTTACAGACATCAATGCATTCTCCTGCAGCCTGCAGATAGCTCAGCTGGTACAGACATCTCCTCAGTCTCCTGTAGTCTACAGACAGACAGCTCAGCTGCTGACAGGCTGGTTGTCTTGTGTTGTGTCCGTCCCCATAGACCAGACTAGATCGTGTTGATTAAACCTGCTGCTTGTAGCTCTATTGTAATTGTCTCACAAGCTCTGATTATTTTTGATTATTGATTATTAATTATCATTCACGAGCTCTGGTATTGATGATTGATTACCATTCACAAGCTCTGCTATTGATGATTGATTACCATTCACAAGCTCTGGTATTGATGATTGATTACCATTCACAAGCTCTGCTACTGATGATTGATTACCATTCACAAGCTCTGCTATTGAATATTTATTACCATTCACATAGTGTTAGAGAGAATAAAGTATGAGGTGGTATTTACCCATTACCTCTTTCCCATAGAGCTCTGTAATCACTGTGCATTTTGTCTGTTCTGGACAGGGTAAACCGTATGTCTTTGACCGAGTCCTGCCTCCCAATACAGCCCAGGAGCAGGTCTACGATGCCTGTGCTAAACAGATTGTTAAAGGTAGGCTAACCCCAGACAGATTGTTGAAGGTAGGTTAACCCCAAACAGGTTGTTGAAGATAGGTTAACCCCAAACAGATTGTTGAAGATAGGTTAACCTCAAACAGGTTGTTGAAGATAGGTTAACCTCAAACAGGTTGTTGAAGGATGCTAACCCCAGACAGATAGTTGAAGGATGCTAACCCCAGACAGATAGTTGAAGGATGCTAACCCCAGACAGATTGTTGAAGGTAGGTTAACCCCAAACAGATTGTTGAAGATAGGTTAACCCCAAACAGGTTGTTGAAGATAGGTTAACCCCAAACAGGTTGTTGAAGATAGGTTAACCTCAAACAGGTTGTTGAAGATAGGTTAACCCCAAACAGGTTGTTGAAGATAGGTTAACCTCAAACAGGTTGTTGAAGGATGCTAACCCCAGACAGATAGTTGAAGGATGCTAACCCCAGACAGATTGTTGAAGGTAGGCTAACCCCAAACAGGTTGTTGAAGGTAGGCTAACCCCAAACAGGTTGTTGAAGGATGCTAACCCCAGACAGATAGTTGAAGGATGCTAACCCCAGACAGATTGAAGGATGCTAACCCCAGACAGATTGTTGAAGGATGCTAACCCCAGACAGATAGTTGAAGGATGCTAACCCCAGACAGATAGTTGAAGGATGCTAACCCCAGACAGATTGTTGAAGGATGCTAACCCCAGACAGATAGTTGAAGGATGCTAACCCCAGACAGATTTTTGAAGGTAGGCTAACCCCAGACAGATTGTTGAAGGATGTTAACCCCAGACAGATAGTTGAAGGTAGGCTAACCCCAGACAGATTGTTGAAGGTAGGCTAACCCCAGACAGATAGTTGAAGGATGCTAACCCCAGACAGATTGTTGAAGGTAGGCTAACCCCAGACAGATAGTTGAAGGATCTTAACCCCAGACAGATAGTTGAAGGATGCTAACCCCAGACAGATAGTTGAAGGATGCTAACCCCAGACAGATAGTTGAAGGATGCTAACCCCAGACAGTAAGTTGAAGGATGCTAACCCCAGCTGGTGAGTCCTTCCCCTTGTAGAATAAGTGTTAATATGACTGATCCACATTCCTTGTGTATGTGTGGTGTCCGGCGGGTTGGTAAAAAATCACCAGACAGCAAAAATACACATTTCTGGACAAATGAAGCTGAACTGTATTGTATTGTATTCACACAGACGTCCTTGGAGGATACAATGGAACCATCTTTGCCTATGGACAGACCTCCTCAGGGAAGACCCACACCATGGAGGTCAGCCTGATTCCCTGTAGTAATGGCACCTGCCTAAATGAACAGAGACAGGAAAGATATGATCTAAAGGCAGCCTATATGTTGTAGGTACAGTACGCCCTGAGAACACGGTACCAAGACGACTGAACGGACTCTTCTCAGACAGTTCAGCAGAGAGCCTTCTGACATGATGTTTCACTGGAAGTCAGTCCAGCCTTTCTAAGAGCAGTAAAACACACCAGATCAGTCAGGGTGGCAGACATACATTGTGTAATTTCATTACTCTCTGAGACTGAATTGATTTAGGGTGAGATTATGGTTCTGTAGTGTGGGTGATTTACAGAACTGGACCACCAACGCTTTAGGTTGCATTTATCCTCGAGCAGTTAATGGCTTTATAAAGTGGCTATTGTTTCTTCTTCACTGAACAGCAAGGATCAGCTAAAGCCAGCAGTAGATAGAGAACAGCATATAGAACAGCTGCTTCTTGGGGGTATAGATGTCTATTATATAGAACCGCTGTAGATATTCAGTGTATATAGAACAGGTTGGCTATACGGGATGTTCCCCGGACCCCAGTGATAATAATCAGTATTGAGTGTGATGTATTGTTCCTCATCGCAGGGCAAGCTCCACGACCCCCAGCTGATGGGCATCATCCCACGCATCGCTCACGACATCTTCGATCACATCTACTCCATGGACGAGAACCTCGAGTTCCACATCAAGGTATTCAATTGTTAAATTCAACTTTATTTATTCCCTCAGGGCCCAATAAGAAAGACATTCAACAAGTATCAAATCAAATCAAGATCAACAAGATGTCTGGTCATCAAAATGTTTTTTTTTAAAGTGAATAAATCCAGAGGTTAAACAGTGTGTCAGTCTCCATCCCTTCCAGTATTCTCATTTTGATACCTACACACCTGGAACAGATACTATTTGGTATCAAGGACCTTTAAGGAGTGCAGACGGCCTCCTACCATTTCTATGGTCATCAAAATGTACCCTGTATTGATTCCTGTTTTCTTTTGCAGGTCTCGTATTTTGAGATCTACCTGGACAAGATCCGAGACTTACTAGATGGTAAGAAGAACTTGTGTTTGATGGACTTCAAAGAGAAGTCTTTTGAAGATGAACAGAGATAATTTTAGACAGGTCATAATGGGGTAGCCTAGTGGTTAAGAGCGTTGAGCAAGTAACCGAAATGTCACTGGTTCAAATCCCCGAGGCGACAAGGTGGAAAAATCTGGCGTTCTACTCTTGAACAAGGCAGAACAAGACAGCAACTGCTCTCCGGGTGCCGATGACATGGATGTCGATTAATAATAATAATGATTAAGGCAGCCCCCCCCCACCTCTCTGATTCAGACACATTTCAGTTGAATGCATTCAGTTGTACAACTGACTAGCTATCCCCCTTTCCTTTCCTAATGACTCGTTTCCCTCTTTTCCAGTGTCGAAGACCAACCTGGCTGTGCATGAGGACAAGAACAGAGTTCCCTATGTCAAGGTGAGCAGAACAGGTGGTTAGGTAACACGTGTCAAGGTGAGCAGAACAGATGGTTAGGTAACACATGTCAAGGTGAGCAGAACAGATGGTTAGGTAACACATGTCAAGGTGAGCAGAACAGATGGTTATGTAACACGTGTCAAGGTGAGCAGAACAGATGGTTAGGTAACACATGTCAAGGTGAGCAGAACAGATGGTTAGGTAACACATTCTGCAGGTGTATAATGTTATATTTCTTGTCATCAGCATGTATCAGCCTATATAATGTTATACGACTGCCTCCCGAGTGGCGCAGCGGTCTAAGGCACTGCAACACAGTGCTAGAGTCGTCACTACAGACTCGGGTTTGATCCCGGGCTGTATCACAACTGTCCGTGGTCTGGAGTCCCATAGGGCGGCGCACAATTGGCCCAGCGTCGTCCGGGTTAGGGAAGGGTTTTGCCGGGTTAGGCTGTCATTTTAAATAATAATTTGTTCTTAACTGACTTGCCTAGTTAATTGTTCAGATAAAAAAATGTTATAGAAATCATAAAAGGCACCACCAACCTGTTAAAGCTGTGATGTGATCCTGTCCCAGGGTTGTACAGAACGCTTTGTGTCCAGTCCAGAGGAAGTCATGGATGTCATCGATGAGGGAAAGGCCAACCGGCACGTGGCTGTGACAAGTATGTTGTGTCTCTTCTAGCCTAGTGGTTAGAGCGTTGGACTAGTAACCGGAAGGTTGCGAGTTCAAACCCCCGAGCTGACGAGGTACAAATCTGTCGTTCTGCCCCTGAACAGGCAGTTAACCCACTGTTCCTAGGCCGTCATTGAAAATAAGAATATGTTCTTAACTGACTTGCCTGGTTAAATAAAGGTAAAATAAATAAAATTAAAAAATCAATCACATTTATTTATGAAGCCCTTCTTAGATCAACAGTTGTCAAAGTGTTTAACAGTATCCCGGCCTGCAAGCAGATGCACAGAGGCCAGGAAACACTTCCTAGAAGGGTGTATCATTGCTACTATAATATATACTAATTCTATAATATATACTTCTTCTATAATATATACTTTAATTAGACATACTTATTTGATAAGATATACTTCTATAATATATACTTCTTCTAAAATATATACTTATTTTATAATATATACTTCTTCAATAAGATATACTTCTATTAGATATACTTCTTCTATAATATATACTTCTACTATAATATAAACTTCTTCAATAATATATAGTTCTTCAATAATATATACTTCTTCTATAATATATAGTTCTTCAATAATATATACTTCTAAAAAAATATACTTATTTTATAATATATACTTCTTCAATAAGATATACTTATTAGATATACTTCTATTAGATATACTTCTTCTATAATATATATTTTTCTATCATATATACTTCAATTAGACTAACTTATTTGATAAGATATACTTCTATAATATAATTCTTCTAAAATATATACTTCTTCTATAATACATACTTATTTTATAATATATACTTCTTCAATAAGATATAATTATTCTATTAGATATACCTCTTCTATAATATATACTTCTACGATAATATATACTTCTTCGATAATATATACTTCTTCAATAATAAATACTTCTTCTATAATATATACTTATTTTATAAGATATACTTATTTTACAATATATACTTCAAAAATATATACCTCTTCTATAATATATACTTATTCTATAATATATACTTCTATAATGTATACTTCTTCTATAATATATACTTCTTCTATAATGTATACTTCTTCTATAATATATACCTCTTCTATAATATATACTTATTCAATAATATATACTTCTTCTATAATATATACTTCTTCTATAATATATACTTCTTCTATAATGTATACTTCTTCTATAATGTATACTTATTCTATAATATATACTTATTCTATAATATATACTTCTTCTATAATATATACTTATTCTATAATATATACTTATTCTATAATATATACTTCTTCTATAATATATACTTCTATATATACATATTTTGTCCTGTTCATAGACATGAATGAGCACAGTTCCAGAAGCCACAGCATCTTCCTGATCAACATCAAACAAGAGAATGTGGAAACAGAGAAGAAACTGTCAGGGAAGTTATACCTGGTGGATCTGGCTGGGAGTGAGAAGGTAAATCAGTCTGATGGTAAAGGCAGACCCCAACAAACCACCATAACTTGTGTTAGAACTGTTTATAACTTGTCATAACTGTGTTATAACTCTAGGCTTGTCTGATGAAGAGGCCAATGAACCACCATAACTTGTGTTAGAACTGTTTATAACTGTGTTATAACTCTAGGCTTGTCTGATGAAGAGGCCAATGAACCACCATAACTTGTGTTAGAACTGTTTATAACTTGTCATAACTGTGTTATAACTCTAGGCTTGTCTGATGAAGAGGCCAATGAACCACCATAACTTGTTAGAACTGCATACCTGTGTTATAACTATAACTGTGCTATTATTGTGTTATAAGGTGTTATAACTCCCAGCTTGTCAGTCAGGTGTAAGATGCTGAAGCATCCTATGTCCTCTCCCACCTGCTGAATCATGAAGACAGACTCCCAACAAACTAATTATGTTATGACTGTTATAACTGTTCTATAAGGTGTTATAACTCCAGACTTGTCAGTTAGAAGATGCTGCTGCATTGTGTGGCCTCTCTCCCCTGCTGACAGTCGTTTCTCTCTCTGTTTGTCTCTTTAAGGTCAGTAAGACAGGTGCTGAAGGAGCCGTGTTGGACGAAGCTAAAAATATCAATAAGTCTCTCTCTGCTCTGGGGAATGTCATCTCTGCTCTGGCTGAGGGGACAGTGAGTTCTCTCTATGTATCTTACCCTTCTCTCTTTAATATAGTGACATCAGCAGGGATTACTGAATACTTTGCATATGTGACATTTAAATTGTGTAAAAACAATTAACCAAAATGTGCAAAATGAGGTCATGTTTTTTATTCTGATCTGGTCCAGATGGCTGACTGGTTATCTATGAGGCTGACTGGTTATTATCTGATTGGTTATCTATGACTGTCTGGTTATCTATCTATCTGGTTATCTATGACTGACTGGTTATCTATGAGACTGTCTGGTTATCTACTGACTGGTTATCTGTCTGGTTATCTATGAGGCTGTCTGGTTATCTATGAGACTGTCTGGTTATCTATGAGGCTGACTGGTTATCTATGACTGTCTGGTTATCTATGATCTGTTATCCATGAGGCTGACTGGTTATCTATGAGGCTGACTGACTGTCTGGTTATCAATGAGACTGTCTGGTTATCTATGAGACTGTCTGGTTATCTATGAGACTGTCTGGTTATCTATGAGACTGACTGGTTATCTATGAGACTGACTGGTTATCTATGTTATCTAGGACTGACTGGTTATCTATGAGGCTGACTGGTTATCTACTGAGTTATCTGGCTGACTGGTTATCTATGAGGCTGTCTGGTTATCTATGAGACTGATTGGTTATCTATGAGACTGTCTGGCTGGCTCTGGTTATCTATGAGGCTGACTGGTTATCTATGAGACTGACTGGTTATCTATGAGGCTGTCTGGTTATCTATGAGACTGACTGGTTATCTATGAGGCTGTCTGGTTATCTATGAGTTATCTGTCTGGTTATCTATGAGGCTGTCTGGTTATCTATGAGGCTGACTGGTTATCTATGAGGCTGACTGGTTATCTATGAGATCTGATGGCTGACTGGTTATCTATGAGGCTGTCTGGTTATCTATGAGACTGTCTGGTTATCTGAGATTGGTTATCTATGAGGCTGTCTGGTTATCTATGAGGCTGACTGGTTATCTATGATCTGGTTATCTATGATCTGGTTATCTATGAGACTGACTGGTTATCTATGAGGCTGACTGGTTATCTACTGACTGGTTATCTATGGCTGTCTGGTTATCTATGAGACTGACTGGTTATCTATGAGGCTGACTGGTTATCTATGAGACTGATTGGTTATCTATGAGGCTGTCTGGTTATCTATGAGACTGATTGGTTATCTATGAGGCTGTCTGGTTATCTATGAGGCTGATTGGTTATCTATGATGCTGACTGGTTATCTATGAGGCTGTCTGGTTATCTATGAGGCTGTCTGGTTATCTATGAGGCTGTCTGGTTATCTATGAGGCTGTCTGGTTATCTATGAGGCTGTCTGGTTATCTATGAGACTGTCTGGTTATCTAT
>NC_060195.1:69596173-69601781 GCF_021184085.1 Oncorhynchus gorbuscha
CTGTTTATAACTGTGTTATAACTCTAGGCTTGTCTGATGAAGAGGCCGATGAACCACCATAACTTGTGTTAGAACTGTTTATAACTTGTCATAACTGTGTTATAACTCTAGGCTTGTCTGATGAAGAGGCCAATGAACCACCATAACTTGTGTTAGAACTGTTTATAACTTGTCATAACTGTGTTATAACTCTAGGCTTGTCTGATGAAGAGGCCAATGAACCACCATAACTTGTGTTAGAACTGTTTATAACTGTGTTATAACTCTAGGCTTGTCTGATGAAGAGGCCGATGAACCGCCATAACTTGTGTTAGAACTGTTTATAACTTGTCATAACTGTGTTATAACTCTAGGCTTGTCTGATGAAGAGGCCAATGAACCACCATAACTTGTGTTAGAACTGTTTATAACTTGTCATAACTGTGTTATAACTCTAGGCTTGTCTGATGAAGAGGCCAATGAACCACCATAACTTGTGTTAGAACTGTTTATAACTGTGTTATAACTCTAGGCTTGTCTGATGAAGAGGCCAATGAACCACCATAACTTGTGTTAGAACTGTTTATAACTTGTCATAACTGTGTTATAACTCTAGGCTTGTCTGATGAAGAGGCCAATGAACCACCATAACTTGTGTTAGAACTGTTTATAACTGTGTTATAACTCTAGGCTTGTCTGATGAAGAGGCCGATGAACCGCCATAACTTGTGTTAGAACTGTTTATAACTTGTCATAACTGTGTTATAACTCTAGGCTTGTCTGATGAAGAGGCCAATGAACCACCATAACTTGTGTTAGAACTGTTTATAACTTGTCATAACTGTGTTATAACTCTAGGCTTGTCTGATGAAGAGGCCAATGAACCACCATAACTTGTGTTAGAACTGTTTATAACTGTGTTATAACTCTAGGCTTGTCTGATGAAGAGGCCAATGAACCACCATAGCTTGTGTTAGAACTGTTTATAACTGTGTTATAACTCTAGGCTTGTCTGATGAAGAGGCCAATGAACCACCATAACTTGTGTTAGAACTGTTTATAACTTGTCATAACTGTGTTATAACTCTAGGCTTGTCTGATGAAGAGGCCAATGAACCACCATAACTTGTGTTAGAACTGTTTATAACTTGTCATAACTGTGTTATAACTCTAGGCTTGTCTGATGAAGAGGCCAATGAACCACCATAACTTGTTAGAACTGCATACCTGTGTTATAACTATAACTGTGCTATTATTGTGTTATAAGGTGTTATAACTCCCAGCTTGTCAGTCAGGTGTAAGATGCTGAAGCATCCTATGTCCTCTGCCACCTGCTGAATCATGAAGACAGATTCCCAACAAACTAATGATGTTATGACTGTTATAACTGTTTTATAAGGTGTTATAACTCCAGACCTGTCAGTTAGAAGATGCTGCTGCATTGTGTGGCCTCTCTCCCCTGCTGACAGTCGTTTCTCTCTCTGTTTGTCTCTTTAAGGTCAGTAAGACAGGTGCTGAAGGAGCCGTGTTGGACGAAGCTAAAAATATCAATAAGTCTCTCTCTGCTCTGGGGAATGTCATCTCTGCTCTGGCTGAGGGGACAGTGAGTTCTCTCTATATCTTACCCTTCTCTCTTTAATATAGGGACATCAGCAGGGATTACTGAATACTTTGCATATGTGACATTGAAATTGTGTAAAAACAATTAACCAAAATGTGCAAAATGAGGTCATGTTTTTATTCTGATCTGGTCCTGATGGCTGATTGATTATCTATGAGACTGACTGGTTATCTATGAGGCTGTCTGGTTATCTATGAGGCTGTCTGCTGAAAGGCCCTGATGCCTGACTGGTTATCTATGAGACTGTCTGTTGAAAGGCCCTGATGGCTGACTGGTTATCTATGAGACTGTCTGTTGAAAGGCCCTGATGGCTGACTGGTTATCTATGAGACTGTTTGTTGAAAGGCCCTGATGGCTGACTGATTATCTATGAGACTGTCTGTTGAAAGGCCCTGATGGCTGACTGGTTATCTATGAGACTGTCTGTTGAAAGGCCCTGATGGCTGACTGCTATTCATGAGATCAGCCTGGCTGAAAATCTGATGCTGACTGGCTATCGGCGAGACCGACTGGTTATCTATGAGGCTGTTCGTTGAAAGGCCTGATGGCTGACTGGTTATCTATGAGACTGACTGGTTATCTATGAGACTGTCTGTTGAAAGGCCCTGATGGCTGACTGGTTATCTATGAGACTGTCTGTTGAAAGGCCCTGATGGCTGACTGGTTATCTATGAGACTGACTGGTTATCTATGAGACTGCCTGTTGTAAGGCCCTGATGGCTGATTGGTTATCTATGAGACTGACTGGTTATCTATGAGGCTGACTGGTTATCTATGAGGCTGACTGGTTATCTATGAGACTGATTGGTTATCTATGAGACTGTCTGTTGAAAGGCCCTGATGGCTGATTGGTTATCTATGAGACTGACTGGTTATCTATGAGGCTGACTGGTTATCTATGAGACTGACTGGTTATCTATGAGGCTGTCTGCTGAAAGGCCCTAATGGGTAAATAATGGGTTGTTTGTTTTCAGAAAAGCCACGTCCCGTACAGGGACAGCAAGATGACCCGTATCCTGCAGGACTCTAGGGGGAACTGTAGGACCACCATCATCATCTGTGCATCTCCTCCATCTACAACGAAAGTGTGAGACCAAGTCTACTCCTCATGTTCGGACAGAGGTGAGTCAGCATACAGTTTCTGGTCTAGTGGCAGACTGAGGTGGGGTCAGCACCTCTCTGGACAGTTGACTAGGCTCCAGTGGCAGACTGTTAGCAGAAGTCTACCCTGTTGGGACAGAGTGTGGGTCAGCACCTCTTACAGTTGACTAGGTCTAGTGGCAGACTGCGCACATAAGTCTACCCTCATGTTCGGGACAGAGGTGAGTCAGCACCTCTCTACAGCAGCTGATTCGTGGTCCAGTGGCAGACTGTTAGCATAAGTCTACCCTGCTGGGACAGAGGTGGGTCAGCTCTCTACAGTTGACCTGGTCTAGTGGCAGACTGTTAGCATAAGTCTACCCTCATGTTCGGACAGAGGGTCAGCACCTCTCTACAGTTGACCTGGTCTAGTGGTAGACTGTTAGCATAAGTCTACCCTGTTGGGACAGAGGTGGGTCAGCACCTCTCTACAGTTTACCTGGTCTAGTGGCAGACTGTTAACATAAGTCTACCTTGTTGGGACAGAGGTGGGTCAGTGCACTCTCTACAGTTTACCTGGTCTAGTGGCAGACTGTTAACATAAGTTCCAATTCTTGCTAAAATAGAGGTGAGTCAGCACCTCTCTACAGTTTATCTGGTCTAGTGGCAGACTGTTAACATAAGTCTACCCTTTGGGACAGAGTGTGGGTCAGCACCCTACAGTTGACCTGTTCTAGTGGCAGACTGTTAGCATAAGTCTTACCCTGCTGGGACAGAGGTGGGTCAGCACCTCTCTACAGTTTACCTGGTCTAGTGGCAGACTGTTAGTATAAGTCTACCCTGCTGGGACAGAGGTGAGCTGAGAGATCCACTGCACCATACCCAGTTCCCTCATTTATGTGAACAATGAAAGGTTTCTATGGCAGAGGGCCGGCCCCAATCCACCACCAGGAGACGGACAGTGACTGCTGATGATGAGTAGAGCCAGATTCCTGCATCTTCCCCTCTCTCCTATTCAGGGCTGACTGAGTGGTTGCATAAATAAGCCTCTTCTCTCTAAATCTTATCCGTGATGATGAAGACATTGTTCATCTCTGACCTTAGCTAAGTGTTGACATCCATCCACTCCCTAAACCCTGATCTGTAGGGTTTTATCCTGCCTTCTTCGGCTGGACAGCAACAGTAGCAACAGGAGTTAGCCTAGGCTGCTCTGTGTGTTAGAGGACACAATGAACTTCCAGCACATTCTATTTCTGCTGCCCCTGCTAGAGGACAGGACTTCCAGCACATTCTATCTCTGCTGCCCTGCCAGAGGACACAGGGGACTTCCAGCACGTTCTACTCTCTGCTACCATGCCAGAGGACACAGGGGACATCCAGAACATTCTGTCTCTGCTACTTTCATGCCAGAGGACACAGGGAACATCCAGAACATTATGTCTCTGCTACCTTGCCAGAGGACACAGGGGACATCCAGAACATTATGTTCTGCTACCTTGCCAGAGGACACAGGGGACATCCAGAACATTATAACTGCTACCTTGCCAGAGGACACAGGGGGACATCCAGAACATTATGTCCTAAGTACCTTGCCAGATGACACAGGGACATCCAGAACATTATGTCTCTGCTACCTTGCCAGAGGAAACAGGGGACATCCAGAACATTCTGTCTGTGCTGCCCTGCCAGAGATCACAGGGACATCCAGAACATTCTGTCTCTGCGTCCTGCCAGGCTTAGGAGAGGAGTTAGATAGGAGTGGTCCTTCTGTAGCTCAGTTGGTAGAGCATGGCGCTTGTACGCCAGGGTAGTGGACCCACCACACGTGAATGTATGCACACATGACTGTAAGTCGCTATGGATAAAAGCGTCTGCTAAATGGCATATTATTATTATTATTATTATTATAGGTAGAACAGTAGGGCTACAGAGCGATGTGCTGTGGTGTGGCATGGTGTGGCGTAGTGTGGCATGGTGTGGCATGGTGCGGTGTGGCATGGTGTGGCATGGTGCGGTGTGGCATGGTGTGGCATGGCGTGGTGTGGCGTGGTGTGGCGTGGTGCGGTGTGGCATGGTGTGGCGTGGTGTGGCATGGTGTGGCATGGTGTGGTGTGGTGCGGCGTGGTGTGGTGCGGCGTGGTGTGGCGTGGTGCGGTGTGGCATGGTGTGGCATGGTGTGGCATGGTGCGGTGTGGCATGGTGTGGCGTGGTGCGGTGTGGCATGGTGTGGCGTGGTGCGGTGTGGCATGGAAATGACTTAAATGTAAATGTAAATGTGTGGTGTGGTGCGCCGTGGTGTGGCGTGGTGTGGTGTGGTGCGGCACGGTGTGGCGTGGTGTGGTGTGGTGCGGCATGGTGTGGCGTGGTGTGGCGTGTGGTGTGGTGCGGCGTGGCATTGTGTGGTGTGGTGCGGCATGGTGTGGCATGGTGCGGTGTGGCATGGCGTTGTGTGGTGTGGTATGGTGTGGCATGGTGTGGTGCGGCATGGTGTGGCATGGTGTGGTGTGGTGCGGCATGGTGTGGCATGGTGTGGTGCGGCATGGTGTGGTGTGGTGCGGCATGGTGTGGTATGGTGTGGCATGGTGTGGTGCGGTGTGGCATGGCGTTGTGTGGTGTGGCATGGTGTGGTGCGGCATGGTGTGGCATGGTGTGGTGTGGTGCGGCATGGTGTGGTGCGGCATGGTGCGGCATGGTGTGGTGTGGTGCGGCATGGTGTGGTGCGGCATGGTGTGGTGTGGTGCGGCATGGCGTGGTGCGGTGTGGCGTGGTGTGGTGCGGCATGGTGTGGTGCGGCATGGTGTGGTGCGGCATGGTGTGGTGCGGCAAGGTGTGGTGCGGCATGGTGTGGTGTGGTGCGGCATGGTGTGGTGTGGCATGGTGTGGTGCGGCATGGTGTGGTGCGGCATGGTGTGGTGCGGCATGGTGTGG